>NC_050452.1:55648374-55948374 GCF_903995425.1 Onychomys torridus | reverse complement strand
ATCAGACTCTGCCATCCTGGATGAGTCACCACGTTGGTATCTTTCATGAGGAACCCTTTTTCCCTCATAATCAATCCATGCACAGGAAGATCCCTTGGCACACAGGAGCTATTTGGAGGAAATCATGGCCCAAAGGGGGGAATGATTTACACTTTCGTGTTGTCTAACACCTGTACATATTCTGTGTCTCTGTCTCTCTGTCTCTGTTTCTGTCTCTGTCTCTCTGTCTCTGTCTCTCTCTCTCTCTCTCTGTCTCGTGTGTGTGTGTGTGTGTGTGTGTGTGTGTGTGTGTGTGTGTGTGTGTCTTTTCTAACAACTGGCTAACTGCTGTCTTTGAAAAAAAAGAGTAAGATTTCTTAATTGTTTCATTACAGTGGCTAATAGAGAATCACTGTATAAATAGATGAACTTTAACCTAATTGACCTTTGGCAAGGTGTGGTAAATGGTTTGGTTGTCCCAAGACTGGTTACAGTGGGATTTCTGCTCAGTAGCTGGAGAGTGTGGAGTGCTTGGAGCAGGTCCCTGATTCCAGCATCCACTAGCTGCGGTACCCAGGAGGGTGAGCATGCCTGGCCTCTGTACCAGTCTCTGTACCATGAAGGCTAGACCCTCCACTCCTAACCCAGAGCTCCAGATGTGCTCCCCCATCCAGTCCAGCTAAGGAAGAGTCACCCCAGGCCAGGAAATTCTACTCATTTCAGGAGATGCTTGTAATCAGGAGAAAGAGGGCTGAAGAGCCAGCTCAACGTGAGTCATTTGGCTGAAGAGAACATTGTCAGTGGTCCTAGCAACACACTCCACTGCCAATAGCCTTTTCATTTGATCTCTGAACTGATGCTCAAACCACAGATTTCCTGGGCCTGCGGCCTCCCAGGAAATGGAACCAAACAGCGGCTGATTCATGTTTCCTCTCAGGGCAACAGGAAAAGTACCTGCGACAGAAATGGCAGCCAGCCTTTGCAGGCCGGCCTGAGCTGTGGCTTCAGCTCCTCAGATGGCAGGGGCTCTGTCAGCCATGATCTTCCACAGAATGGGAAGATGGAAAGGGCAGGGCAGGGACATTAGCATTCACCCAGTGCCTATGTAAGTCACCTTGACTGTACGAGGTGCTCTCTCTCCTCTGTCTCCTCTGTCTCTCTCCCTCCTCTCACCTGTCTCCCTGTCCCCCTCTCTGCCCTCTCCCTCTCCCTCCTCCCCCTCTCTCTCCTGTCCCCTCCCCCTCCTGTGGACAAGTCTGTGCCCAGGCTCTAACTCCTTGTCTTACACACAGCATCTGTGGACTTTAACTGCTGGCTACACTCACAACCCACAATTCTTCTTTGTTGTCTGCTCCAGGAGAGCAGAACTTTGGACAGATGCTAACTATAGGTGGTCCTCCCACTGGAATCTTGATGCATTCACTCATTTATTTCTCACAACCTCATAATGGAGGAACAATAGTCTTCATTTTTCAGATGGCAAAACCCAGGCACAGAGAAAGACTTACCCATTTCCCATGGCCCAGGCAGACATACAGTCCCAGCCTGAACTTTCAACCAGAGTGACTGCTCTATGGGTATTTTTTGCTTTTTTTTAATTAAATCAAAGGTTATGCCATTTCCCAGAAGAGGACACTCAAATTCTTGCTAAGGAACCCCAACTGTAGGACCATCTAGAGTTCATGGAACTGTTTAACCATAAAACTAGCATAACCATACCATTAGTTCTTAATGTGTCAAAGAAAAATGTATAGCATACAACATACCGTCCTAGCTGCTCTGGGGCATACAGTTTGTGGCTCAAAGCACATACACATTGTTGTGCAACCATTCTCTCTCTCTCTCTCTCTCTCTCTTTCTCGATTTGGTTTTTCAAGGCAGGGTTTCTGTGTAACAGCCCTAGCTGTCCTGAAACTCACTACATAGACCAGGCTCCCCTCGGACTCACGGAGATCCACCTGCTTCTGCCTCCCGAGTGCTGGGATTAAAGGCGTGCGCCACCACTCACAGCTGAAATCATTGCATCTTTAGAACATTTTCATCTTCCCCAGCTGGGACTCTGTACTCCTTAAATCCTCCATTCTTATACAATCTAAACAAGAAAAGGAGGAGCTGAGCCAGCCATGTGGGATAACTAGAGCGGGGCCATTGAGAAGGCCGCCTTTGAAATATGCCCTCTCTTCTTTCCCATGCAATGGATGTTCTTGTGAGGTTGGAGAGCCTAGGGTCTTTGAGAACCCAAAGGGAGGAGATGTGCTTGTATTTGTTTTGTGTCTTGTTGTTAACAGAAACCCTGGCAGTTGCAGCTTAAAGGTGGAAGGGTTTCAGGGGATCTCAGTCATAGACCAGAAGATGGTGGGACTGTGGGCCAATTCATGGTCCACATGAATGGGGCGGGTGGGGGGGGGGCAGGGGAATATCTCAAGTGAAGCTGAGGGGCAGGAGCCAGGCAGGCATGTCCTGAAAATGAGCTCTCAACTCCAGATCTGCACTGTTTATCAATTTCCAGATCGTAGATCTCTATTTCTACAACAGCAACTCTGACACAGGGCTGCTGCTTCAAAAGCCTGGCAAATGTTCTCTTCATAAGGTGATGAGAACATTCTGGAATCAGATAGCAGTTCTGGTCATATAGCCAGGGCCAGAACTGAAAGCCACAGAACTCTGTGCCCACGGGGGTGGAGGTGATACATGAACTCATTATGTCTTTTTATTATTACTAATTTTTTAAATGCCCTTTGACCATGCTCCGATGAGTAGATAGACAACACAAATGGGACTTGGTGGTTTTTGGCTATTTGCGGGGGAGGAATATGTCCCAAGGGTAGGAGGGTAGACCTGGGGGGAATAGGAAATGACTGTGGTTGGGGTGCATTGTATAAAATTCACAAATAATTCATTTAAAAAAAGGCAAATCCAGGCCAATGATCTCTGGTCACTCTGCCCTTACTTGTTCTTCTATTTCACAAATGACTTTGACTGAGCCAGTGACCGGGGATGGTGCCTCCCACCCTCTAGCAATCTCCCCACATCAACTTTGGGCAGTTCTCCCTTTAAAACTTTTTAGATTGTATTTTTACTTATCCTTATGTATGTCCACACATGTGCACATGCTGTGGCACGTGTGTGGAGGTAAAAACACAACTTGTGGGAAGCTGTCCTCTCCTTCTACCATGCAGGTCCCAGGGATCAAACTCAGGTCACCAGGCCTTGCCTCAAGTTCCTGTACCTGCGGAGCCATCTTGCCAGCTCATGATTGTCATTTAAGCCCTGGCATCCTTTCTCCACCTCAGAGGCTGAAGACCTACCTGGCAGCTGGTGTGTTCGCCAAGAGGAGCTTGAAACAGTGCAGGGAAATAAGGTTTGAGATGTGGTAGTGAAATCCTAGGAAATACGTTTCCTAACGGTTCTGAAACAAACTTCTAATTTAGAAGGGATTACGGGCACCTTCCGCAGCCTCCACAGTCTCATGGCTGTGAGTAGATTAGTGCTCAGTGTGCTGTGGACTGTTTGACCTTCCGGAGGAGTCTGTGTGATTGGTAGTGGAATTATTCCATGAGCAGGGGAAGATAACTCACCCAAGCAATGTCTGGAGCTCCTAGAGGCCCCGAGCCCTACACCTGAGTGAGCAATTGGCTGCCAATGTCCATGGTCCTTTCTCCTTACCATGGCAGCACCCACACGTCCCTGCACTGCCCTTGTTTGCAGACAACGGCTTAGATGCTGTTTCACCTCAGAAGCCTTCTGACCCCTCCCTTTGATCATGTTGCTTCTCTCTGATCTTCCGGCACCTGGGTTACTCCTCTGACGTGGTCACAGAAGGCAGCCATCTTCTGTCCCAGCTATGCCTTGATTGTAAGTGGTATGAAGATACATATCACTTCCACCTCTTCTCCATGACACATGAATGGTGTTCCAAGATCAAACAGTGCAAATGTATGAATGAATGAATGAATGAATGAATGAATGAATGAGTGAGTGAATGAGTGAATGAAAAGTATTACTTGCTGTCTTTACTTTCAAGAACCCTTTCAGTGTCTGTCTACACTGTAATTTCAAAGACAATTTTTAGAAACTCCTTTAACGTGTTGCCAACAATGTCCGGAGTCTAAAGGTCCCCTCACCCGGTAGGCTCTCTCTCCAAATGTCTGGTGCTTTTCTAATTTGGTGACTCAGACGGTTGACTGGTTTTTGCCTCTGGGGTCTGGTTCTGGTTCTAATTGTGGTCCCAAACTTGTAGTGCAATTAGGATGCTGGAGATGGAAAAGGGATGGTGTGACTTGTGCTTAACTGGGTGACATAGCTGAGGAGGTATTTCCTAATTCCCTCTGTGGCACTCAAGGGTAAGAAGCATTTTCTCTTTCATGACAACTTCTTGCCCAAAGCACATCAGGGGCCTCCCTTCTCATGTGCCTCAGCCCTCTCCCCCCAGGCTGGTTCCAAGGACGAGGTGGACTTTGCTTCCAGTCTCTGTTTCCCACTCCCATCGTCCGCTTGCTCTGAAGGGACTCTCCCTGCAGTGGACTGAATGCTCTGTGAAGGCAGACATCACAGAGACACAATATTTCTTTCATATTCTAAATGAATTTAAGTCTATCTCATTCTACACCCCAAAAAGTCAAGAGCCACCAAGTTGCTCAAATGTCCCATGATTTGTTCTTGCTTGAATCACACAAAAACTCAGGGCTTACACCATTCAGAAATTTAGGAGGGCTAAATTTCTCCAGCCATGGCCCACTCTTCCTTTTTTTTTTTTTTTTCAAGACAGGGTTTCTCTGTCTAGTTTTGGTGCCTGTCCTGGATCTTGCTCTGTAGACCAGGCTGGCCTTGAACTCACAGAGATCTACCTGGCTCTGCCTCCTGAGTGCTGGGATTAAAGGCGTGTGCCACCGCTGCCCGCCCCACTCTTCCTTTTAACAATACCATAGAACTGGGAAAAATACAATGCTTTTTTTTTTCCAGTTGCTCAAATCACCAGCAGTAATTTGATTAGCAAGGGTTGGTTTCAAGCCCTTCCTAGTTTTTTCTCTTTCTCCAGCTCATCCTTCCTCACTTGAACCACTCCTTTTGGGTTATTTTGTCAGTTCTCCTCCCTTATCTCTAATCTGAAGCATGAGCTACCCTAGGCCTCCATCTTTAGATGTCCTGACTTCCCTCATGGTATCCATGAGCTCATGTGGACCACAGTGTAGGTGGAATTTTTCTGTCTCACCAGTCAGCTCTGACCTGACAGTCCACTCCCAAATAACTACACAGAGACTTATCATTAACTATAAATGCTTGTCCAATAGCTTAGGCTTATTACTAATGAGCTCTTATATCTTAGATGAATCCATATTCTTATCTACTCTCTACAACATGGTGGTACCTCCCCCACCCTGCACAGTAGATTCTTCTCCTGCTTCCTCTGCATCTTGTTGGTGACTCCCTATGACTCTACCCTCCTTCTTCTCCCCAGCATTCTCTCAGTTTTGCTCTCCTGACTAGCCTCTTCCTGCATAGCTGTTGACCAGTCAGCTCTTTACTAACAATGAGAGCAACACATCTTCACAGTGTACAAAAGGATTATGCCACAGCACCACAGCACCAAATGCCAGTTCTAAATCAATCTCTACATCCCACTTCTCCCCTCAGCTCTGAACCTCTGAAGCTGACCATCTACTTGACACCTAATAGACACTGCAGTAGTTTAATGTCGTTTGTCCCCCGTGGTAGTCATTGTCAATTTGACTAGATGTAGAATAACCCAAAAGACTCATCTCTGGACATGTCTGTGAAAGTGTTTCCAGGGAGATTTAACAAGGAGGGAAGACCCACCCTGGATATGCACAGCTCTATCCCATGAGCTGGAGTTCACCCTGAATAAAAAGGAATAACGGGACCAGCAAGATGGCTCAGCAGGTAATAGCACTTGCTACCAGGGCTGACCATCTGATTTCAGCTCCCAGAACCCATGTGATAAAAGGAAAAAGTGACTTCCTCAAGTTGTTCTTTGACCTCCATGGAGTTCAAGAGCACTGAAGAAGAGCCCTGTGACTATATGTCATGTGGGGCTTACTACAACAGGGAAAGAAAGTTTGACTTATTTTCTTCCAAGTCATGGGCCAGCAAAGTCACACAGGATGACATTCTGGGTTGCAGAGTGAGATGGCTTCATACCTACTATTCCTCAAAATGCCTTTATCTCAACAAGGCTAGGGAATGATGTCTTCATCACCTGTCTCCTCTACCTCACTCTATCCTCATAGATCAATTCAGATCACTTTGAACTAGATATAAGATGTGTAATAGTCATGAGGGTGAGGTTCTGCTATTGAAGTGACCTCTTCCTTGTTGTGCGGCCTCAGTTGTGTTGTTTAAACTCTCTGGGCCTCAACTCTTTTTTTGTAAAAATGATTACATTGGATCAGGTGACATGAGGACTCTTTCCAGCCCTGAGAGTCAATGACTTATCTTTTTTTCTTCCCCCAAGACAGGATTTCTCTGTGTAGCCTCGGCTGTCTTGGAACTTGCTCTTTAGACAAGGCTGGCTGCATCTGCCTCCCAAGTGCTAGGATTAAAAGTGTGCACCACCACTGCCTGGCAACTAATCTATTATTTTTGTTGTAGAAGCAATCAAAGCCACCACTGTGCTTTGGGAATACTGACTGTAGCAGGAGAAACTAACTTGTGCAGAGCAGAGGAGAAGGCCCTTGAAAACGGGACATGGGGTAGGGTTCTGAGCATTCTGCTGCAGAGGCTGGGAGAGTTGGCAAATGACTGACAGAGGAGACCAGCCCTGCAGGTCTTGGGGACTTGTGGATGAGCCTAGCATCTGTACTGGTAATCAATGTGCTTATGGACATGGGTGCCTCTGCCAGTCATCCACTAGGTGTGGGATTGCTGGCACCTGGTTATAGTGGTCTTGAAAAGAGATAGAACAAGAGGACCTGTGAGAGATTCACTGATGTATCTGCCTTAGAAATGGTACCTCTCTGCCCTGAGACCAACAGCAGAGTCTGACCATTACTACCCACTGCAATATCTCTCTCCTTGATTTCCTCAATGTGAACGTTGTGGGTTCAGTTAAACACAGCATACAAAGTGCTCTGTGCAAGTATCGGAGACCATCAGTACTCAGTATCAGCAGAGATCATAGTTCTTTGCTATTAATACATGCCCTAGCACATCCTTACTGAGTTGAGTAGTCCTAGACCTTGCACTCATGTTTCTGAGACATAGTCAGAAAGCTGTGAGAATCTGGCAGCCATGGAGTTGGCGACCTTTGCAAAGGGATGTGCCAAGATCTCAGGCTCACTGCCAGGGGTGTCTTTAGTGGCAATGTGACAGTGTTAGACTGGTGCAAAGGCCAAGGGCTCCCACTGGCCACCAGGAGCCCAAGGATGGGGTCAGCCAGCAGGCCCTCAGAAGACACCCGCAGTAACAGTTCTTTGGTTGGTCTTTTCCAGGCAGTGGCAAGGGTTTACCCAACTGTAGCAAAGACACTGAGCACTGTTCCAACTGCTGAAGTGTAGGACAATGTCTCATCCCCTCACAGTGTAGGTGAGGCAGCTCAGTTTGTAAGGCAAACAGGTGGGACACACCTTCGGTGATGGGGTCAAAAGTGGATCCCCACTGAGCTTTACTTGCCAGCCCCACCCCACTCCCAGCCCCAACCTCCACGGGCCTACATAACAAATGAGAACATGCAACCCAGGTCTGCAGAGGAGATTTGGCTTTGTTTTGAGTTTGATTTTGATTTTTATCCTATGTGGAGCAAGTCCCAGTGAAAGGTGTGTAGGGACAAAGACCCTTGAGTGCCTGGGCCCACTCCCATTCAGCACACTTTACAAATATACCAGTGGGTGGACTTGGGAGATAGGTCAGTCAGTCGAGTAGTTCAGGGGACACAGAAGCAGATGGGTTCCTGGGTTCTCTGCACAGCTAGCCTGGTCTACTTGGAGAGTTCAAGACTAGTGAGAGACTGTCTCAAAAAGTGAAAACCATCTGAGGTTGTCCTCTGGCTTCCACATACAAATAAACACACACATACACACACACACACACACACACACACACACACACACACACACACACACACACACCAACCCAAAAGCACCAATAGGTAAAACCTGTGTCAAAGACTCCTGGACCCTATGTTAGTCTAAAATGAAACACTAAAAGTTTACTACTAATGTTCCTTAAAAATCCCACCTAGACTCCTGCCCCTCGTGAGATTTAGAACATTCTAACATACTTGTCTTGACTTTTCAATTTCCAAGATAGACTTTTTGATTTTGGATTTGTTGGGGTGGGTTTTTTCACCCTTTTGGGGGAGAATCACCATGAAATCTATGTAGGGAGAGGGATAAGAGCCTTGAGGTGCCCAGGCCCTCATCCTATCTCCCTTCCTCCCCTCCGGAAGCTCACCAGGCCCGGATGCTTTCCGAGAGCTCATGTGTAACTTCCTTGACCAGGGAGGCCAGGCTTTAGGCTGACTTCTGGAAGTGTCTTTGGAAACTAATTCCCAGGCAAAATGCCAAGAAAAAGATATGCATGGTGAGGAACTGACATAATTTTTTAACACCACAGCCTGCATATTTCTGCAGCAGCAGCCAATACAGACTGCCAAGACCAATATTGACCCAGTTCTTCATCCAATCAACAAACGCCATTGTTTATAAGATATAATTTTTCTTGGTTAAAGTTCAAAGTTAAACTCCAAGGATTTTCAAAACTATAAAAATAAGAGGCTTTCATACCCTCAAAAAAAAAAAAAAATTCCTGGCCAGTTTTCCTCCTTCATGGGTTTTCATAGTCATTAAAAGAAACTTAGCCAAGCAAACATTTTTTTGGTCCTTGGAGTAGTGGTAGTTTTTAAAGAAGGATTATTCTAAATATCCGCAGAAAAGTCCCCTAAATCTTCATACCTCTTGTGAATGTCATGGCTGCTGGTGGTACAGGTGACTAAGGCTTGCTTTTCTGTCTGAAGGCCATCCACCTGCAGAGCCCTCACTCTGTTCATCTTCTACTGATTTAGACTCTCCCTCCCCAGCCCTGTTCTTAATGTGGAAATGACAGAGTCTTTACTAAGCCCTTTGGAGGAAGAAGGGTTCTGTGGTTCCATTCCTGATTCTGAAATGGAAAACCTTAGCAAAACAAGTGGTCGACATACGGAGCTTTGTGAACCAACCCCTGTGGTTCTCCTAGATCCAAATAAGCATCCACTTTGGGGAGCTAGTGTCAGCAATGAGCAGTCAGGTTTAGAAGGAGAGGTTAAGGCAGAAGAAGGTTTGTGAGATCTCAACCTGCTTCTTGTGCTTTGGTTTTTTGGAGTTTTTGATTATTTGTTTGTTAATAGTATAAACAGAAATCCTACCTTCTCTGCATCTGCCTCCCCTCAAAGGACCTGGCCAAGTTGCATGCGCACATGACAGTATATGCTACCTAAGTGATGGGTTGATGTCATAGTGGTTTGAACAGGAATGTTCCCCATAGGCTCTGGCTTTTGAACACTTGGTCCCCAGTTTGGTGGCACTGTTTGGAAAGTTTAGGAGGTCTGGCCTTGCTAAAGGAAGTGTGTCACTGGTGAGGTTGGGGAGTACTTTGAGGGTTCAAAAGACTTCTAGCATTCCCAGTTTGCTCTCTGTTTCCTGCATGAGGTTCAAGATATAAGCTCTTGGCTTCCAGCTCCAGCCTATATGTCAGCCATGCTGCCCCTGCCATTAGGGATCATAACACTCTGGAGCCATAAGCCCCAATAAGTTGACCTGGTTATGGTATTTTGTCACATAATAGAAAAGTGAGTAAATCAGGTGACTTCTCTTTAAACACGTGCAGTATATTGATTGATCCATTACTCTGGAGATGTCTCTCGGTTCACTCTTCTGCTTGGGAGGCAGTGTGAGCCAAGGACAAGGCAAGCACCTATTCTGACACTGGTGTAGATGGAACTTCTTCCCGGTGCCAGGCCACTGTCTAGACACCTGGAGCACAGCAATCTCTGTCCTCTGAGGAGCACAGGTTCCACTGGGAGAGGAGGAAGTGGACTTGAGTGTAGTTCTTCCATTCATGGTCCCTTTTCATCTGAGAAATTTTTAATAAGATCCTGTATATATGGGCATATAAAATTAGTATACAAAATCAAGTGTTTACTAATAATAAATCATAAAGAAATTTATTTTAAAGCAATTATTTGGTATATATATTTCACCATTTGTCAAAGGTAGAGGCAATTTTCATGTTAATGAGATAGATGTACTTGTTTAGCTTTAACTAAGAATTAAATGTTGGATGAGTGTTTGATACTGCAAGACAGAGCACATCTTCAGTGCTTTTAAGAGTTGACCAATATTTGATTTTGTACTCACCAATGCTGAGAATGCTGCTTCATATAAATATCTCATATAAAAAGGCAGAAGTCAGGCTGGAGAGGCAGCTCAGATGTTAAGAGCATCAACTGCTCTTCCAGAGGTCCTGAGTTCAATTCCCAGCACCCACATGGATCTGTAATGAGATCTGGCACCCTCTTCTGTATACATAATAAGTAAATAAATTTTTTTTAAAAGGAGGGGGGACAGAGTATGTTTAAGGGCATTTCAGAAGTTGTTGGAAGTTCTGTACTAATTGCAAGCCCAAATTCATTTTAATGAATTTTTTATGAAGCTCAAATAATCACCCCAAGCAGCAGCAATTTTTTAAAAGCAAACATTCTGAAACATTGCAATCCCAAAATTGTAGTAATTTGATATTTACATGTTGAGGAATGATGGTAGGAAAACATTAAGCCTCTGCTTTCTGTAATCAGACTATTGGGTTTCTAGAAGAGAAATAACTTCATATCAGTACAAAGCACTGCCGTTTATAGCATGCAGCAGTGTGCAAAGTGAGCCAGGGTGTTGCAGGTCACGGGCATCATGTTGCATGACTGTGTGTTTGGAACCAAGGCTGAATACTGTCACATACTACACCAAGGATGAGTGTTGTCAAAAACATCTCAGATTCATTACCCACTTGATTTTGAACTAATTTTAGATGTTATGGAATATTATTTTAACTATATAAAGATGTGTTACATTTGTTTATGCTTGCATTTGTTTAATTATGTAGAGATGTGTTGCTTGCTTGCCTAAGGCATATGATCAGTCTAATAAAAGGTTGAGTGGCCAATAGGTAGGCAGTAGAGGGGAAAGTCAAGGCTGGTGGGCAAAGATAATAAGTAGGAGGAAGAATCTAGGCTCTGGGGAGAGAGGAGAGAGAATGGGGGAGAAAGAGAAGGAAATGCTCAGGGCTAGCCAGTCAGCCAGACATGGAGTAGGACATACAGACTGAAAGAAAGGTGAAAAGTCCCAAGGCAAAATGTAGATGAAGAGGAACAGGTTAAAATATGCTATAAGAGCTAGCAGGACACACATAAGATAAGGCCAAGCATTCATAACTAATAAGTCTCTGTGTCGTGATTTGGGAGCTGGTTGGTGGCCCTCCCAAAAAAGCCTGTTGCATTTAGAGTTGTGTTCATAAATCTTTTTGCGGCTGCCAGACTTCTTTCAACCCCCACATTTAGTTCTATGAACCCCATATGAGATCTTGAACCAACATTTAATAAGCTAGAGGACAGATTATAAACAGAAAATGAGTCTTTAGACGAAGTTTTCTATGTATCCTCATATGATGGACTCTCTCTCTGAAGAAGCAGGCAAGCCATGACCCTTGTGCATACAGACACAGTGATGGGGTTCTGGAAGGCACAAAGACACATCAAATGCATGTGCCACTGTGCGGTTGGATGCCAGTTCACTCATTTCTTACTCTGGCACTGTAGTTCACATTGGGAAGAGCGTTCCAGTATGCCAGGTGCTTTACACAATTCGCTCCCTACAATCCTCGAGACAGCCCCACAGGTGAGCAGCGGTGACCATCACAGTCCTACAAATGAGGGAACCAATGTATGGGATCATGCATGACTCCATGACATCATGCATCCCCACATGGGAAAGCTAGCAGACAAGAGCCATACTAATAAATGCTATGTTTGTTACATATGTGACATTCTTCTACATGTTCTATATGAGGGAACCCATTTCAGTCCTCAGAGTATCTCAGTGAGAGGGATACCACGTTTTCCCACCCTACCAGAGGCAACTAAGGAACAGCCCATTGAGTCACTAAAAAGTAGCGCGTCTCAGATTCAAACTCAGGTCATTCAAACCTAGTCTCATCTAATGGCAGCTAAAGTCCCAGGCCCCAGGACAGCCATCTCTCTTCTTTTCTGGGCAGAAAATAAGACCAATCCATTGATCAAGTGGCAAAAATTCATGAATAGCCACTCTGCCAGCGATGTCGCCATCTGTCACAGAGAACAATGGGCTCTCTGTGCCAATAATACATTCGAGAGTGGTACCGCTATTAAGTAAGAGAGAGACAAGCTCAAAGGGTTTTTAATTGTCTAAGGATCCCTTTGCCACAAGCCAAACATCCCATTATGGGAAAGCCAGCTATCTGTTACTTCTATCAATTAGCAAGGACCATGATTTGCACAATTTTCCTGCCTAATTTTAGTCCCCCTGTAATCTGTCTTTTCTCTGAACTCTTGCCATGCTCAGTTCATAAGACAATATTACATGGAGTTACACTGAGCTTTGTGTTCTCACATAATTATTCTGTGCACGCCCATCCTGTCTCCCCAAACAAATCCTGATGCACTCAGCAGCCAGGAACTACATCATTCCTCTCATTCCTGGCTCTTCAGCATCAACCTAGCGTGGCAGGGACCAGACAGTAGGCACTTAGAATCTGTTGACTATTTAAATGACAGTCCCTGAACAAGTTCTCAGTTGGTCTTCAGAAGTATCTGTACCTATTCCAACTTGCTGGTTGAGGAATAGATGGTTTCTCATTGTCCCCTTGCAGCGAGAGCTGTCCATCTTCATATGGAAAGATACTGTGCTGGTTACCTGTTTAACAATTAGCACATCGGGGATATTTTTCTAGAGGTCTTGATTTGCAGAATTTACCACCACACAAATGAGTGCCCTCACCATGCCTGAAAGCTGAGCAATTGACTTTAAAACACTACACTAGGTTTTCCTCCTAAAGTGTGCTTTCGGGTGGATATGGTAGCTTTTGGTTTTCTGTCTAAAAAAAACAAAACAAAACAACAACAACAACAGCAACAAAAAAGTCTTTCTTAGTGGTAGATTGTTTCCAGGTTGGGAAAACATGAGGGACTGGATTGTGCTATGACAATTTGAAAGACAAATGGTATAATATAGCCATCATTCACCTGGTCACCCCAAAGATGAGTTTTATGTTCAAATTGATGAAGCTAAAAAATAAAAATGAATGAAGCTGAAAATACACTGTTAGGCCAACCAAACAACCAGAGAACACTCTTTCCCTCTTCCCTCCCTCTCTTCTTTCTTTCTTTCCTCCCCCAACTTCACCATTGCATACTCTTGCTAATTTCACTTGAGTGGTACATGATTATGAGGTCATCACTGGGGTAAGAAATATGAGGCTAAGGATATGACCCACGTAAACTCATGCAATCACCTCTTATAGAATATAAACAACTGTTGGAAGGGCTTTCCTTCCAGCCCATCTTCTAGAATATTCTTCTCCTTCTTCTGTTTTTTTCTTTCAGGGTTTGTAAAGGTCAGAATGTAGCCAGAAAATGACACCTCTTGGCACAGACTGGAGAGTCCAGCATGGCGACTGTTCTCTCTCTTGTACTTACAAAGCCTTAGCTGCCCTTTTCTCCCCCTCATCCACAGGTTACCCTCTTTCCTTTCTCAAAACCCTCACTGTAAGAATTTCTGTTTGGTGTGGAGCTGATGTTGGGTGGGGGAGCATGGGAGAAGGCTGTTCATTTGTAGAAACTGGCTCCTCTGGAACAGAACGATGGAGCCCGCTGGGTACAGAGTGTTGCAGAAGACACTTCAATGGATTTGGAACCATTCCCATTACATCCCAAACTCGTTGTGAATATTGTGTACGAGAAGTTGGAGGACGTTAAACATTTTCTAAAGAAAGGAAATAACAATTGTTTTTGTAGGGCTGGCGAGATGGCTCAGCATCCAAGAGTACTTTGCTATTGCAAAGACCCAAGTTTGTCTCACAAACTCCAGTTTTGGGGATTTCACACGACCTTTGGGTCTCTGTGGGCACCCTACTCACTTGTGGTACACATTCATACTTGCAGATAAGCACTTATATATATAAAATAAATAAATCCTTTAAAAATAATTTATATTTAAAATATCAATGAGACTTTTAAAAATTAAATTTATATGGCAAAGCCTATTTTTTTTTTGTTTTGTTTTGTTTTGTTTTTTGTTTTTCAAGACAGGGTTTCCCTGTGTAGCCTTGTGCCTTTCCTGGAACTCACTTTGGAGACCAGGCTGGCCTCGAACTCACAGAGATCCGCCTGCCTCTGCCTCCAGAGTGTTGGGATTAAAGGCGTGCGCCTCCACCACCCAGCAAGCCTACTTTTTTTAAGAAACATTATCTCATTTTGTACCCCTAGCTGGTCTTGAATTTGCTATGTAAACCATCCTGGCCTAGAACTTGCTATGTTAACCAGACTGACTTCAAATTTACAATGGTCTATCTGCCTCTGCCCCCGACAGTGCCAGGATTAAAGGTATGTTCCACCATACCTGACTGAAGCTTGATTTCTAGTGATTATATTTCCTTTTTCTGTTTTTTCTTCCTGAGACAAGGTCTTGCTATGTAGCTCAGGCTGGCCTTGAAATCATGTTCCCCCTTCATCAGCCTCCCAAGTGCTGGGACTATCGGTGGGCGCCGCCCCCCCCCCTGCCCCGTGCTCGGCTTCTATTGGTTTTCGAACCCTGAAACAAGCTTACTTGCCCTGTCTCTCCTTGTGACTAATTCAGTGAGCTGTGGGAGCCCAGCAAGTAGTAGCCTCCACCTGAGAGCTTCTGGGGTAGCTTTTTCTGTAGCTTCAACTTCTCCTCATAATTTCCTATTGCATGGGCTGACAGTTTTGTTCTGCATTTTTCCTCTTTAAGTACATCCTAAGTTCCTTGCAAGCAGAAGCAAAGTGTTTCACTTCCCCACAGGCGCTTGTGCTTTGGGTGGAATCCCATACTCTCCTGAGTGGTAACCTGGGCACTGCTACTGGAGTCAGTAGAAATGGCCTTGCTCAGGGTGTCTGTAAATCCTCCACAGTCACACAGGAAGTGCCTACAGTCGTTGCTTTTCCATGGCGACAACAGGTTACCTGACAGAACCAACGTAAGAGAGGAAGGTTGACTTCAGCTCGGGGCTCAAGAGGCCCCAGTGCATCACAGAGGGGAGGGGATGGTGGAGTGAGCAGCCCAAACTATGCCAATGGGAGCATGAGGTCTTGGCACTCAGCAAGTAGAGAGCACGCCACCTGACACAATTGTAGGTTATAACTCATGAGGCTACTCCCTTGTGACTTGGTTTCTTCAGTTAGGCCCCACTGCCCTAAGCTTCTAGAATCCCCCCAGACAGAACTACCATCTGGGGACTAACTGTTCAGACACATGAGTCTGTGAGGGCCATTCCATGCTGAAATAGTCAACAGTACTGTAGGCAGAGGATTGTGTGTGTATCTAGTGGCATATTACATTAATCTCTCTAATGTAACTATAATGACATACCTTGGTTTGGGTAACTTCAAGGGAAGATTTGTTTCAGCTCCTGATTCTAAAGGTCCCAGGTTTAAGGCTCATCTGATGGCCTTCTTACTCCAAAGAAAGTAAAGGGGGCAACACACATTGAGAGACAGTAAAGGCCTGTGCACAGATTCTGACCCTTCTCCCCTTCTGCCATGATGATGAGCTTGTCTAATGCTAATCACTCCCCAAAGTCCCACGTCTACACACCAGAGCTGAATTAATATCTTCATCTGTCAAATGGAAATGACATTTCAACAGTTGAGCCCTTTGGGAGACACACTCAAACCATAGCAAATGTTTATCAAATTCTTAAAAACATTGAAGATCCATCACCCTGCTGATGTTCCCCACCCACATCCCTGAAGACCCCAAAATGATTGCTGGGCAGCCAGCAAACCTGTGGGGAAGTAGGATTATAACTCAGAATGAGAGCTGTTCTGTACAACTGTCATTGCATTGGCAAGGATCTCTTGAGAGTTATTTTATTTGAGATGTATTTTACACACCATAGATCAGCTCCCCCGAGATGTACAATTCATCAGATTTTAATGTATTTGCCAAGTTGTGTGACCACCACCACTTGGCAATAAGCACTAGCTGAGAGCCCTAGCAGCAAACACAGCAGTAAGAGCAAGATGGGGAACAGCTTTGCCCTCTAGAAACTGACTCAAGTAGACAATAAGTGATAAGTAAGTTGACACTGCTGTAGACTGAATTCCATCACCCTCAAATCCATACGCTGAAGCTCTAACCCCTTCTGTACTATAACATGACCTTATTTGGAAATAGGATTACTCTTGATATAATTAGTTAATGATGTCAGCCTGAAACAGAATGGACTCTTATCCACCATGACTGTGTCCTTATAAAGTGGGGACATTTAGGCACATGGAGAGATGGGGGCAGAGGTGGTGATGGAGCAGAAGCCAGGGATTTCCACAGACAGCAAGCAAGCACCACAATCTAGGAGCCGCACATAGAATGTGTCTATCCCTCACCAGCCTCAAGGGGACCAACCTGCGCTTATCTTGATCTTAGACATCTAGTCAACCCACTTTCGGCACTCTAGCAAACTAATATACACCCTGTTTCTGCTTCAGCTTCCAGGTGATCGATAGGAAGTGAAGGGAGTCTCTTTTCTCTCTCGCTTTCTAAGACTTGGCCTTAAACTGACTACATACTCAAGAATGGATCTCAGAATGCTGATCCGCTTGCCTCTACTTCCTAAGTGGTAGGATTGTAGGTACATTAGTTGCCGTGATAAAATACCACAACCAAGGCAGCTCACAGAAGTAAAAGGATATTTGGACTCATGGCTCCCGAAAGTTAGAGTCCATCATTGGAGGGACGCATGAGGCAGCAGGAATCACAACAGGAGCAGAAGCTGAGGGCTCCCAGCTTCGAACATAAGCACAAATCAGGGCGAGTGAACCGGGAATGACAGGGGATAATAAACTCACAAAGCCTGCCGCCTGGACACACTGCCTCCAGCAAGGCCACACCTCTTAAACCTCCCCCATTACTAGGTGGGTGTAAGAGATTCTGCAGGACTTGCCACAGGTGGGAAAGCAGACCACAGAGAGATAAGAGTGAAAACTTTGGCAGGCACTGGGTCAAGACCTCCATGGACTGACCCTGCAGTTTATTTTCCTTGCACATTTAAACACAGGAGAACTTGTGACCTGTGACCTTTACAATAAGAATGGATTCTATTGGCTGATAAAGAGAGTTCAGGGCTAGGGCCTAGAGAAGGATCTGTATAAGCAGAAGGATGGATTCCATTGTTGGAGGATGTGTTCTATTCACTTGAGAGATAAAGCTCAAGATCAGGGCCTAAACAATGCTCAGGATATTGGAGTACGTGGGAAGGTTGGCTCATAGAATAGCAAAAACATCACCAGGTTGATTGACCCCTCTTCACTCTGGCACCCCAGGTTGTTGACTAGGGGTCACTCACTTCCTTCCATTGAAGAAACTAGGCCCACTGATAATATTGCTTTCTCCAATGTTTATTCTAAGCTGTGCTTCCTGATAGCTGGGGATGAAGTGTTCAGATTCCTGAGCCTGTGGGGGACATTCACGTTTAAACCACCACGCCTAGCTTATTCGGTACTGAGGACTGAACCCAAGGCTTTGAGCATGCTGGGCAAGTACTTGACCAACTGAGCTACATCCCAGCCCTGGAGTTACTTGTAATTTACAAAGTGGTTAGTGAAGTCCTCTCTGAAAAGTCTGGAATAGAACCGACTAGATGAAGGGTATAAGCAGCAGCAAGCATTCCTGAAGAAGACGTAGATCATGCAAACGTCCCCAGAGCAGAGGTCAGAACATTAAAAGAATAACAGACTGACGCATGAATCTGTGGTGCAAGGATTACAGATGGGAACAGAAAGATTGTCAGGGGCTAGAGCCACCCTGGCCTGGGAAGCCATGGTCATGGGTTTAAGTGTAATGAAAAGCCGTTAAAGGATTTTAAACAGGGCATTGTTGAGACTCGGTTTATTTCTGGAAAAAATTGTCTCTGGGGAAGAGGCCAGACCATCAGAAAGCAAGCTGTGAATCCGGAAGGAAGGACATCCAAGACAGATGACAACAGCTTGAGCTTCGGTAGATTTGGAGGTGGGGAAGGCGGGCCACCGGGAGATGCATTCTGAAAACACAATTAACAGAACTGGCTGTTGGGAATAGTGGCAAAGGAGGAAATGGGATTGTCACTCAAGTCCTGGACTTTTGCAAGCAATTGTATACTTCACCAACATGCAAAGACTAGAAAAGCAGAGATTTCATGGTGAGGTAGGGGGTTGGGGTGGGGTGGGGACAGGGTGGAAACCATGAGACTGCTCCGTTCATGGAAAGTTCTAAAGGCCTGTTCAGAGCCTGACTGAAATGTGTTTCCAAATACATTCTACCTGCTAAAGGTGGAAGTGAATCTCGTTTTGCTTTTGGGAGCATTTCAAGACATTTCAACAGCCCCTGAGATTCTAAGGGTCACATGCTGTGAAAACACGGAGCTGCTTTACTTTGGATGTGTCCCCCCTCCCTACTCCCATACAAAGACCATGTTTGGAAATCATTCCTGAAGCCCCATGTTCATGGAATTTGAAATGGAGTCTTGGTGGGGAGGGGGAAGAATAGGGTTAGATGAGGTCATGAGGACTGGGCCCTGGTGATGACGTTAATAGCTCCATTAGAAGAGAGAGAGACAGGAGTCAGCACTTAGTCTGTCTCCATTCATGATGCCCTTAGCCATGTTAGGATGTGCCAAAGAAGGCCCTCGTTGGCTGCTGAGCCATGCCCTTGACTTCCCCGCATTCAGAATCACAAGCTAAATAAACTAGTTTTATTAATTGCCCATTCTCAAACACTTAGAAACACAAAACCCAGCAACACGACTTGAATCGTCCAGATTCTTCATGTAAGAGGAGAGAACAGCCCCCATAAATTTGTAGCTCTCCCCATCCAGTTCACCTCATCTGTGCCTTTAACTCTATCAGGAAATGGTTTGGGGCAGCTTGTGGGCTGAGCTGGTTTCACAAGCTGCCCCAACTGAGCATCTTAAACAGCAGGAAAAAGATAGTTCAAGAGGCCAGATGTCTGAAATCAGGTGTCAGCAGGGCTACTTTGCCCCTCTCTCAAGATTCCTTCCACTGTCTGAGGTTATAGTGGGCCTGTGTCCCTTTTCCTCATGGCTGCTTTGCTCTGTTCCCAGCTGCTGTGTGCATAAGGCCTCTGCCATGAGTCCTGTCTTTTTGCTATTGAGAAGGCACTTAAATATTGTAGTTAGGACCTACCTGGTGGATCTCAGAAGGCCTTATCTCAGGATCTTTAAGGCGGTTATTGCTCTAGTTTCATTCTGTTGCCATGGTAAACACTGTGACCAAAGGCAATTTGGGTGAGAAATAGGCTCATTTAAGCCTATAGGCTACAGTCCATCACCAAGGGAAGTCAGGGCAGGAACTTGAAGCTGAAACCATGGAGGAATGCTTCTTGCTGTCCTGTTCACAGGTTCATCTTAGCTAGATTTCCAACACAGCTAAAGACCACCTATTCAGGGAATGGTGATGGCCACAGTGGGCTGGTCCCTTCTACATTAATTAACAATAAAAACAACCTCCTCTCCCCCTGCCCCCCACACACACTTAAAGGCTAGTCTGATGTAGACAATTCCTCAACTGAGACTGCCTTCTCAGATGACTCCATGTCAAGTTGACAGAGTTAATTAGGGCAATTAGATCTGCCAAGATTCTTTGTCCAAACCATGCCACATCTACAGGTCTTGTATATTCATACTTCGGGGGAACCACTTTCTAACTACTCTAAGTGTGCATAGGAGATGCAAGCCCTTTATCCTGAGATACTTTGTAACTAAGACCAGAAGGAGTGTGAAAGGCACTGAAGAAAAGAGAGGAAAGTTAGAATATCCTAAAGAGAGTACAGAGTTTCCCAGGATAGGTACCAAGGTAAGATTAACGCATGATAAGACCAAGGCAGGCCAAACCAGACTATATTGTAGACTCCCAGGCTCTGGGAAGGTGCTTGAACTTGGAAGCAGGGGTAATCTACTAGAGTGCATTGAACTGGTGTACATTTGAGGGGGGTAATTAGTGTTTTGTAGGGGGCAGAGGTGAGAGGAAAAATGGGGTTAGACAGGCCAGGTGAGCTGTTCTTTGGAAGTCTAGGGAAAACATGGTGTTGGTCTAGACCGGATGAGTAGCAGAGTTATTTTAGAGTCAAATGGGTGGATCAGAACCACCAAGCTTTATTGGATCTCGTCTCTCCCAGCCACATACTTGATTAGTCATATTGAGGAAGGGCAATATGGAAAGCCCATGCTTTATTGTGGCCTGAAAAACCATTTTCAAAAGGAGTCAACCTTTATAAATTGTTCCAAAAGGCTCCAAGAAGGTTTGTTGAGGAGGACAGAGGAAACTTATACTGATTGGAGCTAAGCTCACTCTGAAAATATCCCTTCCTTTTCCATTCAGCTGTGTGCTCTTGTGGCCTTGAAGAGCAGCCCTGGTGTAATTTGGAAGTTTTACTAGCCTCTGCTTGGAATCTGTGGCTTTGCGGTTATTTCAAGTATTTTCATTCTGTTATTTTTATGGCCTGAGCTATTTTAGCCAGCAGTCCAATGCTAGAAGGGCACAAGCAGACCCCAGAAACCCAGTTAGGGTCTTTAGGAAGCTGAGTGCCCAGCAACATGGAGAGATGTAACTCCCCCCCCCCCCAGGGTTCAGGGCAGAGCATCTGTGTTCCACAAAGAACTGTGGAGTGGGCACCTAACCCACAATAGGAAGAGCATCCATCATCTTGGTGATGCCATTTGCATTAAATGTAAAACTTGAAGTGGATGGAAAATTTGCCTGGTTGGAAAAAACAAAAATGCAGCCCAAGTATTTTCACCCAATTCCTTCCACTATGACATATAACTTCTGAATATCCACCTCCCCTCTGAGAACGAGGCTGCTCCATGGCCAGATTGCCTTCAGGGTTAGACCTGCATCAACACCGACCTTGTAGTATCATGGGTTGAACTAGTCTGCCTCACAGTTCCCTCAGAGGACAAGGTCTTTGGATGAGTGTGCCTCCTGCAAAGTGTCAACAGTGCTGGACATGCTGGTGTGGTCTATAAATTCTCCTGCACAGGAGATCTGTGCTCAAGGGCACTAAAAAGACAAGCAAAACAAGCCAGGGCAGACCCTTTCTGCCTCACTGAAATGCTGCAGGCTCATGCTGGTGGAAATGGTGTCGATCCACCCACTGTGAGATTTGTCTGGGGAACTGAGGAGCCCTGAACCAATCTCACCTCCTGACCTTCAGCAGTCCCCAGCTCTGCATCTGGGCCTCAGCTCTGTTGAAGTGAAGAGTGGGGTTCGGAGACTCCATGGTAATGAGGGTGCCCGTCCCCACCCAGCTACGTGCAGACAGAGCTCCCTTCTGCTCATGGGGAAGTAACCACAGACAGATTCTGGATGATGTAACCAAGAGAGAATTGAGCAGATGATTCTAGCGACGGAAGTGAAAGTTGATCCCAGCCCAGTGGCTGAGCTTTTGGAAACTCCCTGTAAAGCACCCTGGAGCACCAAGGACCCAAAGGCATGATCCTGCTCACCCTCCTCCTCCCTATCTCAAGAAGAGCTTCACACTGAGGACCCTGAGGGATAAGTCCTTCCAGGACACATTCATAAGGTCACAGCACTGGGCCTTAGTGGACCCTTTGCTGCTCTGGGGCTGTGGTCACCGTGGTTAGATGTGGCTGCCTTGCAGTTCCCTATGAGCTGAACCTTTTGTCATTGCGTAGCTCTGTGCGTTCCCTGCTGTGGCCCCCAATCTGGTCTTTTATACAATAGCCATTTAATAACCCCATGTTTATTAACTCTCATGGTGGAGGAAAAATCGGCTTTGGCCAAGCTAAGTGCCTGGAGGAGTATCTACATGGGGGTGGGACAGAGAGACCACAGAGATGCCAAGAGATGACATCCTCAGGAGCCACAGTCCTCAGCACAGAGGACAAATGATGCCCCTGCTTTTGTTTACCAGCCCACGTGTTCAGAGCAGGCTCTTAGGGAGCTCAGAAACAGCTGGAGGGTGGATGTCCCCTGCCTCCACCTCTTCAGAGCTCTCCATCTCCAACCCCCAGCTTGAAAGACACAGAAGACACTCCTAGCCTACCTGGTCTCAAGAAGGACTTTGGGCATGAAAATAATCATACTAGATAAAGAGTAGGTTTAGGAAAAAAAATAAAATAAAGGAAAATAAAGATGAAAATTCAATTTGGGATCAAACAGAGGAGAGAATTCTGGATTCTTTGTTATGTCAGTAGAAGGAGATGATCCTGTTCAGACAGTCCTAGGTATGGCAATGGGAAGCAAGACATGCTAGACACCAGTCTGTCTCTGTGATAAAATGCTGAGGTAAACAGTGTCAAAGGAGGGGAGGCTTGCTGGCTCTTGGTACCAGAGGAATGGCTCTATGTTCAGTCCATCCTGTTGTATTTGGGTGTATGGCAGCACAGTGTGTGTGTGACCAAGGAAACCGCTCACCCCACTGCAGCCAGGAAGCAGCATGAACAGGAGGAAGAGGCTGTGGTCCTATTATCCCTTCTGGGGCGTGCCTCCAATGAACTAACTTCCTACCACTAGACTCTGCCTCCCAAGGTTCCATCTCATCCCATAGCACCCTAGAGAATTAACTCTTTAACACACAGATCTGCCAAGGGCATTTCATATGCAGCCTAAGGTACAAGATTATTCAGAAATGATGACACATCTGTTTCTTCAGCCTCCAAATACTTGAAGAAAATAGACATGGCTGAAATAATCCACAGGAAGCCCATCTTGGTATCCTTGATGCTCTGGGGCCTGAAGAGTTTCTGCCTCTGAGCACGGGGTTACCAGACAAGTGTCATATCCCAGTTTCTCATCTGACTCTATACCTTCATTATTTAAATTTTCTGAGCTTTGGGTATAAGATAAAGAGCAGTTGAGAGCATCTAAACTCCCCCAAAATAAAAAAAAATAAATAAATAAACACATGCAACTCCTTGTACAAAGATACTCTGATTCTCTACATGTCTTTAAAACTCTCAACCACTCCTGAAACAGGTAGGCACTTCTATAATACATGCTCTACACACAAGAAAAGAAAATACTGAAATGTATCCTCCACTGCAATTTTATTATTTTTTTAATTTGACCAAATATTGACTGAGCTCTTCCATTGGGCATTGTTGCAGGTGCCGAGATACATTAGTGAAAAGGAGATAAAGCCATACATAGCTTTATCAGACCTTATCTGCAGCTGGTATAGGGGACTTAGTGACAATATAAGTGTTAGACTGTGGTCACAATGCCTCCTGCCTGGGTCCATCCACACACAGAACTGAGAACAGGATGATTTGGGTTGAACTGCCCTTCCCTGAGCCGCAGGCCCAGACCTCCATTGTTCTCTTAGAGCCTTTACACACTGGGACAGGAACACAGTTAGGATGGCCATCTCCATCCTTAGAGAAGAGGAACCCGAGGATGAAGGGGTTAAGGTGTTTGTTCCAGATGGTCCACCCAGTACTAAGGGACAGAGCCAGGAGCTGAGCATTGCTGGACAGTGGTTAGGTCACGATGAGGAAATTCTTCAGAGGCCCAAGGCATATTTTGGCCCTTATTCCTATAGTATCTAGTAATTGCATCATCCTCTGGGAACAGAGTATGTTTGCTTGATTCCCTCTCTCTCTCTCTCTCTCTCTCTCTCTCTCTCTCTCTCTCTCTCTCTGTGTGTGTGTGTGTGTGTGTGTGTGTGTGTGTGTGTATGCACTTTTTTCATTCATTTGTAACTAGGACAAACACTGTTAATGTATCAATATTCATAGTCTTCCTCTTCCCTTTAGAGTCTAGGCAGGGAAGATTCCAGTCTTCTGTGTCTTCTGGCAAATGACTCATCAAAGAGAATCCTGTAAGTAGACAAGCAGAGAAAGCTGAAGAGACCAGGAAGGCTGCATATCTTCAGAATGAAGATTAGCATGGACCCATGATAAGAGGGACAGTATGAACCTTGGGCTAGAAATCTGCAGTGGACCTTGAGATTTGAAAAGTGAGACTAGGAGACAGTGTGTCGGGGGATGAAAAGCCAGCACTAAAGAGAATGCCTGGAACCTGGTAGGTTTTCAGTACATGCTTGCTTGTAATGATGAGTGAACCAGTGAATGATTGACCCAGTAAGTAACACAGCCACCTGGGCTCCTGAAAGTGACAGAGTAAGAAAAGCATGTCCATAAGGTGCTTTGTGGTGCATAAAACACATTAGCTGTTTTCTTAGCAGACGGAAGTAGTGTAGAACTTGATGAACTCTACATAGTAGATGCGCTTTAATGAGGGCCTTTCTCGGGGGTTACAACCACAGGGCTTGTTCTGTATGTGGGTTACGTCTTCATGGACAGATACACTACTACAAACACTATGAAAAGCAAAGCATGAAGGCAAATAAACACATGCCATGACACCCAGGAGAGCACAAATAAATGGACTGATGGTAATGTCTGTCTCACTTTGTCGAGACCTGAGAGAGTGGAGTGGAGTGCTCAGATGCTCTGGAAAAAGTACTAACTTTGCCTGAGAGTCAAGGACAATCTGAATCAAGGAAGTATGTGTGAGAGGAGCATAAGCAGGGAGTACCAGTGTGGCGAGGCGGGGACCAAGAGAGGTTTAGAAAAGCTGAGTTCAATTAGAGGAGCCAGAGATAGCTAGAGATAGCTGAGCTGGGTGTGAAAGAGCTTCGGGCTCTGTTAGCTATCGATCCTGCATGTCTCCCTCAGGCCCATGTGTTGAAGGCTCCATCTGCAGCCCATGGCACTATTCAGGGTGGTAGACCCTTCAGTCAGTGAATTCCACTGGAAGGAAGTTAGATCTTGTAAACATACTCTTCAAGAGGATATGGGGGCCGGATGATGGGGGTGGCACACACCTTTAATCCCAGCTCTCGGGAGGCAGAGGCAGACAGATCTCTGTGACATCAAGGCCAGCCTGGTCTACAGAGGGGTTTTCGGAACAGCCAGGGCTACACAGATGGACGCTGTCTGGAAAAACTGAAAAAAAATGAAACAAAACAAAATGAAGATCTGGGGACCCAATCTATTTTCTTTCTCTTCAGCCTCCTGGCTGCCTCAAGCTCTCTCTCCTCTTCTCCCATTGTGACATACTCCACTGTCACCGGCTCAAAGCAGTGAGCCACCCTACTGTAAACTGAACCCTCCCAAACTGTGAATCTAAACAAATTTTTCCTCTTTTTAAGTTCATTGCCTCATATTTTACCACAGCAACCAAGATACAGGACCCAAGAAGTACTTCAGTCTGGAAGCGTTAAGTGCTTCTAGCTGTTCGGTGCATGCTTGATAAACAGTCAGGGCAGGAAAGACAATTTTCAGTGAATCAAGGATAAAACAGTTCTCCCAAGACAGCCATGGGATGCTAAAGTCAGAAGCCGGGCCCTACCTCCCACTGGAATGTCAACCTTTAAGGCATTTCTGGTCCCATGTGTTACCCGCTCTGCTCACTAGCCCTGAAAAAAAAAGACCTAGAAAAATCACAACCAGATCCAAGAGTCCACTCAAGTAAGATGTGGCATACAAGGAAGAGTGGGAATTAAAAGCAGTAATGATAACGGAAGCATAGTGTTTACCTAAACAGGAAGTGACGATGGCTGAATGCATTTCAGATATTAAATAAGAAATATCTGTCACATGAAAAAGGCATAAAATATAAATGAAGTTCTTGATACCAAATTTGTAAAAGTTGACCAAGTCTCTAAGATGAAGAAAAAAATAGAATTTGAGAGTGCAGGGCTGTGTGGTGGGAACACAGACTAGGCGCTAAGCACTGATGACGTTGCTTTTTGGTTGTTTGCTGTGTGCAGGGGTTGAACCCAGACTGCGTGCTAGGCAAGTACTCTGCCACCACAGTACGCCCCCAGCCCTGGGTCTTTATCTTGATAGAAAATATATGTTAACATGTTTGTTTAAAAGACAGGAGGAAAACTTCATTGCATTTAGCTAAGTGAGAGAAGCTGACTGCTGCAGCTACATGGTCGATGGTGTTAATTCCATGGCAGTCTAATAAAGGCAACACATGGGAACAGTAGAGATAGATCTTTATTTTTGAGAGAAGGGAGAAAGATAGGAGCATAGAGGATTTCCAGCACAGTAAAACTGTTCTGTATATTACATAAATTATTGGGGGAAAAAATAGTTTATTTCAGCTTATAGTTCCAGGCTAGAGACCATCATTGTTGGGAAGTCAAGGAAGAAACTTCAAATAGCCAACCATATTGCTTTCCAGAGTGTCTCAAGAACAGAGAGAAAATGTTTGAATGCATGATTATGTGCATACTTGTGCTCAGTTCAATTTCTCCACTCTTATACAGTTCAAGACCCACTGCCTAGGGAATGTGGCTGCCCCTAGTGGACCGGGTCCTTCCTGATCAATTGATGAAGATAATCCCACACAGACATGTCAGTGTAGGCCAACCCAATGTAGACAATCCCTCACTGAGACTTGATTCCCAGGTGGTTGTAGGCTGTGTCTGACAGACAATTTAAGCCAACAGGGACACAATGGTGTATACATGACCTTTGGTATGTATGTGCATTTGTCAAAACCCATGAAATGTTCAACACAAAGAGCGAACTTAGTATAAACAAAGGATTTTAGTTCACAGTAACATGTCAGTAATATTTCATCAATTGAAACAACTAAACATCAACATACAGCATTAGTAGTCAGAGAAAAATAGGGATATGTAGAAACCAGTTGCTGCTCAATTTCTCTATAAGCCTAAGCCTCCTGTAAAGATGTTTATTAATTTAAAATAATCAAGGACAAAACACAAATAAATTTGAAATAGGTTGTTCTCAATAGTTTTGCCACTCCCTAGAGAAAAAAGAAGAAAGCAAAAAGTCTAGGGCAAGTCAATAAAGATTGGAAGGGGTGGGTGCTCAGAGGAGTTTGCCCCCCAACAGAGATTCCCAATGACTCAGCGGTGGCCCTCTACCTGACACATGGGCCAGCCCTGACTGGGTACTTTCTAGGAGCGTATAGGCATACACTTTCCAAAACTGGCACGAAGAAAGTGCCACCTTGCATCTCTCTGAGGTTAGCTCCTTTATCTAGATTGTCAGGCTACAGAGTGGTCTGGTTAATTTCATATTCTGTTTAAGAGAGGGTTGTCATGGCTGCCATACAGAGGCATCCAGTTTTCTCAGAACTAGGATGCATGCAGCAGAAGTAGTTTAGTGAAGAAAAAACAAAAACAAAAAACAAAAACAAAAACAAAAACAAAAACAAAAACTAGGCTGAATGAAATCTTAATTTACTTAATGATAGACCCTGAGTAGTAGAAAAGGCATGCCAGCATTCAGCACACATCAGCTGCTTATCTTTTCAAATATCATTTCTTGTTTGTAACTGTAGAGATATGGGGACAAGAGAGGTATATGCACCCATCCTTGGTGACCATGGTAAAGCCTCGTACATGGCTCTTTTCCTGACTCCCAGGCTGTCACCTGTACTACCCATCAAGGTGAATCAGTGTGGGTTTACAGAGCAGTGTGAGAATAAAAGCTCTTTTGCTATAGTCGGTGGTGGTTAGATCAGTATGATTAGCAGCCATGTAATTCGACTTGGTTTCTTTCCTGCATCCTCTGTCGTCACAGAGACTTGGGGAGTTTCCTAAGTCATAAAGAGTTCAAGACCTCAGTCCTTCCACCAGGTTGTTAAGGGAACCCTGTGGTAAACAGAACTGCTGTTTAGGTCCAGCACCACCTGGTTCTAGCTGTTGTGAATTGGCTAGTGACTGAACATCTATGTATCATAGATCATATCACTGGCCACTTCATAGGCGAGTTGAGAGGCGTGACTATGAAAGCACAAATAACAAGCCAGATATAGTAGCACATGCCTGTAATCCCAGCACTTGGAAAGCTGAGGCCAGAACACTGCCATGAGTTTGAGACCAATCTGAACAACACAATGAGTTCTAGACTAATCTGGGATTGTTATAGGAGACTCTATCTAAAAAGAAAATGAAAAAAGAAAAAAAGAAACAAAAGGAAAATAGAAAAAAAGGAAAGAAGGAAGGAAGGAAGGAAGGAAGGAAGGAAGGAAGGAAGGAAGGAAGGAAGATTGGTAGTATTGAAAGAGCTCAAGATGGGAGTCCACTAGGGATGTAAGAGGGACTTACTTTCTCCTCTCCTCCATGCGGGAAGTAGAGCTTCATCCAATCCGAATACGCCCATCTCTTCCCCTGCAGCTTCAGTGCATCTGAACAGTGAGTCCCAGCATATAAACACATACTCACATCACTCAGACTCCACAGCTCTCCGTGCAAAGATTAGTCCCTGGCAAGCTTTGGTCACAGCACACGAGCAGGCTGCACACCTGCTGGTATCTCCCTGCTGGCCCCTTCCTCTCCTTGCTGCCTTAAAATTCTCAAGTGTCCCAAGAGAAGACCTTTTAGCATCCCTGTTCCAGCCTGCTTCTATCTCCCGGTCTCGTGAGCAGGGCTTATTCCTGGGTCAGTCTGAGCAGGATGAGCTGTCCCCTGTCCTCCAGACAGTTCAGTGTTTATCCTGTCCTTGTGTCCCTGCAGTTACTGGGAACACAGCTTATTCTCATTCCTACATCGCCCCCCCCATTTTTCATCAGGAAGAGGGTCTTGACAGTATCTCAGACATGTGTTTGTAGACGCGAACCTGCCACAGGGTTCATTTACTGGAGCTGAAGTGTTCTGCACAGGCTGTCTGGTCGCAATTTCAGCTGGGCTTGCCTACTTCAGCCATTGATCCCCATGCCATGTTCCCTGGTTGCTGTGCTGCAGACCATCTCTATCTGGTAGAGTTATTCATTTTAAAACACACACACACACACACACACACACACACATGCATCTGTGCACACTCACACCCACAGACAGAGATTCCCAACATCTGTCCAGCCCAGAATTCTAGGAACCATGTATCTCCATTTTATTGCTCCAAGCATCTGTCATTAACTGTTGCCTTGTTTTGAAGGCCATGATTTACGCAGCTTCCAGTGTTCTTTCCAGTTCGTATTTTGTTTGGTATTTCAGAAAGTTCCCAGTTCCAGCCTTTTCTTCTGGTTAGCATCTTGCTTTCAAGTCCCTATAATCCTTCCTTTTAGAAAGCAAGAGAAGACAAGCAAGACCCAGGAACACAGCCTGTTATTAATCAATACACTTCTAGGTAAGACTCAAGTCTTCACCATGGAATTTGACAAAATGCAAGGAGCTGTCCGTCTCACGGGACTGCTGGGCGGGGAAGCTAAGAGCAAGCATCTTTCTCGGGTTGCTGGGTCTCTGCATAGCTTGACTGCGTAGATATAGACTGTTCTCCGCTGACTGACAGTGAACATGGCCCAGCAGGGCTTGCTACAGCAACTCTCTGTTACCTTTCTATTTTGAATACCACGTCTGAATGGCTCCTTGTTTGAGCCTCACTTTCCACCACCACCACCCCCACCTCCATTACCCCAGCTTCACAGGGGGAATCAGCACTTAATAAAACAACGATTGGCTGATGGTCCAAGTCACGGGAGCCATACAGCTCTCCTTGACTTTGTTTTTCTAAAAAGTACCCATGACTGTGGCCAAGAAAATCAGCAAATACCCATGCGCTCCCTCAGGAGAAATTAAAACGAGTTAGGCAGCAGGGTGGAGAGCAGGCAGGGAGCCCGAAAGAAATTCAATAAGTCTATGCCTCTCTTCTCTTTGCTGTTGGCTAGGTTTTTCCAGAATGTAGAGGAAATTTTTATGGTATCCGTAGTCAGTGATTGTCCCCTTGGTTAAGTTGGGGAGCTGAGGGACAAGCTGGGAAGGGGTACACCTTGAGATTTTTAGTGTGCTTCTGAATTACAGAGCCAGACCCTGTCATGAATGAAGATTTTAATATCTGGGCTCCATTTGCAGGGCTTCTGTCTTCCCCTTCAGGCTCCTGCCCTCTACCAGTAAAGCTATTCACTGGAGGTTCAAAGAAGTTACACACGTGCACATACGCACACATGCACACACGTGCACATGAAATGACTCCTCCATTGAGAGGTACTTAATCCCATAATGCTTCCCTTTTTTATTCCACTTACTAGGAGGCAGAATAAAATAATGAAGAAAGACACAAGACTAGGTGTAACTAGATATAGATTCATATCCCAGCTCTGCCACTTACATTAGTGGTGTGTCCTCTGTAAAGAGTGAATTCCATTTTTGTTTATTTGTTTTTAAAAAGTCATACCTCCTGTCCAGGCAGTGGTGGTGTACACCTTTAATCCCAGCACTTGGGAGGCAGAGCCAGGCAGATCTCTGTGAGTTCGAGGCCAGTCTGGTCTACAGAGTGAGTTCCAGGAAAGGCACCAAAACTACATGGAGAAACGCTGTCTCAAAAAAAAAAAAAAAAATCGTAACTCTTGGCTGGTATTGCCAACTGTTACAGGCACAGGTTGGAGTCCAGTGGGCACCTGCTAGAGTTTCCAGCTTCTTCTACCCTGGGCAGATTGAGATCAGTGGTACACGGATGGTGGTAAAGACAGAGAGACACTTCTAAGGAAACACTTTCCAGGAGAGGAAATGGGCCAGAATAATGGGAAAGGTTAGCAGAGTGGCCAACCTTTTGTTTTTAGCTCATGTACATTCAAATGTTATGCTAATAACAGTAAGAACATATAATACATTAAGTGGTACATGCCATGTGCAGGGGGGTGTTTGTACGTACTAATGGCTTGAATATTCATCAGATTCTGTGTGCTAGGCATTGGTTTTGTCCCTGTGTATAGACAAGGAAATAAGCCTGGTGAGTTTAGTAATACCTTTATTCCTGCATAACAAATAAGTGACAGAGGTTGTCATTGAAAGGCTCCAAAGAGTCCTGTTCTATCCTCTGGGCTTTGCTGTCCATGCATAACTGATCCATTACCTCCAGTCCTTTGTTTCATTAAATGCGTTTGATGTTGCATGCAACCAACAGCATATTTTAATTTCCTTATAAATAAATTCCATTCATTTCTCTTCTAGTTTTTTTCTCTCCTCCAAATAGCCATTGGCACTCTATACTTTTCTCTAAACATCAAAATGGTCAGTGAACATAATTCATAATTTTAAAGAGTGACTTTGGATTCGGGTGTCCTGAAACGAACTATTGGTATGTTTGGATGACTTAAAGAAAGTGCTTCCTTTGACTGCCATATTCATTCCATCCCCCCAGAGATGGCAAAGGAGGCATGAATGTGCCCCTTCCTCAGGCTCCCTGATAACAGCCAACAAGGAAACCCGTCAGTCAGCTCCCTAAACATCAGCAAGAGTAATGAGAGTATTTCCAAGTGGCGAGTGAATCTCTGATGTCACTTTTACCATTAAGTGGGCAAATGACTTGAATCTCTTTGTGCTTGGCTTTCTCCTTTGCAATCCATGATACCTCCATCACAGGCCTGTTGTCAGAATTAGAACTCACACACATGAATAGTTAAAAGTAAGTCTGGTCTCTTTTGTCTATTGTTACATTCCCAGGCATCATCTAAGGTTTGCATTACTACTACTGCATTTAGTTAAAGGAAATAAGGCTTCTCAAGGCAAACAATTTGATCAAGGTCTTACACATAGAGAGACCTCTGCTTTTCCTCCTTAACACACTTGGGATCTGTTGTACACTGTGGAAAGAATGAGGACAGTGTTTTTGATTGTATCTAACGTCCTGAAGTGTTGATGAGCCTGGCTAGCTGGCACTTGATGGGATGCCTGGTTCCCCCAGTGGGGACTAAAACGTCCATAGGAACACATTTGAAAACTGTCGGTGAGAGAATGCATGAAATGAAAAAGTGAAAGACTGCAAGCAAACCATGAATCATGATACACACATGTCATTATAATATCTGCCAGCTGCCTCCATACCCCCATCTGACCAAGCTCTTGGAGTTGCTTTTCTTATCCACTTACAGTAGATTCCAGTTATCCTTTAGGAATTGCATTCTCTCTGCCTTCCCAGACCCTTCACCCTCATTAAGATGGCGCCTTGTCTCCGGTTCCCATGTGTCATATTAACTCAGCGGCAGCCACCGTCTTCTGGCCCTGACTTCCTGTTCAATTTTCAAAATGCCATTTTCCTTGGAACCCTGAGGATCCTCTGCATTATTGTAACTTCTTTTCATTCTCAATCTCTCTCTCTTCAAAACAGAAGCCAGAGCAAATAAAATAAGCACAAGTTATATCTCCTAATGAAAAGCCCTGAGATCAAGCAAGGTCAAGGTTTCATTGAGAGAGAAAGCAAGAATCCTCTTCAAAGGGAAATTGGAAAGCTGAGCTGTGAGCTGAGAAGCATCTTTTTTTTTCCCCCCTCAAAAATCAAAGAAGGACAAGTAATGAGCCAAGGGCTGTTCTGTCCCTATGGATTCAAGAAACCTTCATAATAAGTCACATAGAATATTATTAAGGATAACAAGGTGTCTCTAGCATAAGCAAGAGATCATTTTCAAAGGATGTCAGAGCTCATGGTCCCAAAGATCATAATTGCTAAAACTAATGGTGGGCTCCAGTTTGGGATTTGGAGGCGAATAAACACAGCTTAGAGGCTATAGAGGCTTCCTATTTTGAATTTAAGAAAAGCCAGGTCGTTCACAAATATTTTTAGATGTGATGTTTATGGAGAGCTAAGGATATTAACCCAGAATGTTGGATTATCTAGCTAAATGTTGGTTTGTACGATGTAAGTAATTTGGGCTATTGGACAGAATACTAATCGCCTGTAGTCTCCCTCTTCATTTCTTGCCTAAAAAGGGCAATAGTGAGAAAATTACTTTAACCAGAATGTTCAACAAGCATTTATTAAAAACCTGTGCCAAAGAGAACACTGTGCCAAAGGCATTTATAGTGTACCCAAAGGAAGCAGAAGATGGAACACACAATTTAGTACACGACAGAAGACTCAAACTGCAGGTAGGAGGATCGGAGGTTAATTTCAAGCAATACTTCCTCACATCTCTTGGGACTCAGAAAAGTGTCATCTCTCCAGGGGGATTGTCCCTAGACAAACCCCATCTCTGTTCTTTTCCACACCCCCTCTTAGCTTAACATGTATTTTAATTTATTATTGATCATAAACTCAATGCCACATTTTCTCCACCTCCAAACAAGCCTTCTTAAAATGAGGGAGCCTTGTAATTAATCCAGTACTAATTCCTTACAACCAGTGCTTAGCACTTAGTAGGTTTTCAAGAAATGTTGCTGAGGTAAATAGTGTGTCAGAGTATGTGTATTAGCATGAAAAACCCAAGCTAGGTGAAGATGGTCACTGTTAACTAGGAAAATCTTGGAAGAAGTGGGGTGTTCGGTTTTCAAATCAGTTTGATCAAATACAGCAATAATAATGTTGGTTTTGAATTCTAGGCTGAATTTTGCTTCCATTTAGCTTCATGGCTAGAGCAAGACACTTTAACTTTGGTTTATGTGGATATCTGAAAGTACAGGTGCTGGGGGCCAAAGATGTGTCTCTAAATGAGTTTAAATAATTAAAATTAAATGAACAAACAAAAAAAAGCATAGGAGGATTGTACGTGAGCTTTTCTGTCCTGTCAGCTAGTCCCAAATAACCACACAGAGCCATATCATTAATTATAAATGATCGGCTAATAGCTTAGGCTTGTAACTAACTAGTTGTTATAATTTAAATTAACCTATATTTCTTATCTACCCTCTGCCATGTGGCAGTACCTTCTTTCAGCATGGCATATTCATCCCCTGCTTCTCTACATCTCCTTGGGACTCCTGAGACTCCACCTTTCTTCTTTCCAGCATCCTCTTCATCTGGCTCTCCAGCCCAATCTCTTCCTGCCCAGCTATAGACCAGTCAGTAAATGAGAGTAATACATATTTACAGTGTACAGAAGATTATTCCACAGCAGAGGATGATTGCATTGGTTACTTTGTGTTGCCATGACAATGCCTGACAGAAACAACTTATGAGAAGGGGGTTCTCTTCTGACTCAGGATTTCAGGGGCCTCAATCAATCATCACTGCAAGGCAGGAAAGAACAGCCTACTTCACGGTAGCAAGAGTAAGTGCTGGAGGCTTTCCACATCACTAGAGACCAGAAACCAGAGAACAAGGAAGGTATATAATGTTCAAGGCCCACCCATCCCTAATGACCTATTTCCACCAGGTAGGCTCCACCTCCTAAAGGTTCCACTGTCTCCCAAAATAGAGCCAGAGCTGAGGAGCAAGCATTCAAAACATAAGACTACAGGAAGCTTTGTCAATTTAAACTACAAAATGTATTGCACTCTGCTTGGTCCCTCCTGGCCAAACCTGAAGAGCAGAGTATGTAGAGGTGCTTCATACAATCATCTCTGTTTATTGGATATGGTAGGGGAGTCTTCAAAAGACAGGTCCCTCTTTTGCTCTTGCTAGGCCACCCTCATGTTCTCTCTGGGCTCTCATATGCTATTAGAAAAGCTCTCTGGGGCACCCAGCCAAGCCTGCCTGCTCCGAGTGTAACCTATACTCAGAAATTATGTCTCTCTATCCTTTGCTCTTCAAGCTAAGAGTCTGCCCCCTTAGGCTCCTGCCAGCTAGGACTGGATCCTGATGAGCTAATTCCCTTCAGGGTGGGAATGACAGATTGTTGGCTGGAAGGACCTTCTGTTTTCTTCACTACCCAAGTGAGGCCCCTGGTAGGGAAACTTGGGAGGGAAGAGAACTTCCAAATAGCCAGTGCCTAGAATCTGCCTGAACTTTTAATAAATTAAATTATGTCATCTCCGAGCAGGTAGATGATATTACTCCCTGAGGAGCTGAAGTTTGTGAGAGGTAGAGCATGGACAGGCTCAAAAAATTTCTGTATTATCGCATTGCCACAATGAACAGATAAGGCCAGAAATAGAATTCTAGAGACTGATGCAGACACTGGGAGCAGAATTTTGAAGCATGCTAGAGAAGATCTCTCTAAGGCCTGAGTGAGCTTGTGAGTTTAACGGGGTCCCCACCTCTTACAGTTTCCATTTCCTCTTTTGCAGAAGGAGAGTATACCCCTGACATCCTGCCACAAATCACTCTAAAACCTATTTGCATAGAATAATGGTCACCCCTCCAGACCAGGAAGTTGGCAACAACTCTGGTTGGGAAACTGTCACTTGGTCTTTCATGATGTTCAATCAGATGTCAGCTGGCATCTGCAGTCCTCTGAAAGGCTATTTGGAGCAGCAGGACCACTTTTAAGGTGGTCCGCTCCCACACAACCTGACTTCTCTCTAGTGGCCTCCCCACAGGGAAAGTGTGCACTTGAACAAAATGGCGCCAGCTTGAGCCAGCAAGTGACTCAGGAGACTGAGATAGCAGCTACCTTTAGGCTAAACAGTCAATCACTTCTGGAAAGTGCCATTGTTCACACAAGGCAGGCCCTAATTCTTTGCTGGGAAGGACCACATAAGGACCTCTTGGAGACTTCTCTAAGAGTATTTACAGTTGTGGGGAGGAGTATATGAAATAACCTTGTTTAAGTGAAGGAATAAACACCAACTAAATGGTTATTACCAACATGTTAGCTACCTACCTGTTCTCAGGTTGGTGCCCTGAGTCCTTTATTGGCTTTTAACAAGCAGCTACCTTGTGAAATACTCAATCTCACATTGGAAGCAAGCAATAAGAAACCAAAAACCCATGAAGTTCAGACAGGGCAACAAACACCAATTCGGGTGGCTCTCGGAGATAGGCTCCCGGGTACTGCACTGCTTAGAGTTGGCAGATTGCACAGTTTACAAGGCTCAGAAGCTCCCAGAAAGCCTGGGAACTCCTAAAGAGCGGCAGTAACAACAAATGTCCCTATATCCTTATCAGCAAGTGTCACCAGCCCATGTCACCCTTCAATGACGCCCAGTTTATATTCTGCAAATGGTTCTGAGTTTATACATTGCAAAATGCTACCGCAAAAAGAGAGTAATCACAAGGTATATGGTTTTTTTTTTTTAAGTTTTGTTTTGTTTAAAGCTTTATGGTCAAATAAACGTGAAGAGATTGCCTAGTAAACCCTTTTCTGAAGACTTCCAGTGCCCACTGCACGTTGTGTTAAAGGCTCTAGGAAGTCTGACAATTAGAAGAAAATAACCGTGTTTAGTGGACTTGGACCAGCATTTTGCTGCTTCTTAGAGCCTGACACACTCTTTCTCCATCTCAGGACAAGTGGGAACCTTCCTCTGTGGAAGGTGATGGGGAAGAACGGGGGGGGGGGGGGGGGGGGGGGGCGGGGGGGGGGGGGCTAAATCCAACCTCCCACCTAGATCTGACTTAATCACAGGGAAATCCTTTAAGTCTGGGATCCTCTGCCTCCTACCATGCCAAGTACACAATGTATGCTTGTTGGACCCTTAAGTGTTGAATAATGAAGCTATCTAGCCTTGTGCTTGAGTCACATAAACCGGGGCAGGGGTGGTGCACACCTTTAATCCCAGCATTCAGGGAGCAGAGGCAGGCAAATCTCTGAGTCTGGGGCCAGCCTGGTCTACAGAACGAGTTCCAGGGCAGCCAGGGGCTACACAGAGAAACCCTGTCTCCGGGTGAGGGGAAAAAAAAAAATCTGGACCTGAAGCTTGACCCTTTGGGTTCCAGTCCCAATCAGCTCTCTCAGAAGGAGCTATTTGACCTTCTTCAAGTCCCCCCCCCCACCCCCCAGCTCTCTTGTCTGTGAAACAAGGAGGGTAATTGTGTATCTCATCTCTTTCACAAGGGGAGAAAACAAAACTAGGCATGTCCGGTATGGAATACAGACTCCGCACACCGCAAGAACTCTGAAGTGGAGAGGATATTTCAGACCACTGGGGCCAGAGGTTACTGAGCTGCTGCTAAGTGACAGAGTCAGTGAATCACAGGCCGACTCAGGTCAAATGCATGCTCTCCTCTGGCGAGAGAAATGAGATGCAAGCATTTTCAGTGCAGCTTGTAGCAGCAGTTGGAGGCCGGTGGGTGGGGTCGAAGGAAGATATTTAAAGACAAGGAGGCAGGTGGCTGGGCAGATGGGGGCGGCAGGGTTTATACACTCAGGACAGCCGGGACAACGAGTGGCAGCGGCTGCAAGACGCCAGCTTTGTCCCCACAAAGCAGCAGGTGAAGCCACAGAGCGTCCACACTCCAGATACCCAGAGAGCCCCGCCAGAAGCAAACACTTGGCAGGGATGCGAGGCCACATTTGCCTTTTTCAATCACTCAGCCGACAATTGAGGACAGTCCTTGGAGCAAATCTGTGTCATTACCCCCTGCTTGTAAGCAATGAGCACACAGATAATAGTCTCACTTCTGAGATTCCTCCGCCCTCCAGAAGCCAGAGGCAGGGCCAGGCTCGGTCACACAGAAATCCATTTGACTGTGGGGCTCCTCTTTCTACCTTGCCGTCATGGCAGACCCACTTGGGTTTTGTATACCAGCCAAGTACTTTCCATGTTTTCCATATCACTCAAAAGTCTGTATCTGCTGCCTTAGAGGAGGTTTAAGGAACAATCTGAGATTTCTTTCTGAATAAGCACTTGGTTGTACTTTGTTTTGGCTTCTCTTGGTTACTGCTGAGAAACAGTAACAGAAAGCGAACGTTGGTAACACTTTGTACAGAGCAGCGCGGACTCTCTACGGTGGTGACTGCGCAAATAAAAGTTACATTGTCGGGCACACAAGCGTCTCATTGAGGAAATCTGTACCCGGACTAGTAACAAGTTGATACTTTAGGCTCAGCTTTATCAAGGAAAATCCTTAGAAACTTGGCCCGAGGTGACCTGGATTCGCCCTAAGAGCCTGTGCCAACCACTGATCCCAGGTTGGGAGAGACTTGAGAACGAAGAAAAGTCGGAAGTAGACAAAACACAGGGGAAGGACAGCCTGGATAGAGGGGAGCTTTGTTTATGGGGAAATCTCAGTGTAACTGTCTCTAAGAAGTGTTACACTCTTTCAGTCTCCGTTTTCATCCTTTGTCCCCTGGAAGCTTTTTGTTTGTTTGTTTTGTTTTTGTTTTTAAGGAAAGATTTTTTTTTTTTAAAGGAAATGTAAAATGTAGTTTCCAACTCTGCAGTATTTTTCTTGTAAAGGCTGTTATCCTAAGGAAAATCAAATCCTCCAAGCAGAAATTTAAGTGACTGAATACACAAAGTGAGTCCCCATCAGTCCTTCCCGTGAGCCTTGGCAGGCAGTAGTGTGAGCAAAACCTCTCTGTCCTTCCTTGCGTAGAGTTGCCAGCTTTAGTAAATAAAAATACAGGACAAAGGGGGAAAAAAAGCAAGCAAGCAAAAATAAGAGATGCCCCATTAAAGTGAGTTTCAGAAGAATTACAGAAATTTTTTCTTTTCTTTTCTTTTCTTTGTTTGTTTTCCAAGACAAGGTTTCTCTATATAACAGTCCTGGCTATCCTGGAACTCACTCTGTAGACCAGGCTGAACTGGAACTCACAGAGATCTGCCTGCCTCTGCCTCCCAGTGCTGGTATCAAAGGCGTGCACCACCACGAAAATTCTTAGTAAATCTATCTTCAAAGCATTACATGGGGGCCTGCTCAAGATTACTAGTTTATGTGAATAAACAGAGATATCACACTCTGTCTTGTTTTTCATATGACACTATTACCTGTTTCTTCTCTTTTCCTTCTCACCTGAGGTATTACTTAGAGACCTGATTCATCTCTGCTTTCAAATTACTTTAGGCATCATACGGCTTCTGCTTCTGAACCTGAAGCAGACATTAGAAGAAATCATCCTGGTTCGGGATTACTAAGCAAGGCACCAACCGAAGTTTTAGCATCAGTGCTGGGACTACCAAGCCCCCAGTAACTAGTAAATGGGGAAGGGCATGGATAAGAGGTAGTTGGGAGGGTATTTAGGATGTGGGTTGGTGGCGGAGTCCTTGTCCAGCACGTGTGAAGTTTTGGGTTCAGTTCTCAGCACTGGAGAGAGAGGGATGGAGGAGCCTGAGAAATCTGAAGGTGTCTTTTAGTGGTAGAGTACTTGTCTACTATGAACAAGGGCCTAGGCTCCCCACACTGTCATCTATTAATTGGCTAATTAATTGGAGTGATTATTCCAAAGCATGTTGAAATGGGCTCTGCCTTAGGAAGGGAGTTTGTGGATGTAGAACACTGATGATTTAAGAGCCAGAACCATCTGTTGGAGCCATGCTATTTCAAGAGTGGGCCTTTTGTCCAGTAAGCCAGTTCTCTTCTAGAAGTTTTCACAGAGGGTATGCATTGGTTTGGGACTCCCTGGCTACCTTAGTACTGCTATAGGTTGGGTCTTGAATGCCTTCTTCCAGAGGCTCATTTGTTTAAAAGCATGGTCCAAGGTGGTGCCGTAGACGTTAACAGAGATACAGTACACATGTAATCTGTGAGACTGCTGCACACGTAGACCCAGGGAAGTGGGGAAAGCAGGGCCCCCAAAGCAAATGCACTGCCCTTCAGTTCTGTGACTGCCGGATCCCCACTAGACCTCAGACTCTACGAGCAGTAATGGTGTCCTCACACTGTGCTTTCTCTGATCACACTGTAGCACCTATGTGTTATCTGACCCTCTGACTGTCCGGAAGGAAGAGTGGGATAGCCCAGGGCAGCAGGGATGATGCTCACCTGTTCTCTACAACTGTCCAAATATTATCTACTACCTATGGGACATGCTTTTTTTTTAAAATTTATTTATTTTGGTGATAGGATCTCACTGTAGGCTGGCCTCACCCACATGATCATCTTGCCTCAGTCTCCTGGATACAGTAATAGGTTCTGTGCCCACTGTGCCTAACTCCTTTGCTATTTTATGACAGTCAATTTACAGTGCATTTTAAAAGTAAGTGGTGAGGCCAGCTGTCTTTGTTAATCTCTCTCTCTCTCTCTCTCTCTCTCTCTCTCTCTCTCTCTCTCTCTCTTCAGAGACAGGGTTTCTCTGTAGCTTTGGAGCCTGTCCTGGACTAGCTCTGCAGACCAGGCTGGCCTCGAACTCACAGAGATCCACCTGCCTTTGACTCCCGAGTGCTGGGATTATAGGCGTGTGCCACCACCACCCGGCATCTTTCTTTCTTGCTTGCTTGCTTTTTTTTTTTTTTTTTTTTTTTTCTATTTGGTCGGAGCTGAGAACCAAACCTACTGAGCTAAATCCCCAACCCCTAATCTTTTCTTATACAGAAAATTTTACTCAGTAAAGTAGAAACTTCCAACAAATAAGTGATTGCTACAATGTTGTGTTAGGCTTCTGCTACAAAGAATATAATGGTATACAGATATAGAAATATGATTATAAAATATACTAAATGATAACACAAGATGCTGTCAAAGAAATTGTTTAGATTATTGGTCCCATGGATTCAGAAACATTTTTCCCCCACAGTCTGTATGCTGAGTTTTGTTCCACCTCCCACCCCCTTTGTGCAACAGAACCCTGGCTGTCTTAGAACTTGCTTTGTAGACCAGGCTGGCCTCTAACTCACAGAGATCCTCCTGCCTCTGCCTCCTAAGTGCTGGGATGTACCACCACTATCCTGCATACTGACTTTTTATAAAGAAAAATCTATGTGGATTGAGGACAAAGAAGATTGGATAAAAATTTACCTGACGAATAATAGGCTGGATGCTGTAGCTTGCTTTTGTTAGTCTTATAGAGAGTGTTTGTTTTGGATTTATTATTCTTGTTCAACATTCTCTTGACAGCTTTTGAGTTTTCTTTCTTCTTTTCCTTTTCCTTTTTTTTTTTTTTTTCCATTTACAAGTCCTCAATGGGATTTTTTTCCCCCTTGATTCAGTAACATTTCTCTATTAAATGGGGAAAGATTTTATTTCCATATTTTTCCAATCCAGCATTTTGGAATGTACCTCAAGTTATTCAAATAGGTTTTATTTCCTATAACAAAATTTTAATGCTTTCTTCAGACAGATCCTAAAACTTTTATGGTTTTTTTTTTTTTTTTTTTTTTTTTTGACAGGGTTTCTCTTTGTAGCCCTGGCTGTCTTGGAATTTTCTGTGGACTAGGCTGGCCTCGAACTCATGGAGATGCGCCTAGCTCTACCTCCCAAGTGCTGGGATTAAAGGTGTGTGCCACCACTGCCCAGCTAGGTTTTGTTTTGTTTTAAACTTCCTTATTAAATATGCTCATGATGCTATTGTAAAGCATTTTTATAATGTCTACATATAACCATTACTCATATAAAGAGAATTTGTTGATTTAAAAATGTTTATCTCATCCTCACTCTGACAAGCCTCTCATTGGCTCTAGTATTCTTAATTGAATCAGTTGAGCTTGCTTTCTTTCTTTCTTTCTTTCTTTTTTTTTTTTTTTTTTTTTTTTTTTGGTTTTTCAAGACAGGGTTTCTCTGTGTAGCTTGGTGCCTTTCTGTAGCCCAGGCTGGCCTTGAACTCACAGAGATCTGCCTGCCTCTGCCTCCCAGTGCTGGGATTAAAGGTGTGCGCCACCACCAAGTGGCCAGTTGAGCAGTGTATCATATTGAAGTAATAGTAACTTCCCTTTTCTTTGATTGGTTGGTTGGTTGGTTGGTTGGTTGATGGGGGACTTGTCACAGTGCTTGTGTGGTGTGCTCAAGGATGGACAACCCATGCGTGTTGGTTCCTGCCTTCCACCCTGTGGGTTCCAGGGCTCAGACTCATACAGTCAGGCTTGGCAGCCAGCGCCTTTACCCACTGACCCGCCTAATTCTCCTACCTTTTCTTCTTCCATCTTTGAAATCCTAATTTACTTTTCCTGTCTTATTACATAGTTAGTACCTCCCCATAAGAATCATAATGGTGATATTTGTTTATCCATTGTTGAAGTCAGGAGTGTTTGCTCTTGAAATTTGCAGCCAATACAAACACAATCTGTATAAAAGAAGAAAGTAAACTCTATCATGTTGGGATGGAACAATACTCATATTTAGGATGTATGATAGTGAATAGCACCCATGGGCTAGAAATAGGGATTTTAAGAATTTTTCATTTCTTGCATTCTTAAGGAAGTCAAGGGCTAAGGGAGCCAGGAAGAGTCCAATGTATCTATAATAGCAGATTAAGAGTTCAAAGATGAACAACAGCTGGGGAAAGCAAGCCAGCAGGCATCAGCAAGCAGGATTTTCTTGGGCAAAAGCCAGCACCCCCGGCTGGGAGGTAACCAGGATGTCAAAACAGTTTTCTGCAGAAGCCAAAAAGGGAAGGAGAAGCACTGATAGGAAAGAGCCTTGAAGATTCATAGAAAGTCACGACAAGCGGCCTCCAGACAGCTCTCCAAGCTTCCAAAACAGCTGCCGCCCTCCTAGAGGGAAGGTGGAGTCTGTTACCTAGGACAATGCTTTGTTAGCAGGGCTGAGCGGTCAGTGGATACATTTTAAATGAAGGAGAGAGCACACGGAGACAGGAGCCACAGGCTGGAGGGCCAAAGGAAAGCAACAAAGTCTACTATCAAAACAGATGACTTTTAAATGTCCTTTTAAAATAGTTACTTTATTGAACTGTAACCTGTATGCAGAAAAGTGTTCAAAGCACGCAGCTCAATAAAGTATCACTCATATGCCTCTTCCCGCCTCCATTAAAAGAATGTTCACAAGAACCCCAAAGGATAGTTTTTAGCTGCAGTTTCTTTTTTCAATACAATGTTGACCAAATCTGTGGACTTCCTCCTTGTTGTGTTGTGAAGTGGTAGTTGGTTTTTCTTACCCTGCAAGGTATACAGTCCTGTGATTAAGCCAGTTTATGTATGTATTATTATCTATGGCATTGCTGGTGGGCTTTCAAGGTGTGTCAGGCTCTAAGCAGTTTAATATGCCTGAGGAGGAACATGCCAAGCATGTCTGTACTTTTAAGAATGGCTATTGTTCAAATCTTAGATGGTCTTTTAATAACTAAAAAAAAAGCAAGATATTGGGGTGAAAGCTGAAAGATCAGAGAAGCAGAGCCAGCCACAGCCACCACTTCTTACCTCACTAACTCCACGAATCCATGAAAGCCTCTGCGTCCTGTCTCCTTAGGCCTCATATACCTTTCTCTGCCCTGTCATCACTTCCTGGGATTAAAGGTGTGTGTGCTTCCCTATACTGGGATTAAAGGTGTGTGCCATCACTGCCTGGCTCTGTTTCCATTATGGCCTTGAACTCACAGAGATCCAGAGGATCTCGGCCTCCCCAATGATAAGATTAAAGGTGTGTGCCACCACTACCTGGCCTCTATGTCTAATCTAGTGGCTGGCTCTGATCTCTGATCCCCAGGCAAGTTTATTAGAATATGCAATATATCACCACAATGGCATTTTTTAATAATTAAAAAAAAAGATTTATTTATTTGTTTATTATGTATATAGTGTTCTGCCTGTGTGCCAGATCTCATTACAGATGGTTGTGAGCCACCATGTGGTTGCTGGGAATTGAACTCAGGACCTCTGGAAGAGCAGTCGGTGCTCTTAACCTCCGGCCCCACAAATGGCATTTTTGTGTTCAACTTCCACAGCTATCATTGGGTTTCCTGGTGGTCATACAAGATCCTGTTTATGGGACTACAGCTGTTCTGTCTCCTCCCTAACCTTGGTTTGTCCTTTGCATTTAGCCGTTCTGGCCGATGTGTAGTGCTATCACATTGGAGGTCTTTTTTTCTTATTGTGGGAAAGAGCTCATGCCACCGTGCTTGGTAGAGGTCAGAAGACAGTTGTCCTCTCCTTTCACCTTTACATAGGTGCTGGGGCTCAAACTCAGGTCACCAGGCTTGCACAGCAAGTGAGCCATTTTGCCAGCCCTTACATTGTAACTTTAAATTTTGTTTCCCCATGACTAAAGCGGTAAACACCAATGCCTAAAAACACAAATGTACCAAAAATAAAGCCCACAATGTTGATTTCCTAGGACTATTCCAGCTCAGTATTTCAGAATAGGCAGCTTATAAAAAACAGATGCTTGTTCAATATCTCATAGTTCTGGACACTAGAAGCCTGAAATCAAGTTGCTTGTAGGGCCATGCTTCTAAAACCTTAGGAAGCCCTTCCTTGCTCCACCTGGTATAAACAGGACTGGCAACCCTGGACCTTCCTTGGCTTACTAACAAATCAATACCCTCCTCTTCATCTGGTGGCATTATCCCGTTACTCCTCACATGGCTGTTTTCTCACAGATAGAAGCCATCACAGAATAAAGACCTTCCTGTGGTCGTATTGTGTTCCCCAAAATATTGTGCACCCTAATAAACTTATCTGGGGTCAAAGAACAGAACAGCCACTAGATACAGAGGCTTCAAAATAGTGGCACACACGTGCATTTAATCCTAGCATTTCAGAAGTAGAGATCCCTCTGGATCTCTGTGAGTTCAAGGCCACCTAGCAAGAGAGCCTCACTCAATGAAGGATTGTTTAAGTGGGATTGGTATGTGGGTGTGTCTGTAGAGGAAAGTCTTTTTTGTTTGTTGTTGTTTTTCTGAGATAGGGTTTCTCTGTGTAGCCCCGATTGTCCTGAAACTCACTCTGTAGACCAGGCTGGCCTCGAACTCAGAGTTCTGCCTGCCTCTGCCTCCCAAATGTTGGGACTAAAGCTGTGTGATACTATCGTTCAGCTGAGGAAAATCTTAAGTTAATTACTGTGAGAAAACTCAGTCCATTGTGGGTGGCGCTATCCCCTTGGGAGGAATCCTGAAACACAGAATAGTGGAATAAATAAAGCTGAACGTGAACAAGCAAGCAAGAAGCATGCATGCACTCCATTCTCTTCACTCTGACTCTGGGTGTGATGGGACCCGCTGCTTTGCACTTTTCTTCCTGTGACTTTCCTGTTGTGATGGGCTGTAAGCTGGAACTGTGAGCAGAAATAAACCCCTTCTCCCCAACTTGTTTTGCCAGGAGAGTTTATCACAGCCACAGAAATGAAACCAGAGCAGGTTAGATTACACCTTTGACATCCTGGGAGTGTGCCTTAACCTACTAGCACCTGTTGTTATTTATTTCTGCTTTTGCTCTTTTTTGGGGGGTGGGGGGACACCACCCAGCTCCTAAATAAATCACTCACAGAGGCTTCTTCTTATTTATGGTTTGCCCAGCCTTAGCTTGGCTTAGTTTCTAGCCAGCTTTTCTTAACTTAAATTATCCCATCTATCTTTAGCCTCTGGGCTTTTCTCGTTCTCTTACTTCTGTAAATCTTACTCTTACTCGTGGCTTGCTGTGTAGCTGGGTGGCTGGTCCATGGAGTCCTCCTCCTCCTCCTCCTCCTCCTCATCCTCATCCTCATCCTCATCCTCCTCCTCTGGCTGCTACTTCCTTTCCGATTCCCTCTTCCCGGATTTCTCCTTCTATTTATTCTCTCTGCCTGGCAGCCCTGCCCTATCCTTTCTTCTGCCTCATTATTGGCCACTCAGCTCTTTATTGGACCATCAGGTATGTTAGACAGGCATAGTAACACAGCTTCACAGAGTTAAACAAATGCAACATAAACAAAAGTAACACACCTTAAAATAATATCCTACTACAAGCACCCTCTTTCACTACTTAACAAGTGAGACTATATCCTACAGAAATTGTCCTATACCTTCACTAATGTATATGTATAATTTGCACATATGTGGAAGTAAAAATATTCACATGTATAAATGTCTATTGGCTCATTTTTCCTCAACATTTTATTGTGATGAAATATATCTAGCATTGGATTTATCATTTTAAGTGCTTTTATGTGTACAATTCAGTGATATTTATCATACCCACAATGGGCAGCCTTCTCCAATCCCTCCAAATTTATTCATTATTGCAAACAGAAACTCCATTGCCATTAAGCAGTAACTGCCAGTTGTCCTTGTCCCCAGCTCTCAGTAGTCTCTACGCCATGTCCATCTCTATAAATCTAACAGTTAGTTTTACATAGCTCACAGAAGTGGATGGATGCAGTATTTACCCTCTGCCTGCCTTAGTTCCCTTATCCTGGCATTCAAGGCTTGTCTTTTTTGTGGATGACTAATATTCTGTTGGGTGTATATGCCACATTTTACTTATCCATCCCTTTGGTGATGGACATTCCAGCTGTTTCCAGCTTTCAGCTCCAATGAGTGAGGCTGCTATGAACATCTGTAGACAAGGATCTGTTGGAGTCCTGTTGCCAATTTTGACGTGTGTCTTTTGCCCCTTAGCAGATGCTGGCACCTATTCAAGCCAATACAAACAAAGTTAGTGCATCCTTTGAGCTAATTGCTTTGTGTTTCACGGTATGGTGTGAGGGAGACATTCCATGAAGAGAACTCTTCTCTTCCTTGAGCCTCAGACCATGTAGCACAAGTGGAGCTTTTCTCACAATGGAGTTTGTTAAACAAGTGGTAACATAGGTTTGTAGGTCAACAATTTTACTTCACAGAATGAATGATTTTATCATTCTTGAGATTTTTAAAATACAGTTACTATTGTTACCTGATCAGCTGAATGACCAGGCTCTGGTGAACCTGATGAACCAATGTTGGCACCACCATTTGCTGTTGTGGGGTTGTTGTTGTTGTTATAGCTTTGGAGGAGTGTCTACCCAAGGGGGTAATACAAAAGAAAGGTGTCAGATAATAAGTCTGAATTGCTTCAGACACTGACCATAGGAACGAAACCTTGTAAGTAGAAGAGAGATGAGTGGTGGTGGACCTGCATCAGGAGAGCCAAATGGGAACTTTGTCTTCCATGCATGACACTCAATCCCCAGCACTGCCAAAAGAGAGAGAGAGAGAGAGAGAGAGAGAGAGAGAGAGAGAGAGGAGAAAGAAGAGGAGAGAGGGAGGATGGAAAATTTAAAAAACAAACAAACAAACATTGGGTTAGGGTCCCAGCACTGGAATAAAAGGCAGGCGCTGTAGAGCAAGTCCACAACCCTGACAGCCATGAGAGAAGGTGAGGCGCTAACCCCAGCTCCTGCTGGCCAGCCATTCAAGCCAAAGGGCAAATTCCCATTCAGCAGGAGAGTCTGTCTTCAAACATAAGGCAAAGAGGGTGACAGAGGAACACACCCAACATTGGTCTCCAGCATAGTACATGCACATCCATGTACACGTGTGTGCGCGTGCATACACACACACACACACACACACACACACACACACACACGTACACGTACAAATTACAAACAAACCAGAAACCCTGTGTAATGGAGAAGTCAGTAATATCAATACAGGATTACGGACTACCTTTCAGAAGGACTACAGTGATTGGCTACAAAATTCCTGTAGATTTTTTTAATACTTTTGTTGAATGTAATTTTAATTTTTTTTGGTTTTTTTTTTTCTTCTTCTTCTATCATTGCCTGGTTTAAAACTGTGAGCATAAGGAATTTGTAAATAGTTTTGGGTTCACTTATGTGTTCTCTTTGAAGATTTACTGAATTGATTGATTTATTTATTATTTTCATTGACGAGTTTCAGGCATTGCTCAATCAAAGAAACACCAGGTCAATGCAGAAAGTACAAGCCAGGGTCGTCCAGATGGAAAAATGTCAGCAGCATGAGCAGCCAGAAAAGCACTTGGCTAGAACATTTCAGATTTTGGACTTGAGTGTGAATTCATATATAAATGTCTCTTCTCACCAAAGTCAGCCATGACTAGGCCATAAAAACGGGCACATTGGAAAGACAGGACCTCAGTGCAAGGCTTGGTTGGTTTCCTGCCTTGGCTGTACTAGCTGTGGGCTTCAGCTGCGTTTTCTCTAGGGGTTGATAACAAAGCCAAGCTCGCATGTTTCTAGAAGGATTACATCTGACATATTTAAAGCATCTGGGACATCTTGGGAGTATTCACTGACAGCCACTGATGTTACAGGGACATTTGAGCTGGAGGTTCTTGGCATGTTCCTTGAGTTTTATGTCATGCTTAATACTTTTCCACATTTGGGGAAATATTCTGAGCTGGATAGCCCAGGACAGTGCATGGAATCATGGTGCATGTTGCCAAACTACAAATGAAACAAAACTCGAACTCTTAGATTAGGCTCTAGCTCAATGAATAGTTTAGTTGATATTTCAGCTTAGTTAAGAAATTTGAAAACAGCTATTTCAACCTTCGCTTCTGCTTTATTTTTATAGAGTACACTTTGTTGATTGGATTCCACATCATTGGTTATGATAAAAAAAAAATCACTGGAATGTGACCATGTGTGGAGAAGTAAACACGTTAGCTACATGTGAAATTGAGCCACATTTACATTGGCTTCAGAGCACATAAACTGAAAGCTGGTCTTTGATTTCATGGAAATTACGGAATCTGTTGTTGTCTTATAATTATTTTTCTACCCAAAGTGGAATAAGGGTAGCCATCCTGGAACCTCAGAATTTACAAATAGGACTCATATTGTAAGCAGTCACATGGCCTTAAAACAATATTAATACGAAGTGATTATAATCATGTTTAAAAGACCTTGGAAATCTGTTTTCTTTATAAATCTCACCCTCACCACCCCCACTTTTAGCAGGACCATTGAGGACATGCCAGCTGCGCCTTCCTTGAGTATTGGAGACCGCCCCTTTCTCCCAGCTTCCCTGCAGTAGGGCTGCATGTACACAGTGCAGCAGTGTCCTAGCTGCACTCCCTGCTTTCACTCTAGAATTTTCTTTCTTTTTTTTTTTTTTTTCCCCGAGACAGGGTTTCTCTGTGTAGTTTTGTGCCTTTCCTAGAACTCACTTGGAACTCACTTGGTAGCCCAGGCTGGCCTCGAACTCACAGAGATCCACCTGCCTCTGCCTCCTGAGTGCTGGGATTACAGGCGTGAGCAACCACTGCCTGGCTAGAATTTTCTAATCCATTCTCTACACAGTAGTTAAGATTGGGCTTTTGTAATTGTAAATCAAATCATGCCATTGACTGTTCAAAGTCCTCCAATGGCCTCTACAGCATGCAGAGCAGAACCCATGCTGCTGCAGGATATACCCCCAGAAGATCTGGGCCATCCCTCTTTTTCTCACCTCTGTCCAAACCACTCCTCCATTCCTTCACAATACCTCACAGGCATGCTCTCTCCAAATGCTCCAAATATGTTCCCACACCAGACTCCCAGTTGTGCGGTGACCTGTGCCCAGAAAGCTGTTTCACAGCCTTGGCAAAGTCGTTCCCCGTCATGGCCCCATTGGTTCCTCAGAGAAGCCTCATTCCCTGCACAGACCGTGCTGTGTCTCACACTGTTGGATTTGCTTCAGAACATTCAGTATTCTGACTCCATCTTTGTCACGTAGCTTGTGCTGTAGCTCCGCCCCCCTAGAATGCAGGCTGTGGAGATGTCCTGTCACTGGGTGCCTTGACAGCTGCAGACAGCAAGCAAGCCTTTCAAACTGGCTTCTGTGAACGGCTGAGTGGAAGCTTCAGAAACCAATTGTGCTCTAGTCCTGGCTTGGTTATTAGCAGGGTCACCTCTTGCAAGTATTTAGTTTTTCTGAGCCTCAGTTTCTCTTATGAGTAACTACTGTGTCAACTAGACCTCACGGTCTTTAAGGATCCTTCTTATTTTCCCTTTCATGGCTTGTGTGCGCTCCCGCCCCTCTCTTCTCATCCCACGAATAGCTCTAAACCAGTTAGAGATATTTCTGCACAAACATGGAGATTCTAAGGATGTGTGATGGTCTCTAGTCGCTGAACTGTCATCAAAACCACATGTTACAGTGTTTATTTTCCCTTGCCTGGCCAGTCCCATTGAAACCACACCCTCCACTGCCAAGCCACAGCCCAATTCTGCTTTTAGAAGTAAAAATGGGGTAGATGGATCTCTGGCTGCTGAAATGTAAAAATCAATCAATCAGTGAACTGCCCAGATTTCTGACTAGCACCTTGTTTCTGGAGAGATTGCAGTATGATTGACAGGACGGATGAAATGCCTTCATGTGGAAAAGTTTCCGAAGTTAATAGGGAACAGTGACATGAAATTTTAGAGACAGTAGTTCTCTGCTTATCTGGGGTTTTGCTTTCCAGGGTTTCAGTTACAGTTAACCACAGACTGAAAAATATTATATGGAAAATTCCAGGAAGAAACAATTCATAAGTTTTAGATTTTTAAACTATCCTGGGTAGCATGACACAATCCTGTACCACACGACTCCACCTTGCCTGGGGAATGAATCATCTCTGCCAGTGTACTGTGCTGTATATGCTACCCTCCTGCTAGTAGCTAGCCCAGTTCTCAGATGGACATTTTGTGCTGTGAGAGCGCTGATGTTCCAGCAACCCCTAATCCACTCCACATGGCCCCACAAGAATAATGACGCAAAGAGAACATACAACAGGGAAGGAAGGAAAAACTAACTGCTGCTATGTGGCAGTGCTGTGCACATATAAGAAAAACCTTCAAGGTTACATCCAGGGTTCAGGAACCTCTGGGGCTTCAGGATCCATGGGGCTCTTGAAGCACATCCCTGCAGAAAATGGGGATTGTTTCACTGACAGACAATTTCTAAACTATTATATCCAGTCCATACATAATTAAAATAACTATCCTTGTACTTGCTCAACTTTTAGCCATTTAGTTTAGAATACACCAGCAATGCACATTTAGAAATAGCATAGTGATTAGCTACCAATGCTGCACTTAAGCTGATATCAATCCATCTCAGCACCTGTGAGAAATGGCCTCAGGAAATAAAAGGGAAATCTTCTCGGCTAGAAGTGTTGAAGTCAGTTTTCATTATAAGAACAGATCTTAAGTTTCTCTTAAATGCATGTTGATGAACCAACATTATAAAACTAAACCAAGTTGATAGCTCATGGCTATAAGTCCTATACTTAGGAGGCTGAGGTAGGAGGATTACCATGAGTTTGAAGCCACCCTGAGCTACACAGTGAATTCCAGATCAGCCTGGGCTACAGGGTGAGACACTATCACAAAAATCATCATATTTTAATAATGATGAAAATAAAAGCTAGATGGCGATACATACCTTTAATCCCAGCACTTGGGAGGCAGAGGCAGGCAGATCTCTGAGTTTGAGGCTAGCCTGGTTTACAGAGGGTTCTAGGACAGCACAGTAGTTCCAGGTCTACACAGAGAAACCCTGTCTCAGAAAACCAAATATATATATATATAATATATATATATATATATATATATATATATATATGATAGTAACTGATTAAATCAAAATATAAACCAATAAAAACATAACAGCAATATCTGTGTGAGAAGGTGGACAAGGCCTTGGTTTAACAGTGAGAAAGTTGGATTCAGAAGGGTCAAATGGCCAGGTCACATCACTCTTTAGTGTTGGGGTTTAAAGCTAAAGCTCTGCTCTCCTACCTGGCAGTTCAATGCATTTCTCCTTATATTTTTTTGCCCTTCCTAGAGCCCATGGATACCTACAGCTTCCCCTCCCGTGTGCCAGCTATGGTGGGAAGTGCACAGTTTAAAAAGCATGACTGTGTTAAGATCCTAGGAGGGGACTGACCAGTTAGCACTTGATGACCGTAGAGACTTTAAATGCAGCAGATCCCTAGCCAAAATCATTTGGGGTTGTCCTCAGTCCCCTTACCTGTCATTCATCGCCCATCCCTGACTATTATCCCTTCAACTATCAGGAAAAACCTTTGAAATGTACTAACCTGGCAGGCCAGTGTCTTCACCAACACAAAAGCTAAGCAGACCATCAGGCAGCAGAGAGCTCACTCAGCCATTTCCTCAGTTCCGCTATAAGCTGCCAACCTGACACTCCCACCAATGAATTTGGGAAACGAATGCCATGATTTGTCATGGCTTTTGTTCTGTGGCTATAAAAGTTCATGTACACGCTTCCACATTGAAACATGTTACTCCAGGCAACCTGAGTCTGTGTTCCCAGGCCATGGTCACCCACCCGTATTTGGCTCAAGATGAATGGTCTCTTTGAGGTGAGCTGTGTTTTGCGTTGACATAACCCAGGCACAGAACATGGCAGAGTGCAGTAGAAAGTGATCAATCCATTCTCTGGGAAGGTATTTTGAGTGTTAGCCATTAGGAAGATGGGGTAGTAATTACATGGTTTTTTCTGGTGCTGAGGATTGAACCCATGACCTCACTAACGCTAAACTCACTCTCTAACACCTATTCACATGCCTAGCCCTGTCACTGATAATTGCTTTAAGTTTATGTGTCAGGTATTACTCTGTATGTGTTAATCCCATTGTTCTGTTTAATACCTGCAATAGGTTTTTTTTGTCTTTTGTTTTGTTTTGCTTTTTGAGACAAGGTTTCACTGTGTAGCCATGGCTGTCCTGGAACTCAATCTGTAGACAGGTTGGCCTCAGACTCACAGGGATCCACCCGTTTCTGCCTCCTGAGTATTGGAATTAAAGACAAGGGCCACCACTGCCTGACTACCTACAGTAGTTCTAAGGAGTAGATTGTTTTGTGACAGACACTTGTCTAAATCTACTACATCTACTGTTACTAATCCTGAAAACAATCCTATGAAGTATTATTGAAGCACTACTACTATTCCTGCTGTACAGATGAAGAAACTGAATGATCGCTCAAGCTCATATTCAAGTGCATGTCTACAGCCCTGCCACTAACCTGCGAATCTCTATTTTCCTGCCACCAAATTCTTAGAAGTGATAGCGCATGACTAGCTTGCCTCGTCTTTTCCCTGAATGCTCTACTGTCTCGATACTATCGCTGAAGACACAGTCAAAGGCAGGAAAGCCAAAAAGAGAAGAGAAGAGCAGGCCAGAGGCCATCAGCAACTCAAGTGACCTGGAATGTCTGAGATTTGATGTGGATATATTTGACTTTGAAGGACTTACCAGGCACAGATTGGTATAAAAAGATAATCTGTAAAGCACTCTTAATTTGGTTCTTAATAAAAGAAGCAGCAGAGACATGTTCATGTAATAAGTTGATGGGAAAGTAAGAAAGTGCAGGCCACACAGCCAGACCTTAGGAACAGCCTTGTTTTCCTTCATATGGCTGCTATATGGTAGTGCTGGTCATTCATCTGATGAAGGTCTAGTTGTCTACCAATGGTGACTTGGCTTCTCTACCTTCCTCTTATCTTTCAGTGTTATCAATTAGCTTCTTCCCCTTTTTCCTCTCTCTTCCCCCTCCCTTCTTCCTCCTCTTCCTTCACCTCTTCTCCCACCCCCTTCCCTTCCTACTTGTCTCTATTCCCCACCCATGCTCTTTCCTGCAAGACTGCTGTTGAATACTAGTTCAAAGCTAGGATCTGGCTGGGTACTAACTGGAGCTCCTGGTTCACCAAGTAGATTGTGCTCCCATCCCATGGGGAGTACCGTCCTGTGAGGCCATCTCACATTTCCCAGAAGGATGCCTTTCCTTCTACCTCTAGAGGAAAGAAGACTTCACGGTCCTTTAGCCGTGGCCCAGGATCTCATAGAACATACATGACCATTACATTCAAAAGTGAACCATGAGTGTGAAAGCACTTAGTGGAGTTTGCATAAATACCATTCTGTGTGTTATACTCTAACAGCCTCAGTGTTAGTATTTAAGTGGCGCTAGGAACACGTCCCGAACACGACAAGACCACGGAAGAGTTTTATTAAAGAGGATAGAGGTGACAGGCCTGTGTGAAACACACATAGGTGAGGAGATGGGGGGGGGGGGAGAAAGAGACTCATGCAAGATGGCACCAACTTTTTAAAGGTTGGGCCGCGCATGCGTACAAGAACTCCTGTGGGTGCTCCACGCATGCGCGCAGATTGTAACCACGTAAAGCCACAGAGTCCTGGTACCACGAGATGTCTGACCCGGAGATGGCTATTCTGAACCAGAAATAGTTAGGTGGTCCACCGGGCAAGCCCAACCATGTGGACATGTAATCTCTATCACTCAGTTTTATAGAAATTAAACTTGAGGGTAAAAGCTTCAAATAAAAGTACTACCAGCCCTTCTCTCATTAGAGATGTTACCCATGTAGATGATTCGGTACTGAGCATCATAAACTCTTTTTTTTATTTTCTTTTTTCAAAGCAGGGTTTCTCTGTGTCAGCCCTGGCTGTCCTGGAACTCAGTTTGTAGACCAGGCTGTCCTGGAACTCCCAGAGATCCACCGGCCTCTGACTCCTAAGTGCTGGGATTAAAGGTGTGAGCCACCAACACCACCACCACCAGGCTGGAATCCTAAACTCTTGATGCTCCTCTCCCTCTTAGTGAATCAAAGCTGTATTGGTTTTACTCATTTCAGTTGACTCCAGAGTGCAAAAGGGAACTGACCATTGCGTTGTCACTTGGAAGCTTAAATAATCTGACATTTTCAAAAGACCAGACAGTGCAGCTCTATGAAGTTTATATATATATATATATATATAAAATGGTGATAATTTTCTTTTTCTTTTTTTTCCCCCAAGACAAGGTTTCTCTGTATTGTAGGCTGGCCTCAAACTCACAAAGATCTGCCTGACTCTGCCTCCCGAGTCCTGGGATTAAAGGCATGCACCACCATTGCCCTGCCAGGTGATAATTTTCAAATCAATAGAAAAGGCCCCACCTCTTTTGTCTTTTAAAAAGTGTTTCTCCTTAGAATGCTACTTTTTACACCTTTGGGTTTCCCTGGGACTCTGGAAATGCTTAGCCATTCTCTCATGTCTCCCCTCCTCCTCCATGGAGCCTCCCTGGTTTCTCAAATCTACTTCATCCTGCCTCCGGGAAAAGCCACGACGACTCCTTGTCTGTGCCGTTAGACAGCTGCTCACTCTGACCGCTGTTAGGAAAACGTAATATTTTACCTGTTTATGATAAACAACTTGCGGGCAGAGACAGCTCCCATGTATTCCTCCTTGAATGATATAAGATAGTATCTTGTACATAAATGTAAGAGAAAAAGGGAAGGAGTTACCTCAGAAACGACATTATCATGCCCACCCGGCAGATGAGGAACCAACACACATCACTGGGAAAGTGAAGAAAATATTAGGTGGATTTGTACCCTGGAGGAAACAATACCAGGCACAATAGCCAAGAAAGGAATGATTTTAAAGGCAGAAGTATAAAGAAATGAACAATGAGAAAATAAACCACGAAAGAATAAGATAAGGCCAAGCAGGAGAAATAAAGATTCATCGGTGGGAGAGGAGATAAACAGAGAAACAAAAACGGTTTTTAGTTGTTCCTTTTGTTTATTCTTTTGTTTTAAGGATGGAAGCAGAAGAAAAGGCCAGGAAAGCATTTTTTATAGTCCCCTTAAGTAAATATGTTGTGCCAACCAGAAGCACTAATTTGGGCTTTGGGAAGTAGAGAATGGGGAAGCTCAACCCCATGGCCAAAGGTAAGAGAACTGAGAAAAATAAATAGTGGGAAAAGGGGAAGAAGAGAGGGAAGTGGCAGGATCCCTTTTTGGTTATTGAAATGATTCCAAACGCAATCAGTTTTCAACAACTTTGCAGAATCAAAGGGAAAAGAGAAGACCGCAAGGAAACGAACTCGGACTGCAAACTCTGTTTGTGTTGTTACAGTGGAATATTTGACTCTGCTTCCAAGTCACTTCCACCTTCTGCTTTACCCTGAGGGCAGCACAGATCCAAAGGGCACCCCACCCGAAGCTGCTGAATGCTCTGTCCCACTAGGCGGGAGACACAAGGGATGGAGTGCAAATTCACATTCCGAGCTGGAGGTGCAGCCTGGAGGCAGAGACTTGCCTAGTATGGGGGAGGCCCCAGGTTCCAGCCCCAGCTCTGCTGAAAAAGGAAAAGGGGAAAGTACAATGTGGATTGTTTTAGCTGGAATTTGTAAACATGTCATCACATAAGAACTTTTTGATCATGTTGTGCCTGAACTTCTATGTGACAAATCCAGCGATGTCTTATGACCACCCTCAGCTTTCCCCACCCCAGTATCCTTCCTCTTATTCAAAATTCTTCACAGAAACATTCATTCTTCTTTTACCTAAGTTAAAACTACACGTTGAGGTATGTGTGGCTTCTCTCCCTTGGCCTTGAGACCTCCTTTCTCAGCCAGTTCTCTCTGGCTCCTCCTGAGCTTTCTTTGAAATCTTCTCTTTCCAGATTCTTCCCTTGCATTGGCATTCAGTGGGAGTCTATTCTGCTGCTTTTTGAAATGTCAGTATTCCTTGGAGCATATTCTCTCTCTCCTTTGTTGTAATGACTATCCAAAGGCCAAAGGCAGCTGACTCCCAAGGCAACACCTGCCACACACACACACACAAAAAAAAAAACCTCTCTATTGAGCTTAACATTTCAACATCTCCTCCACAGTCCCTGGGCATCATAAGCTTCCCGTGTCCAAATGATCTCACTGTCTTCCCCTCAAAACATGTTCTCCTATGTTTTTATGTCAGCATTATTAGCCACTGAATTTCCCAGAATCCTTTACAGCATCTTTAAATCTCCTTCAAGCAGGCACCAAGTTCTCTTCCCCCAGAGTCTCCCTGTTGCATATGTCTTGAGCTGTCCACTTCTTTTGATACCAGATAAATGCTATCATCTACCTTCAGAATTCCCTAGAGAAACTCCCTTTGTTGCCTCGGATTATGTCAGGTCCCCCAACTTTGTGCTTTTATTTTTTTGAACCTGTGTTTCACTGTCGTGATACATATATATGCGAGTTATTTATATATCATATATGCTGATGGGCAAGCAAAGCTGATAACAACAAACAGGTGAAATACAGACCATAGCTGCTCATCTAACTCTACTTACTGCTAGCGCTCCATTTATCTGTTCAACCTTCCTCCACAGATACAGAGCAGACCTAGAGCCTTCCCAGATCATCAACATAGGCTGGGAAATGTAGTCCAGATGTCTACCAGAGCCAAGAAACAAGCAGATGGTGAGGGGAGCACTCTCTGTCTCACACCTCCTAAGATGGCTACACTCGATGTTTTTGTACCACTGTATCATTAATGTCCCACCATATTTATTTATTTATTTATTTATTTATTTACTTACTTACTTACTTACTTACTTACTTACTTAAAACTGCTCAGCCATTACCTCAGGCTTACTACTGACTAGCTCTTACACTTAAACTAACCCATAATTTTTATCTATGTTTAGCCACGTGACTTGGTACCTTTTCTCAGTTCTGTCTTTACATCTTGTTTCCTCTGTGTCTGGCTGGCAAATCCTTACTCAGCCTTTCTCTTCCCAGAATTTTCCTTGTCTCTTATTCTGCCTATACTTCCTGCCTGGCTACTGGCCAATCAGCATTTTATTTATCAACCAATCAGAGCAACACATTTACAGCATGCAGAGAGACATCACCCATCATTTCCCCTTTTCTTTCTTAAAGGAAGGTTTTAACTTCAACATAGTAAAATTACATATAACAAAACAGTTATCAAGCAGGAATTATAGTTATAATGTCTAGTCTATTTGTATTTGGTAAAATTAAAGAAAATATTTTATCATCTATCCTATGTTTGTGAGTCTAAAGCTTTATATCTACCTTTTTACTCATCATAACCAAGGAAAACCATAATTATAACTATCTAGTCTTCAACCACATCAAAGACCTCAGAAGGATATAATATTACCTAAGTAAATAAGAAGAGCATTGTAAGAAACTTCCAAAAATCTAGAATGACAGAGACAGCTGGCTACCTGGACAGTTACCCAAAGTTCTTCTGCAATGTTCGGGCATCCATCTTCAGCCCATAGGCCTAGTCTCTCAGTCACTTCTCTGTGTCCTGTAGAATGTTTGGCAGTTTCTTCTGCAAAACAGGAACCTGAAGGACCATTTTGTCTTATAAAGTACAGTGGTCACCTTTTTATGGGTCCTGCATGTCCAGTCAATCCAACATTTTGTCAAGCAGTCCAGGCAAGAACAGTTTCTTGCCCAAACGGCTATTTTTGCCAAGAAGAAGATAAACTCCATATGGAGTGCCTTTGATGCCCATCTTTCTCTCTGAAGTAAATTGGTGCTGCCAGGAGCAGACATGTCTCACTGTTCAGAAAGTCTATGTTTTTAAAATATTTTAAATTCCATATTCTGTAGGTCTTTGAAGTGTTTGAAGATTACCTACCTAACTGAATTATATCTATATATACATAGAAAACAACATGACTATAAGTTTGACTATCATAAAAGACATTAACCTGTATTTCTTTTTTTTTTTTCTGGGGCTGAGGACCGAACCCAGGGCCTTGTGCTTGCTAGGCAAGTGCTCTACCACTGAGCTAAATCCCCAACCCCTGTATTTCTTAATTATGTATTGCAATTTAAATGAGCTGCATAAACATAATACCTTAAGCAAAAGTAGAAATATACATACAGTATAATAAATTTAACTTTAAATTCGTATCAATAAACTAAAAATCTATATCATTGTAAAACATTTTAAACAAGTTGCTCTTTAAAAGTAGGTTCAACAATCTATCCTTTTATTCTATCATATCTGTATCCTATATTTCCATATCATATCCCCCTTTCTTCTTTTAGAAAGATATTGACTATGACCAATAACAGTTTGTAACCAACAACCTAAACAAAGACAAACATTCATAATCTATTTTTTGGAAATGTGGGCATAGTTCTTTAGGCTACTTTCTGTTGATAAAGGGAACTCTTTCTTATGGGGATCCTGAGAAAATTAAGAATTATGGTCAAGTCCTGACTGGAATAGTCTGTGACACTGTATTTTTTGAGCCAGTTGCCTTGAAGCTGTTCTGGATGTTGGATCATCTGGACCATGGTGTATCATCAGACCCTTCAGGGGGTCTTGGCTGGTCAAACCATATTAACCTGGAAGCAATCTATAGGTTCTCATCTTCTTTTCTCAGTTCTGTCTTTACATCTTGTTTCCTCTGTCTGTCTGGCGACTCCTTACTCCATCCCACCATATTTTAAATTCTGTGGGGACAAATGTGGTCTTATTCACAGTCTGGTCCCAGTAAAGTTCAACAACTCTGCATTTAATTAATCAATGAGGATTGTATGATCTACTTGTGGGTGGGAACAGAAGGTAGAGTGGCCTTCCTGCTTCTGCTGCTTTCTCAAATGCCAGGGTTCCAGGCTTTAAGGAAGCATGTCATGAACCCATCAGGAGATGAATGCATAGATGCAAGACATTCAGGAGAGTGAGAGCTGAAGCCACTGAGTTCAAGGTCAGGTATCACTAGTGGCATCTGCTAAGAAAACTGTGGGGAACAGAATTCCCAGGTCAATTGTGTGAATGGTAGAAGTGCTTGTTAGCAAGGGTATTCCCAAGATTCCTTGCATAATCTCAATCTCTCAATCAGCTCTTACTGCAGAAGAATCTCTAGTAGCCTTAGACCTGGTGCTTTCTGATAACATAGATGGTAATTATCTCTTCTCTCAGAAGCTCAAGGTAGAGCTGAAAATTGGGAGCACTTTCTTCCCAGGCATCAGTAGGACTCAGTGGAGCTCTAGATCAACCCAGTGAAATATAAGAGGACTTCACCCCCAGTCCCACTGTGTTAAAAATGTGTTATATTCATTTATGCTGTGGAATATTTGTTTAATGATGCAAAGATGTGTTGCATTCTTTTATGTTGAATTTGTTTAACTCTGTAAAGTTATGTTACTTTGCCTGCCCAAAACACCTGACTGGTCTAATAAAGAGCTGAAACACCAATAGCTAGGCAGGAGAGAGAAATAGGTGGGGCTGGCAGGTACAGAGAATAAATAGGGGAAATCTAGGGAAAAGAGAAAGGAGCAAGAAAAGGAGAAGGAAAGGAGGATGCCAGGGGTCAGCCACACAGCCAAACAGCCAGCCATGGAGTAAGAAGGAAAGAAAAATATACAGAAAAAGGAAAGATAAAAATCCCAGAGACAACACATAGTTAAATAGAGATGGAATAATTTAAGTTAAAAAAGCTGGCTAGAAACAAGCCAAGCTAATGCTGAGCATTCATACATAAGAATAAGTGTCCGTGTGTTTATTTGGAAACTGGGTAGCACTCCCCTCACCAAAAAATACACCCTCCCACTTGTCCGTGTGTGTGTGTGTGTGTGTGTGTGTGTGTGTGTGTGTGTGTGTGTGTATGTGTCCATCTCAATAGACTGAATAACCAAATCCCAGTTCAGGATCTGCCTTGGGTTCTGTTAGAATCATCCCTATGTTCCTTCGAATGTCTTTAACTCATCTGAAGAATTAGCATACATTGTATATAACTGTCAGTACTCTATCATCACCTGAGTGTTAGGTCTCAAATGGCTAACAGAGGTGCCTATTAACATATCAAATCTAACCCTGTCCACCAGCCTCTCTCAGCATAGCCCTGTTACAGAGACATCCTTGCTGGCATACCCTGACCCCTACCCTAAACTCTCCAGCCCAGTGACTAGGCTTGGTTTCCCATCCCCCAGCTTCTCTGATTGCTATATAAGGCAGATATTTTGACTCTTCAGGCTTCTTGGCCTCTTGGTCAGTGGCTCTTTGCTCTTCTCTTTCTCTCTCACCCCCTCCCCCATTGCCCAGTTCACTCTGTACTCTCCCAGATGCCACTGCCTATGCGTCCCCTTGGATAGATAATAAAAACCTCAACCCCTGAGAAGTAGTCATGTGGGGTTCCCTTTTATTTGTTTTTTTTTTTTTTTCCATTCACTAGAAAGAACAAAAAAATTATCTGAGTGCATCCTATTGCTGGAGGTAGAGGAATTGATTTCCTAAGGCATGGCATTGTAGGGGACTATAATTTCAAAAGAGAAGTAATATTTACTTATAGAAGTCAAAATGAAAAGGTCTTCCAATTTCATCATTAAAAAAAAAAAAGAAAAAAAGAAAAACCTCAGAAAGGATAAGCTCCTAAACCAACATATTCCAAGAACTTTGGGGGAATCTGAATGAGCTAGCACACACAGAAGAAGAGGGAACAATTAGTACGTTAGGATCTGGCTGGAACTTCCTTCTTTGTTTTATTGTGGGCCCAGTGAGCAAACAAGTTTTGTTTCTTTGTTCCTTTATTCCCCTTCTCCCCACTAATATGCTCCTTTCCTGGGTAAGGTTATGGACCAGAATCATCAGTATTGGAAATTGCTCTATTTTGCTTCATTTCTAGGTCCTGAGTCATTCTCCCCAACACCAGGCTGCCCTGAGGGAAGAGTCAGAGGAAATGATGTCACTCTCTTTGGTCTCTTTTTTGAGCTTTGGGCTTTTTTCTTTGGGCCAAAACTTTAACAAATCTGTTTTCTAATTAGCCAGCAATGAGTACGGGGGAAATAAAATGTGTGCCCTCTGCCTCCCTTTCTTCTCAGTCAAGGTAACCCTACAAGAATCCATACAGAAATCTCAATGTCTTCTCAAACAGCCTGAAGTCTCCTGTTGCTGGTTTGTTCATTGTTAGTTTGTTTTGAGAGACAGGCTCTCTTTCAATACAGACTAGCTTCAAATCACTAAGTAGCTGAGGATGATCTTGAACTCCTGACCCTCCACCCTCTACCTCTCAACTGCTGGGATTATAGGTGTGTATCATCCACCATGCCTGGCTTAGAAATCTGTTTCAAATTTTTCTTTCCTTGGGGTAAAAACAAAACAAAACAAAACAAAAAAAAAACAGAGTGTCTTATCCAAGGTCAAGCAGGGCTGAAAGAAGAGGAGATAGCAGCCAGGTGGCGGGGTGGGGCCATGCAGGGGGTGGGGCACTCAAAGAGTGTGGCCATACAAGGGGTGTGGCCATGCAGGTGAATGTACTCAAGTCTTCTGTTTCACCCATTAAGTAAAGCTCTTCTTATGCAAATAAGTAAAACAAAACCCCCACATTTAGGCATTGTGTCTTTGGCAGATTTCATATATTTACTTGATGAATGTATGTTCAGTCCTTGGACTTTGGGGGGGGGGTGTTGTTTGGTTGGTTGGTTGGTTGGTTAGTTGATTGGTTTTTATGGAGACAAGGTTTCTCTGTGGATCTCTGGCTGTCCTGGAACTCACTCTGTAGACTAGGTTGGCCTCGAATTCAGAGATTCCCCCTACCTCTTATTTTGAGTGCTGGGATTAAAGGAGTGGGTTACCACCTCCCAGCTAATCCTTGGACATTTTAAACACTACCATTTCAACTCTACATCACCTTTCCTTTTTGTTTTTATGATATTCAGCTTCTCAGGCTCTTCCGGGAGTAAATCAGTACTTGGAAAGTTAAGCATGGACTTATTGATGAGGGTTAGGAGTAGGGTGCTCTGAAAGGCCCTCTCCTGTGAGCAGCCTGGGCCAGGCAGTTGGTGTGAAGACCCACACCTCAGTCATGGTGGGTGACACATGGCTCTCCCTGCTAGAGAGCTACGGCCTGTCTTGCCTTGTCCCCAACCAGACTTCAGGGAAGCCTTATTCAGGACAAGGGTCTGTCTTAAGATGCATGGCTGATGCTTACCCTTAGGAAGGACCTGGACCCTCAGTAGGTAAGGACACACTTGCCAAAGGCTGAACTGAGCATGCGTGGAAAGAGCAAGACTCTTGGCCCTAGTACACACTACTGTTCCTTGGCCTATACTAAGCCTGGGATGTCCGCTAAAATCCCCACCCACTCCCTACTCTGCTTTGGACAACTGACTCAGAATCTTTGGACTGGGACCTCGGGGATTTTCTTTTTCTAAAGACAAATATTTAAGACACCAGACTTCTGCAAACCTGACCTCATCCTCTCTGAGAATACTTTACACCCTTGTAGCACACTCAAGAGCAATCAGTATGGGGTATTTTATCTAAAACCTGGCGCCGTTTGTGAAAGCCAGCCTTTTCAATGTGGAAAAGTCTAGGGGCCCTGAACATACAAGCCATGATGTTCACTCACTTTTTCTGTATCGTTACACTGCTGTACAATGTGCAACCACATGCACATACATGCACACATGAACACAGGCACAATGGGCATTTGTCTATGTCTGTGCACATTCACCTACAATAGATTCCAGGTCCCCGTGGTGCTAGTGCCTGGAGTCATTTGCTTTGGTCCTTAAAATGTTCCCTGACTAGGGCAGCCCTAACCAGGACTGCGTCTAGAAAGGAGGTAGAAAGACCAATAGGGAGTAGTGGTGGAGAGCTGCCAGGTCAAAAATAAAAACAAAAACAAACCAAACAAAATGAAAAACCAGCCGGGCGGTGGTGGCGCATGCCTGTAATCCCAGTGCTCAGGAGGCAGAGGCAGGTGGATCTCTGTGAGTTCGAGGCCAGCCTGGTCTACAAAGCAAGTTCCAGGAAAGGTGCAAAGCTACACAGAGAAACCCTGTCTTGAAAAACCAAAAAAAAAAAAAAAAAAAAAAAAAAAAGAAAGAAAGAAAAATCTCTTTTTTTGAAGCAAAGTCTTTCTTTAATGTATTATGTATTTGTTAGTTTGTGCATATGTGTGGTGTATGAGTTCATATACACATGCATGTGCAGTGGCCAGAAATCGATATTGCATGTCTTCCTCCATGGAGCTCCAGCTTACTGTGTTTTTCTTTCTGGGAGGATGTGATGCATGTGTGCATGCTCACATATGTGAGTGCAGGTCCACATGTGCCCCAGATGTGGTGATCAAATGACAACCTTGGTCCTCACCTTCCACCTTGTTGAAGACAGGGTATCTTTGTTGTCTGTCTGTTTTTCCATCAGGCTTCCACAGGATTCTCCTGCCTCTCTGCCTCTTATCTCTCCATAGCTGCACTGAGATTACAGGTGTTCACAATGTACTTCTGGCTTTCATGTGGGTCCTGGGGATTCCAACTCAGGTCCTCACACTTGCATGCCAGGCATGTGTACCCACTAAGCCAGGTCTCTGGTCACTCACCTTTTTAAATTTTTTAGGACAGAGTCTTGTTATACAGACCAAACTGGCCTTGAACTCACAAAGATCCTGCCTCGGCTTCCCACAGGCTGGGATTAAATGCCTGGCATATCTACCTTATATGAGACAGGGATTCTCACTGAACCAGGGCTTGCAAAGTTGGCTAGACTGGCTTGGTCTGGAAAGCCCCAGGGATCCTGCTGTCTCTGCTTCTTTGTGCAGAGATCGCAGGCGTCAGCCACCAAAGCCAGATTCCTATGCAGAAAGAAGATCAGGATACAAGTTCAGAGCTTCACCCACTGAATCATCTCCCCAACCCCTCTTGGGACAAAATTGCTTGCTCTGAATTCTGTTTCTAGGTAAAATAAAGAGATATTAGTCAGAAAGGGAAAATGAAAAGGCTAATTTTATTTTCTAACACTCGTTACCAATTTGGAAACAGATAAACTTGTGGTTTGCCTCCATTATTTTTTTTTTCTCAGAATGATTCATTCAGCTCAGTTCCTCAACCCACCTGCCTAGAAGCAGGGCTCTCTTTCCTCCTATTATAGCATGACAGCCATGTTTGAAACCACGAGGCAGGCACGAAGTCAGGAGAAAGGTGATGGGCAGATATCCATTCCTGATCTACACAATGTGATCATCCTTTAAAACCGCACACTGCAGAGCAAGCTTCGGGTGGGTTCGTGACACAAAGCATGGGATCCTCTCCTTCCCCAAAAGAACAAGTCCCCATGCCCAAGGTGGATTGCATCTGCTGTGTGAGAACTTCTTGTTCCCTTTCCTGAAGACTTCATTAAGTTTGAGAACTTTCTTTCCTTTCTATTCTTCCAAGGCAGCTCACCATCGAAAGGGAAGTTTTGTCCAGCAAAATGTACATGAAATGAAAACCTGCCTGTCTTGTCCAAGTTCCCTCACGCACAAGACCACCTTTGCTCTCTTCCGCTTCCCTTCTCACCCATTGCCTCAGTCTCCCTCTTTTTTTTTTAAGTTCCCCGTCAGTTAATTCACATTTCCTGATTTGGCAAACCCCTGACTCCCACCTCCCTTTTCTTGGGTAAAACTTCCTGAGTTGACATTAAAGAGAACTCTTACCTCACCAGAGCTTTACGGGGTGGGGGGTGGGGGGGTGTAAAACAGCATTTAGGTTTAACTACATAAAAGCCCTTGGCAGTTACCACTTTGTAAAAGTCAAGTAACTTTTCCCTCTAGCTCTCCTGGCTTTCCAAGTTTGGCTGGAGACCTTAGGGAGGTCGAGACAGCCAGAAGAGCAAAGAAGGCCTCTGTCCTTGGCCGGAAGCAGGAGCAGGAGTCTTTTCAGGCCTAGTCATAGAGAGAGGATATCTCCGAAGCCATGTTGGAAGTTAAGAAAAAGAGAGCCAGCCGGGCAGTGGTGGCGCATACCTGTAATCCCAGCACTTGGGAGGCAGAGCCAGGTGGATCTCTGTGAGTTCGAGGCATGCCTGGGCTACCAAGTGAGTTCCAAGAAAGGCACAAAGCAACACAGAGAAACCCTGTCTCAGAAAAAAAAAAAAAAAAAGAAAGGAAGAAAGAAAGAAAGGAAGGAAGGAAGGAAGGAAGGAAGGAAGGAAGGAAGGAAGAAAGAAAGAAACTTCATTCTCAGCTGAACAGTTTTAGGGTTGGGGATTTAGCTCAGTGGTAGAGCACTTGCCTAGCAAGCACAAGACCCTGGGTTCGATCCTCAGCTCAAAAAAAGAAAAAAGAAAAAGAGAGCCTAAGTGACATTGGCCCAGGGCTCCAGTTTCTGTTGCTATGAAAAAGCCAACTTAGGGGAGAAAAGGTTTCTTTTTGGCTCACAATTTGTTTGTTTGTTTGTTTGTTTGTTTGTTTTGGTGCCTTTCCTGGATCTCACTCTGTAGACCAGGCTGGCCTTGAACTCACAGAGACCCGCCTGGCTCTGCCTCCCCAGTACTGGGATGAAAGGCGTGTGCCACCACCACCGGCTTTTAGCTCACAATTTTAAGTTACAGTCTATCACTGCGATGAAGTCAATGTGGCAGGGACTTGAAACCGCTAGCCATATGACATCCACAGTCAAGTTTGGAGAGAAAGGCCATGCTCACCAGCTTGCTTGTATTCAGCCTGATCTCTCCACTCCTATATGATCTGGGACCTCTAGCCCAGAATGGTACCACACAGTGGTCTGGGTCTTCCCATGTCTGTTAACTTAAGACAAGCTCCCTACCCCAGACATGCCCCCAGACCAAGTCAGTGTAGACAGTCCTTTGCTGGAACCCTCTTCCAAAGTGATTCTCCAACGTTAACAATGAAACGAAGTTCAGGGAAGAAGTTCCCTGAAGCCGGTCTGTTCCCAGTGTGGTCCGTTCTTTTACAGAAATCATACACGTGTCTAGCCTGGCAGCTCTTCATACAGCTGTCTCCCCACCTCCCAGGCTTTCAGGGAGACTGGGAAACGGGCAGGTTGTTCTCAAGAGTCAGACTGCAGTCTGTCAGAGCCTGGACCGCCAATAGCTGTTACCTCGGTGAAAACTAAGCACAGACCAGACACAAGATTTCCATTTGTATTTTCCTGGGACTATCCCACCTTTTCTTCTCTTGGTCATGCCGTGTTGTCTGTGGTCGAGGGGAGACATTTATTCTTATTCCATTCCTCCACCACCCCTGAGTCTTCACTTAGATGTAACTTTTCCTACTCACGCACAGCCCCTTCCCGGTTGTATGTTATCCCTTGTCTCTGATTTCTTTTCCTAGAGTCTCTATTATCTCCTAACTTTCTGTCTGCATCCATTTATATGTTTCCTGGTGGCTTCTGCCCCCTGCCCGACCCCATATACAAGACTCAGCTCTTAAAATAGAAGCCTCAAGAGCAGGAATGTGGATGGCTTTGGTCGTTGCTACATTCTTGGCTCCTAGAAAAGATGCAGAATAGGGTTCTGTAGGTATTTGTTGGACAATGAGGGAAATTGGGAACAGAATCAAGGAAGAAGATATGGGAGTTTTTGTTGCTTGATTTTTATCCAAAAGGGAGCTCTCCTGATGCACTGAAGGGGTGGAGCAGAAGGCAGGGAGGATGGCACGTGGGGCTGGGGAGACCGTCAAATTGCCATTTAATATTCACAATTAATCAGTGAGTGAGATGCCATCTTACTGTTTCACTAGACTGAGAAAGTTCAGTTCAAATAACTTACTAAAGCTCAAACAAAGAAATGGTGCCTGGTGACCTCAGGCATGGCTGCCCACAGCCTCCGTCTTCCCACGGCCAGCCACTGTGACTCACATGGAAAATGGTTGCCGCTTTGGCATTCTGAGCAGAATCCATTGAAATGCTCAAGACTCGGCCTGGCCTGGCAGTGTACCTCTGTAACTTGAGCATTCATGAGGCTGAGGCAGAAGGACTGTCAAGTCCAGACAAGCTTGGGACAAAGGGAAACCCTGTCTCAACAAAGAGAGAAGGAAGGAAAATGGGTGCAAGAACTGGGTTCAAATCCTAGCTCTGCAAGTCACTGGCAGGAGGAGAGTAGGCAGGATTCTGTTTTCCATGGAGGTGGCGTTGAGCATTCTAGGGCCGTTTCCTCCTCCCTACAGCCTGGCAAGGTAGTAAAGGGAACAGTGTTCATGATTCTGAGGAGGAGATTAAAACCAGTAGGATGAGGTTAAGCAATGAGGCAAGCTAGCGGCCCGGAGGAAAACCACCCAGGCAGGAGGTGTCTTGGCAGATGACAGATGTCATCTCCTCTTCTAACCACAGCTTGCATGGCCCCACCGAGATGCTGAGAACGACATGCTAATGGGAAAGCTGTTGTTAATTTGAAGAGTTTACTTGGGGGTCTGCAGGGTACATGTAGCTCAGTAGTAGGTGTATGCTTAACTCAGCATCTATGAAGGCTTGGGTTCAGGCCCCAGCACTAATAGAAATGTCAACAACTCCTAAAGTCCTGCCTTTAAGAACACCTTTCCTTCAGGTGACACAAACAATACTCTAGAAAGCAGGAGATGCCACGTGGGCTCTGGAAGTTCTGTGTTCTTGCCCAGGCTGGGCTGTCGGGGCGCGAGTATGGATGCTTCATCTTTTGATGAAATCACCTCCCAGAAGCAACACAATCCACGGGAATCTATAAGGACTGTCTATGGGAAGACTACTGGGGTTCCAGAACCACACTTGCTTTGCTTTTAACATGTGGAGACTCTGTTGATTTCCCACCCATGGACTGGCTGATTAGGAGAATAGAATAATTCAAATGATAGAAAAAAATACTCATCTGTGACTCATCATACCATATATATATAAATTAGACATTTGATTGGTGTTTATTAATGAGGTTTGAATGAGAATGGCCCCCATAGGTTCATAGACTTAAATACTTGGTCATCTGGGAGTAGCACTATTTGAAAGGATTAGGAGGTATGACCTTGCTGGAGCAGGTGTGGTCTTTTTAGAGGACACGTGTCACTAGGAGTGGGCTCTGGGTATTGGTTTTTCTTTTCTTTTCTTTTCTCTTTTTGGGGGCCTGCCACCCAACTCCCGAATAAATCACACAGAGGTGGATTCTTACTTACAAATACCCAGCTTTAGCTTGGCTTGTTTCTAGCCAGCTTTTCTTAACTTAGCCCATCTACCTTTTGCATCTGGGCTTTCTCTTTTCTTACTTCTGTGATCTTACTTTCACTCTGGCTGGCTGGGTGGCTGGGTGGCTGGGTGGTTGGGTGGCTGGACGCTAGCGTACCCCTCTCCTTGTTTGCTTGCTCTTTCTTCCTTTCCTCCCAGACTTCTTTCTGTTTATTCTCTCTGCCTGCCAGCCCCACTCATCCTTTCTCCTGCCTTGCTATTGGCCGTTCAGCTCTTTATTAGACCATCAGGTATTTTAGACAGGCACAGTACCACAGCATCACAGAGTTAAACAAATGCAACGTAAAAGGCCAGTAGTAGCGCACGCCTTTAATCTCAGCACTCGAGAGGCAGAGGCAAGCAGATCTCTGTGAGTTCGAGGCCAGCCTGGTCTACAGAGTGAGTTCCAGGACAGGCACCAAAACTACACAGAGAAACCCTGTCTTGAAAAAAATACAAAACAAAACAAAAGAATGCAATGCAGTTTTGCATCATTAAACAAGTATTCCACAGCATAAATAAATGTAACACATCTTAAAATAATATCCCACAACATTTGGGATTTCAGAAGTCCAAGCCAGGTCCAGTAGTCTCTTTTCTGGCTGCCTGAGGATCTCAGCTCCTTCTCCAGCACCATGTCTGCCTGCATGCTGCCATGCTTCCTGCTGTTCTCATGATGGAATAATCCCTGAAACTGTAAGCCAGTTCTAATTAAATGCTTTCCATTGTAAGAGTTGGAGTGATCATGGTGTCTCTTCACATCAATGGAAGGAACATCAACTAAGACAACCAAACACACTATATTAAAGGGAGGGGAAAAACCTTGGTGGCTGGGGATGTAGCTCTGCTAGTAGAGTGCTTGCCTGGCATGCACTAGTGCCTGGATTCCATCCACAGCACCCCATAAACTGTATATGGTGATATACAGTGTGTGTGTGTGTGTGTGTGTGTGTGTGTGTGTGTGTGTCTGTGTGTGATCCCAGTGCTATGGAGGCAGAAGCAGGAGAATCACAAGTTTTTTTTTCTTTTTTTCTTCCCCCCCCCCCCCAAGACAGGGTTTCTCTGGGTAGCTTTGCGCCTTTTTCCTGGAACTCACTTGGTAGCCCAGGCTGGCCTTGAACTCACAGAAATCCGCCTGGCTCTGCCTTCAGAGTGCTGGGATTACAGGTGTGCGCCACCACCGCCCAGCAAGAATCACAAGTTTAAGGTCACCTTGGGTTATATAGCAAGTTTAAGACCGATCTGGTCTACATAAAACTCTAGTAAAATAATAATAATAATAATAATAGTAATAATAATGACAACAAAAACTTTAATATGCAAATGAGGAGTCAGGCTTGATGTCCCTGTTTGTGCCTTTAGAGAAACTTCCTTTCCTTTGTAACGAAGGTGGTCGGACAGCTCTGTCCTTCTTCAGTCTATGAAACTGGGTATGACGCAGTTCGTGAAAACCAACCACTGATGGAACTGAAAAGTTCATGATTTAGTGATTTCTGCCAGGCTGCCTAACCCAACCAGACACGAGCCTCTCTCCTCTCCTGGGACCAGTCTTGGGCTTTAAGCCTGAGGGCTGTGGGCCAGGGCTCTCCAATAGCTGGCCTTTGTGGCTTTCCCCTGGGAGTTGTGAAGGTCAAGTGCCAGCTTGGCCAAGCCATGAGTTCCCAAGAAAGTCAGGCCCACACCATGGAAAATGTGGTGTGTGAGCACGTGTAGCCTTAAAGGACACGGCAGGCTGGTCCTCCTCCACAGGAACCAATGCTATCAGGATGCGGTAATGAAGGAAGGGCCAGTGTCAATGTTGGTGTGCTGTTTATCCTTACCAGCTCTTGCTTCCCCGTTCAGAGACATGCCCTCTTGACCCTCACTCCCAAAGCCCAAGGGAAGGTTTATGCAGGCATCATTAGTCTGTTTAAATGCATTGTTTTCCCCCAAGGCTTCCATCATGCCTTTAAAAGTTGGAGTCAGCATTGTGTTAACTTTCCAAGTTATTTTCATGTGATGTCTTCATGTTTTCCCCTAGCTTGGGGGGGGGGGGGGGGGGGGGGATGTGTATGTCTGTCTTGGTTTCCAACTGAGCTCCTTTGCAGAAAATCTACTGAGCACCTATTGCATGCTAGGGACTGTATATAAATAAGACTGCCATAACACCAACATTCTAAACAGGAATTCCAACAAATTCCTAGGTATATTTATCACATCGGCTTTACAGCTTCAGATTCATCTTCAATTTTTCATCAAAAGACAGGCTCCTAAATACAATTTTCAAAAAGTGGAAAATCACAAGTCTCCCACAAATATGAAAATGAACAAGCACAAAAGAGCCCATTCAGCTCACTAACTCACGAGCAACCCAGCGACTCTGGGGACATTGTGAAGAACAGATGTGTATGCATGAAATCGGCAATGCTGAAAGGAATTATAGTGACACATGAAACGTTGGCTAATAGCATGCAGAGCAAAATGGGTAATGTTTCAAGTCGTCTACCCCAAACAATGAGATGGAATGCGTGTGTGTTTCTAGAACAAGAGACATAGGAGTTGTTATGGACAGGACATGTCTGCACTGTTAGTAGTTTTCTACAATTTAACTTTTCCCCCTAAAGATTATAAAAATAAGGCAATCTGCCCAAGACAATCAGAGGGATGCACCCTCCTAGGCTCAAACAATTCTCAGAAGTCTGTGCTATAGCACCTATGATTCCACTGAAGGACGCCCAAGGTTTCCTGGGGTCTTTTTCCAACTCTGGGTTATTTTCCTGATGGGCTTTACAAAGAGAAAATCCTACTCTGTTCCTGTTAGTCTCCAGGAGCTTGTGGGTATCAGGCACACACTCCATCACTGAGCTACAAACCCCTTAGCTCCTACCCTTACAATTTTTTCTTTTCTTTGTTTGTTTGTCTCTTTGTTTATTTTCTATAAACTTTGAGGCAGAATCTCAGTAAATTGCTTGGGACTAGACCTGAATTTACTCTTAAGTCTGGTTCAGACTTGAATTTAGGATCCTCCAGCTGAAGCCTCCTATAGCTGGGGTTACAGGCCTGTGCTACCAGGCCCAGCTGGCTCGTGTTTTCTTTTTTTTTTTTTTTCCTTTTTCTTTCTTTCTTTTTTTTTTTTTTTTCTGGAGCTAAGGACAGAACCCAGGGCCTTGCACTTGGGCACTCTACCACTGAGCTAAATCTCCAACCCCTGCTTGTGTTTTTAAAAAGCCTCTTGGGAGCTTCACTTACATGACAACCAGTGGGCATCAGAAAGTTTGGAGGGTGGGATCAGTATATAATCTCCACAATAGAACTCTGGTTCTAGGGACACCAGGCTGTGGTGGGGTGCACCTTTAATACCAGGATACAGGGAGCAAAGGCAGGCAGATTTCTGAACTCGAGGCCAGCCTGGTCCACAAGGGGTGTTCCAGGACAGCCAGAGCTACACAGAGAAACGCTGTCTTGAAAAACAAAAACAAGCAACAACAATAGCAAAGCGGGGTGGGGGGGGGGGAAATGGGGCCCATGCACATGGCAGTCCAAGGCTAATCTCTGGGGAGATGGGTCTCTGCTTCCACCATGTGTGTCCTGGAGATCAAATCCAGGCCGCCAGGCTTGGTGGCAAAGGCTTGGACCAGATGAGTCATCTCACCTGCCCCCACTGATGAGTTCTTAGGTAAACTTTACACACAGTTTCATCAAACAAGAGTTCTACAAGATGTAAATGATTATCTTCATCCTAACCTTCCTCTCCCCCACTCTCCAATGTAATCTCTACCTATGAATCATCTAAAGAGGAGTTGGCAGTGGACAGGATCATGTCACTGAGAGAAATAAAGCCTTGAGAAGAAACATGTCTGAGTCTGGTGAGTTTACTTCTGGAATAAACTTTCCGCCCTGGGTCAAAATCCTACCACTGAGGTCACACTTGAATTTTAAATTCCATCTTAATATTAAGTATGGAGCCAACAAAGATTTTTTTTTTTTTTGCTCTGATTAAAAAAAAAAAAAAAAGAAAAAAGATGAGAGACAGAAAGGAGCGACTTTTACATTTAAGAAATGTAAATTATCCTGGGTGTGGTGGCACACATCTTTGATCCCAACACTCTTTGGGAGGCAGAGGCAGGCGGGTTTCTGTGAGCTTGAGGCCAGCCTAGTCTACATAGTGAGCTCCAAGACAGTCAGAGTTCTAGAGACCCTGCCTCAAACCACCCTCCCTCCCCCAAAAAATATTTTAAATTATGACATATTAAATCAACTTCATATGTTTTGTATTAGAATAAAAGTAAATATTTGGTTGTTTTCAAAATGTAAATTCTCCTCTTTTTCTTCTGTTTCATTTTGGATTTGGTTTTGAAACAGAGTTTCTTTGCATAGCCCAGACTGTCCTGGAACTCTGTAGACCAGGATAGCCTCAAACTCACAGAGACCACTTGCTTCTGCCTCCCCAGTGCTGGGATTAAAGGCATGCACCACCACCCCCCTCTTTTTCTTCTTTCTAAAGACAGGCTTTTTACCCATGGATTTTCTTTGTACATTTTAGTGTGTGTGTCCATGCATGTGGAGGTCAGAGGACAATTGGTAAGAGGTGGTTCTTGCTACTCTGCGACGCCGACCAGAAACTTGCAATCCTCCTGCCTCGATTCCTAAGTAGCTAGATTATAGCCTTGCGCCTCTTCTCCTAGTTTACTTTGTGTTTCTAGGATCAAATGCTGTGACCAGACATGGGGAGGAAAGGGTTATATAGCTTGCACGTCCACATCACAGTCTGAAAGAGTTTGTGAACCAGCCAGCCCCTTTGCGCCTTGTGTATTGTTCAGATCAGTTCAGCCTCACAACACAGAGGGGATGGAAGGATGGGCACTAATAAACAATTCCAGAGCAATCCTGTTCAGCCACTATTCCCCTACTTAGGGAATCAATGGCATTAACATCTCCATGTAGAAAGAGGAAATGGGATCCGGTGACTTTTGTCAAGATATTCAGCAAACTGTTTCTTCAGGCCAGGTCTCCCTCTGTAGCCCAAGCTGACTTGGAATTTGCAACCTAATCCACATCCACACTAGCCTGGAACTTGTGGCATCCATCTGCTTAACTCTGCTTTCCAAATGTTGGCTGATAGATAAGAACCACCACACGTTTTTTAATTTGAATTTTTATTTTCAACTTCTAAAACAGAGAGGTTCTCAACCTGTGGGTTGCAACCCCTTGTGGGGAGGACACCACACACGATGCATATCAGATATCCTGCCCATTAGATATTAATATTACGATTTATAACAGTTGCAAGATTACAGTTATAAAGTAGCGACGAAAATAATTTTATGGGGGGGGGTCACCACAACATGAGGAATTGTAGGACAGGGTCGCAGCACTAGAGGGTGGAGAACCACTGCTCTAAAACCACTTGGGAAAGTTTATGAGCTTTTATGTGAAAAGTGGGAAGAGCGCCAGGCGGTGGTGGCACACGCCTGTAATCCCAGCACTCGGGAGGCAGAGGCAGGTGGATCTCTTTGAGTTCGAGGCCAGCCTGGGCTACAGAGCTAGTCCCAGGACAGGCTTCAAAGCTACACAGAGAAACCCTGTCTGCGGGGGGGTGGGGTGGGGGGAGTGGGAAGAGCTTCCAGGCACCAGAGTGGACCGGATTGCAACACTTGGCCATGAATTTGGTTCCTACTTTTTCTGGAGGTGTAGGTGGAGAAAGAAAGTGATAGGTGACAAAGATTTCATAGGTCCTTGCCTGGATCTAGAGTCAACAGGAAGCTCATGGCAAGGATATGTGTAGTGATGATGGCATTTGACCTTTTAGTCGGCATCTTCCGTCATGCTTCCTATAGCAGACATTCTTATACCAACCTGGAACATTAACACAGAGGACGTGCTTTGCCTGTAACTTGGTGGATAAATTTGAACACGACATGGAAGGAATACAGCCTGGGGGCCCCTTGTCTTCTAATTGCTTTCTAAATAGAGAAATAGTTTGAGAGAATACATCTGAATGAGTGTAATCTGCCTACTGGACCATCCCAAGTAACCAAGGGTGGCCTTGAAGGAACTGTTTGGTCTTTTTGTTTGTTTGTTTGTTTCCAGGACAGGGTTTTTCTGTGTAGCTTTGGAACCTTTCCTGGAACTCGCTCTGTAGAACAGGCTGGCCTTGAACTCACAGAGATCCGCCTGCCTCTGCCTCCAAGAGTGCTGGGATTAAAGGCGAGCACTACCACCTGGCCTGTTAGGTCTTATTTATTTAACTTGGCATCCTTTATCAGGAACCACTAATTCAAGTGTTCTATATCACCCCTTTAATTGAGGGCTTTGGACATCTGCTCTCACGGAGCAAGGAAGATAGTGTAATGTTATAGGAAAATGTCATATTATCAGTTGGACTACAAAAATTCTAAATATGTGTGTGTGTGTGTGTGTGTGTGTGTGTGTGTGTGTGTGTTACAATTTTGCAACTTTAAGAATGAGACACCAATACACCCCTTTACTTCAGTCTACTTTGGCCACCTGTGAGAAGCGATATTATGCTAACGCTTTGGCCAACTTTTTCCCCTTAAAAGGAATTTCAAATATATGCAAGCTTCTGTGTTGGTGACTACTTGAAAGCAAAGCTTTATATCACATGTTATAGGATCCTGTAATAGATAACGTCAGCCTGAAAATGAAGGGCAGGCAGGTGTGAACAGCTGTCCCGTTCTGCCAGAAAAGAACTCAAATGGAGCGCCAGAAATAATAGACCCTCTCTGAAGCACCCACATTCTGTCAGAGTCTCTTCAGTTCACCGAAAAGTACACCCTAGATAGTCCCCAAAGGCAGATGATTTAATATATTTTCAGTGACTACAAATGTTCTTATTTACTTTGGAATCTCCTTGGTTCAGAATAGAATTCTAAATGAAAAACATAAATACTGGCAGCTTTTATTTCTGTTTGAGGCCAGTTGGTCCTCTTCCAAGGATGTAGGCAGATAGTAAAGAAAAGAGTCCTTCATTAAAAAACAAAACAAAACAGAAGACATCCCCTTGAATCCAGTTTATTTGTCTCAAGCAAATACATATTTGCTTACAATGCTTTGCTCTCTGCTGATGACTTCTGTGTTGATAATATATGGTTGAGACATGTTGCAGAGAAGAGAATATGTGCATATGGAAAAAGCAGAAAACGAATGTGAATCTTTCTGGAATAATCCAGAGTCCAGGAGCAATCAGAGTTGAAGAAGCTACTGAAGAGAGGCATTGAACTCCAATTCTTGTCTGGGCTGTGGGTTAATGTTCTGCTAACAGACTTGTTCAACAAGACCTTTGAAAAAATGATTTATTTTTTCACAGTTTCACTCATGTGTGTAATGTACTTTGATCAAACACTCACATTAACCTTTCTTATTTCCTTCTCCCCTGAGCCCCTCCACTCCCCAACAAACCTCTCTCCTAATTTGCTGCCTTTCTGTTTTGTGTCCCGCTGTATTTAATCAAGGTAGTTTGATGAATTGAGCATGGGGTTATTTACCAGAGCAAGGGCTACTTACCAGAGACTGCACCAAGAAGCCCCGTCTCCTAGCAACCATTAAAGTGTTAATTGCCTGTAGTTGCTGGAGGAAGGGTGGGGCCAAACTTATGCAGTAACAACTGCTATCCTGAGTTCATATTTGCAAAATTCATGTCATGTCCAGAAGACAGTTTCATAGCTTTTCCCCTAGGGCTCTTACCTGCTCTCCACCCGCTCTGTGATATTCCCTGAACCTTGGATGGATTGATACTGATGTTCCATTTAGGGCTGAGCCCTCAACAGCCATTTATTTTCAGCACTTGGACCAGTGGAACACAGGACAACTTCCAGCGACAGTTATGAGTCTTTGCATTAAAACTGTCACCCATTGCACACAGGAGCTTCCCTCGACCAGGCACACACACACACACACACACCACGTCACAAAAGCCGTTGAAAGGCTTTCGCTGCCTGGCAAAGTTGGGCAATGTCTCAAAACCGTTGAGGCAACTGCTGTGCAAGTTTGTCATGACCGTAAGTCCTTTCCCCTGTCCGCCTTCAGGCCTGGAAGTTGCGGATCAGTAGCAGTGTTCTTGGATTTGATATATATTTTAAAATGCACCAAGAGAGAGAATTAAGAACTTCAACTCAGGGGTTGGGGATTTAGCTCAGTGGTAGAGCGCTTGCCTAGCAAACGCAAGACCCTGGGTTCAGTCCTCACCTCTGAAAAAAAAAAAAAAAAAAAAAAAAAAAGAAGAACTTCAACTGGGTTGGGGAATATATTCTGAAGAATTGCATGAATTAAGCAGTTGCTAGCAAGACAAACTGGCGGTCCAGTCCTCCATTCAGAGGGAAAGAGATGGTAGAACATATCGGTACTCCTCCTACATCTACCACTGGAAGTTCTAAGCTTTTTGTTGGTTGGTTTGGTTTGGTTTTTTTTTGACAGAGGGTTTCTCTGTGTAGCTCTGGCTGCCCTGAAACTCTGTAGACCAGGCTGGAGATCCACCTGCATCTAACTCCTGGGTGAAGGGATCAAAGTCATGCTCCACAACTGTCTGGCTTGCTTTGCTTGTTTTGTAAGGTTTTTGTTTTGTTTTTTTCCTAGCCTCATTGAGAGAGAATTGGCAATTTGAACAATTTTAGTGTGTACAATTCGATAGTTGTTTGTGCATGCATATTGTGAAGTGAATACCATAGTAAATTAGTTAAGAAATCTGTCACCTCCCAGTCACTTTTTCTGTGGCACTGAGGATGACTTCTCTCTATGCTCTTAGCAAATTTCAAGTGCCCATCACAGTATGTTGAGCTATGGTTACCATGCTATACCTTATGCCTCAAGAACTTGCTCGTTTTCTTTTGTTTGTTTTTGGTTTTTTTGTTTGTTTTTGTTTTTGTTTTTTGTTTTTTGTTTTTGCTTTATTTTTGAGAGTGTAATATTTATTTATTTGTTTGTTTGTTTGTTTGTTTGTTTTAAACAGTGTTTCTCTGTGTACTCCTGGCTGGCCTTGGAACTCATGCTGTAGACCAGGCTGGCTTTGAATTCACAGAGATCTGCCTGTCTATGACTCCTAAGTGCTAGGATTGAAGGCCTGGGCCACTACCACCCGGCCTGAGATTTGTAATTTAATTAAAACATTTCCCCACTCCTTTTTTCCCTCCATACCCTCCCATATAGACCCACCCCCCCATCCACCCATCCCTACCTCACCCCTCTCTCCTTCAAATTCATGGCTCTTTTTTCATTAATTCTCGTTTGTTGTCTAGGTGAAAGTGTGTGTCTTTGGTAGCATCTCTCTACAGCCCTCAGCCCTGGCCACTACCATTTTACCTTCTGTTTCTCTGAGTCCAACCTTTTAGATTCCATAAGGAAAGGTCAGTTGGACAGTATTTGCTTTCCTCTGCCTGTATCATTTATTTATTTGTTATTGTTGTTTTTGAACTCCTGATTCTCCTGCCTCCATCTCCTGAGTGTTGGGATTACAGGTGTGTGTCACCATTCACTTAGTATAATGCTTTCAAAGTTCATCTTTGTTATTTCTTTTTGTTTGTTTGTTTGGAGATTGTGTTTCTCTGTGTAGCCCTGGATGTCATTGTAAGGATTATGTCCTTAATTATGTCACCAGCCTGTCATGGTGTCCCAGCCTAAAACGTGGGCATGTTCTCTCAGTGTTCTCTTTTTCCACACTCTCTCCCCTCCATGCCATATCTCTCTCTCTCTCTCTCTCCCTCTCTCTCCCAATAAAGCTCTAGAAAGGTAACCATGGCTCGTGATGCTTCTGCCAATCAGCACTCTCCTCCGTCGGCATGGCCCCCGCCGCTTAACCAACAGTTATGGAATTAGCTTTGTAGACCAGGCTGGTCTCAAACTCACAGAAAACTGCCTGCCTCTATCTCCTGAGTACTGGGATTAAAGGCATGAGCCACCACTGCCCGCCCAGCCATCTTTGTTATTTCAAATAGTAGGATCTACTGACTGTATTGTTTGTTAGGGTTTATTTCCTTATTTTTTTGTTTGTTTTTGACACAGGGTCTCACTTTGTATCCCAGTCTCATGTGGAACTTACTATGTAGCTCATGCTGGCCTGGAGCTTAGAATAATGCTTTTACCTCTTCCTCCTAAGTGCTAGGATTATAGGCGTGAGCCCCTCATGTCCTGACTTTTATAGAAAAATAATATTCTACTGTGTGTGCCATCTCTATATACGAAGACTTATATAGTAAGATAGACAGAGAAATGATGTACAGTTGTTTGGTTTGGGGTGTGTGTGAATATTGCTGTCGGTTGATCCCAGGGTGCCATGTGTGTTAGGTAAACTCTCTCTCACTGGCTACATCCCATTCCATATGGCATAACTGCTTTCTCTAATCATCAACACCACCATTTGTATGTGGACTATAGAGCAGTGAACACAGACAAGCAGCTGCTGAGATATTGGTTTTCTTTCCTCAGAATACACAGTCAGGAGTGGGGAAGCTGCACACAGCACATTTGAATATGCATCTGGATATCTGGTAGGATTGGAGCATAAGGTACAAGGAGGAGAGGGAACAAGAGACTTAGGCTGAAGAGGTGGCCAGGAACCACACCTTGAAGGGCCTCACAGGCCTATTAAGGTCTTCTGCAGGGGCCCTCAGGCACCATTCCGGTCTGAACAGTCTCCTGTCTTCCCCAGCCACAGATGCCCAGGCTGCCCAGTCTCTGCTTAGCCAGCTGTCATGACTATCCACCCTATCTCTGGCATCTGGAATTGTGCCCTGGGCTCCCAGCCTCTTTGTTTCCTGTAAGACTGTACATGGCCTTTGTGTTAACAGATTTTCAGTGCTAATTATGTGATGGGCCAATGCTTGAGCGATGAGAAAAATAATGACATGTGTGTGGGAAGTCTTAAATTTAAGAGTAACATGAATCTGACCTCTCCCTCTCCCTCTCCCTCTCTCTCTCTCTCTCTCTCTCTCTCTCCCTCTCCCTCTCCCTCTCCCTCTCTCTCTCTCTCTCTCTCTCTCTCTCTCTCTCTCTCTCTCTGTGTGTGTGTGTGTGTGTGTGTGTGTGTGTGTGTGTGTGTGTTGGATTTTACAGTGAAATCTGAGAAATCAAGCATTCCTTCAACCCTTCATTTCTGGGATAGACACGGAAGGGAAGGGAGATTCTTATCTGTTGAGCTCCTTCTTCCAAGCTTCTTCTGGGGCTGGTGGCCCAGGCAGTGTATCTCCTTGGAGGTCATGACAACCATAAACTCTAATTCCCTGTTGGTGCAGCCAAATTAACTGTCAAACCTGGAAATGTGTTTGAGATAGTTTTTATTAAGGCCAATGCTGGTCCCAACATCAAAAGCAGAAGAGTGAATGTCATTGCCAAGTTCTCAGGGCACAACTGGTTCTCAGTCTAGACCAGGGTGCCTTTAGGAAACCTTTCCATGCTGTCTGCACTACCTTTTTTTTTTTCCCCCCAAACAGAGTCATTTTTATTTCATGTGCAAATGAATCTTACCTATATGTATAGCCATCACATGCATGCCTGGTGCGCAAGGAAGCCAGAAGAGGGCATCAGATTTCCTAGAACTTTAGCTACGGATTGTTGTGAGTCACCATGGGTGCTGGGAACAAACCCAGGCCCCCTGGAGCTCTTAACCTCTAATCCACCACTCCTGCCTCTTTACCACCTTCTTTGGAAGCTTTGTCTGAATGTCAGGTCAGATCCACAACTGGCCCTTTTGGAGCAGACACATAATTAGCCATACCAATGAGTTTCCTGCTAAGCTCAGTTTACTGCCTAGCTCCCTCCCAGCCTAGTCAGTACCAGCAGCTACCAGGATGACATTCCAGTCATTTTCATTGTCATGGGGCCACCTGCAGTCTTCTAAGGGGCAGTGATGTCTTAGACCATGGTTATCCATTCCTCCACGATGCCAAAATTATCATGGATGAGTGGCTGGGAGTGTGAAGGAACTGGTGTTGCAAAATGCACTGTTGTTGACCGTGAGGACTTGATCACGACTTGTATTCATCTCGAATATGGACATCAGCAAAGGGGCACAATGTTGGATCTTTGGCTCCACACTTCCAAATGAGTGTAGCCTTCTCCATGGTAGTAAAAAAATGCCAGAGAGATTCCCAATGTATTCAGCACTTTTGACCTACTATCTGAGGAAGGCAGAGTCTTCCTTCTTTAAAAGATGCACATGAGGGGTTGGGGATTTAGCTCAGTGGTAGAGCGCTTGCCTAGCAAGTGCAAGGCCCTGGGTTTGGTCCTCAGCTCTGGGACAAAAAAAAGGAAAAAAAAAAAAAAGATGCATATAAGTTTTCCCTTGAGGACAACCTCCTCATTCTCCGCTTTGGCTGTACCATTATACTCACCATGAATGGAATCACACTAGAATATTGTATCATGCAATGGAGAGCAATTAAGGGTCACTGATGGCCACAATGTCCCCTTTGCTGTAGTTACAGCAGTGCTGGTAGGGACCAGCTCCCCTTCTGCACAAATCTGCTACTCTGAGCTTGGAAGAGAACTGCATGACAAGAGACGATATGGCTGTCAGTCAAACACAGAGTGGCGATGAGGCATTTTTAAGAGATCATTCCAGATGTCCTGGTGAGCTGGGGGTAGTGACACACTCCTGAAGTCCCAGCACTGGGAACTTAAAGCAGGAGAATTGTGAGTTTTGGGCTACTCTGGGCTACTAGTGAGACCCTGTTTCCAAAAGACTAAAATAAAGAAGCAAAAACAGAGTACCATGGAAGGTGGACTGTAGTAGACTAGAAGAAGAGAAGGGAAGGGTCAGAACCCCCCAGCAGGTCTACACTCGAGTTGTGATGCCATCGAGTTGCCCACGGTGTGAAACCAGAGGAATGGTGTAATTACATAACACCAGCCCATTTCACTGCTGCCATGCTTATCTGACAAGGATAATTGAGAAAATGGGTTCTTCCCACTTAGACCCATTATCAGAGCGCCTGAATTAATGAGCCCAGTAACTCCAGAAAGACAAATGGAGGTGGTGCTCTTTCCTTCACGGAGGTCTTTCCTTTGGCTGTGTTGAAAGCTGAGTTTACAGGAACTGTTTGAGCCCCAGAATTGACAGTTTCAGTAACTCCACCTCTAGAACAGAAAATGTGAGTAATATTTAGCATAGTGCTCTCCCACTGTAGTTACAGGAATGCACATCCTACCTACCTCCTTCTGTCAGTGCCCCCCCCCCCCCTTTTAACAGCATTAAGTAGTTGAAAGGAGGTTTTAGCATAAAACTCCGCTGTTGAAGCCTGGAGTTGTGGATGATGTTCTTATTTGGGGGGCTGTATTAAGCTCAAAACTAGTCAATAGTTTAGCAAAGAAGGGTCGTATTCCTTTACTAAAGGCTTTAAGGAGGCTTGTCATAGATGAACAACTAAATATCTCCATCGGATAGCAAATGGCTTTTAAAAATGTTTTTATCCTATTTTTTTTTCCCAAGTAGAGTATTTTCTTTTGTACCTAAGATACACTTGGTATTTGCAGTTAGTTCCCTACCACACCCTCTCTGATGATCAAGGTCAACAATAAAATAACCCCTTAGTTCGGAGGCTGTAACTCATTCGGTTAACAAGAAACAGCCATTGCAAAGAGCCCTGGTGCCTCCCAGATTGGGTTGTTATTCAGGCAGAGACTCAACTGCGAACGCTCTCTCGGCGGACTCCACCGCCCGAATGTAAGATGTGTTCTGTGGGCAACCATCTGCTTATTTTCTTTCCTAGACGAGTGGTTAGCCCACGTTGGATATCCTGTGTTTATGGGATTCCAGAAAGGCTATGTCATAGAAATCGCTGGCGTGCGCGTGCGAACGTGCGTTACGATTTATGGAGAGACCGTAAACGGAAACAGCTTGCGGAGAAGTCCACCCGCTGGTGGTGCCCGAGGTGTTCTCCGAAGATGCTGCTGCGTTCCCAAGCGCTTTATCGGCTGTCTACTTCTTAAGTAGCAGAAAGTAAACAATAGATCCAAGTGTCAAAGGCTGAGGAGCCGGGATGGAAAAGTCATGAAAGCCAGACACTCCAATTTCTTCTCTATCATTCGTAAGGTTTAAAAAAAAAAAAAAAAAAAATCCTGAAGCTGCAATTAAACGCAAGAAACCTTAATTTATATTTAAAAGTTCACTGTTTCCCATAAAATCTCAGAGGGTTCCCAAATTAGCATCAGCTTAGAAAATAAACAAAGACCACAAGGGAAAAGCCTAGAATTTAATAGAAAGAAAGAGTCTTATAAAACGCTTTTATACTTTTAATTTTATTTTTTTTAACTTTTAAAAAAGTTCTGTTCCACTGTTCATGTCAATGAACTGACTTTGTGTGAGGAGGGAGACACAGTCTTAGAGTTCCAGGGTTTTGTCTGTGATTTTAACATCACCATTCACACAAGCACTGAAGAAACGGTTCTGGTTTCCATAACCCGCTTAATGCCTTAACTCACCTAAACCAACAACTGACGGCTACAGGCCATTTTCAAACAACTTTTCCTAATTATTAAAGGTAGCATGTGCTTCTCATAGTCCTTCAAATACTGATCCTTGAAACAAAAACAAAGACATACCTTTCTCCTGTTTTCCATTCACTGTTCACTGCTGTAATGTAAGCAGGGCCTCTTTGGGGGAAAAAATGCAAAATGAAGTTTAACCCACAATTGAGTCTTACATCCTGTGGTCTTGGAATTTTAAATTTTCATTCAAAACACACATTATAAACAAACTCTCCCAAATGACCATCTAGAGAAGAATGTGGCAGAAATCCAGAAACAATTGTAATATTTGGACCAGGCATGAACACAGATAGCCAGTGTGTGTTTTCAAGGGGGGATTATGGTTTGCTGTCTCACAAACCCTACAGGGGTTTGTACATGGGCAGAGCTAAATCCCATGTCGGCTGAGTGTCTCCAGAAGAAAACTGTCCCTTGACAGTTAGTGAAGAAGAGCTCATAAAAGGATCCTCTCTGTTGGAAGCCATGCTGGGGGGTGAAATGCCAGTTAACCCCCCCCCCCCCCACACACCACCACCACCACAGAGCCAAGTTCCAAACACCCAGTCTTTTTAAACAACTCATATCTACAAACATCCGAGGAAACTTCCTGGGCAATAAATGCCTATCAACTCTAGCTCAAAGCGGTGCAGCTAACACCCCATCTTTAGCATAACAGTGGAGACTGATTCAGGGGTGGAAGGGTGTTAGAGAAAAGACCACAGACATTTTTATGTCACTGAGTCAGGAACATCCAGCTGTGGAGGCAGGGACACCAGTAGTGTCACTGAGAGCCCACCTAGCAGGATTCAGGAGGGCCGGTGCAGTGTGTAGTAAGGTCAGGCTTCAAAGAGGGAAGGTGGGAAGAGGAAGCTGCAGAGAACCTCCTCTTCAGTATGCACACCACCTATGGGGACAGGTCATCTCTATCCCAGAAGTCAGAATCATTTCACGGCCCTACCTCCTTACCTCCCTAGCAAAGTTCAACATGATGATACCTGGTTGATTTCTCATTTCAGCCCTCAATAAATTTTAATGGTCTGTGAATTCATCAGTTCTTCAAGATTTGTTTAGAAGAACAGCATTATCTAGAGATTCATCCCAAATCTCATGCCTACTTCTAATAGTACCAGCACTCAGACTCGCTCTAGAGGAACTGACAGGATCCTCTACTCTGTAATGAACTGTCTGCGAGTCAACCTTCCCACCTCCATAACGTTTCAGTTTCGATTTTTGTACATGATTCTGAGAAGCCTGGGTGGACTAATATAGCATCATAGGCCGTTTGGGTTTTAATCATCGTGAAAATGCATCATATCACCAGGAGAGACAAAGGAAAATAGAAGTTCTTCTTAGGAGCCCTGTGAAGCCCGCCAGGCACAAGCAGGAAACAGTGAGCGGCTTCTCAGAAGACAGAGCCAAGGCTGCTTTAGAATGATCTGGTACTCATCAAGAAAATGATAATTATCTCCGAATATTAGCACTGATGATGTGTGACCTTTGAGGCAAAATGGAGCGGGGCTTCAGGACAATGGTGTTGGAACCAGAGTAGAGCAGTTCTGCCAAACCTCCTTCACACATCCAACTCCTTGTTCTCTCTCTCTCTCTCTCTCTCTCTCTCTCTCTCTCTCTCTCTCTCTCGGTTTTTCAAGACACAGTTTCTCTGTGTAGCTTTGGAGCCTGTTCTGGAACTCGCTCTGTAGACCAGGCTAGCCTCGAACTCACAGAGATCCACTTGCCAATGCCTCCAGAGTGCTGGGATCAAAGGCATGCGCCACCACCGCCCGGCTGTACTTATCTCTCAATTCACTTTTATGTAGGTTATTTAATGCAAAGGCAGGGTTTGGGAAGCAGTGGAAAAGGCATAAAAGGGTTTGGGGCTCAGGGAGAAGACGATGGTTTCGAATTGAACGTCTCTGTCTCTGTCCTACCCTCTCCCCTCCACCCTCTCTCCTTTCTGAAGTCCTGGAGCTTGAACCCAGGACCTTACCCCATGTCAAGGAGCTAGCTCTGCACAGATCCATTGTACAACTCCAACCATGATTTTGTCTGCCTCTGACCTGGGTATCTTGGGGCAAATCAGTTGAATTTTGGCTTCTCATTTCAAACGGGGATCTGCAGAGCAGGGGGTGGGCGCACATTCAAAGGAGTCTGTATTACAAATGCTGGTGACTGGTGTCAAGGGGCGCGGCACCTCTTTCCTTTTCCGACATAGCCTTCACCAAAGAACAGTAGGAATGTCTGAATCTATACTTCCGAAAGGGTCCAGTACCTACCGAGTGCTGGGGCTAATGTTCTCTGCTTGTGCATTTGACAACCTTCCTGTTGGAATCTAAACTTAAGCACTTTGGTCATCTCACCTGAGTCAAATTTACTATTTAAGTAAAAGACATTTTGATGATGAAGCCCAGCGGCCTATGTGAAGTGCATTTCTCTCTCTCCCTAGCATTTACCACTGCTGTTTAATTTCTTGCCATGGCTTTTATCACCACTGAGAATGCCTTACATATGCTGTTCTTGATTTTCTGTCTTCATATTTGAACTCTTAATGCAAGTTCCCCAAGGACAGCCTCACCTCCGGTTCAGCCCTGTCTCCCCAGTTCCTGGCTCGCAGTAGATATTCAGCAAATATTATTTTTGAGTTAATGAATGGCAGGGGAAAGTTCAATAAGATGAAAGGGAGGTAAGCTGAATGAAGCCATAAGGTTCTTGAATGAGGTGCATATTTGGTAAAACTGCCTGATGGGAAATTCAGAAAGTTGTTCTGAGATAGAGGGAGTTTATCTGGCCTGTGGTCCTAGGCAGATATCTTCACCACAAACTTTAAAGAAATTTACTCTAGCCGGGCGGTGGTGGCACACGCCTGTAATCCCAGCACTCGGGAGGCAGAGGCAGGTGGATCTCTGTGAGTTCGAGGCTGGCCTGGTCTACAGAGCGAGTTCCTGAACAGGCTCCAAAGCTACACAGAGAAACACTGTCTCAAAAAACAAACAAACAAAGAAATTTATCCTAAAACATTCAGACAGAAAGGGATCACTGATCTGCCGACTGCTTTGCACCAGGCAAGTGAGCTTAGTATCACTGTTAATATCCTAACTTATAGATTATCTCAGAAGTTAAGGCATGTAAGCAAAGTTCCCAACAGGCGCCAACTAAAATCTGGCCTTCCCTGCCTCACATCTTCTGTTGGATTAAATCTCATGGCTAAAACAACATCCTTATATTTTTCAGGTGTGTGTGTGTGTGTGTGTGTGTGTGTGTGTGTGTGTGTGTGTGTCCTTCAAATTCTTTGATTGCTATAAGTGAAAGTTGTTTATTCTGTTCTGGGACTGATAGCTAGAAATCAAAATTGCTTATAGAATAATCCTGGAAGCAGGGCATGGTGACGAATGCCTTTAATCCCAACACGGGAGGCAGAGAAAGGCAAATCTCTGAGTTCAAGGCCAGCCTGATCTATAAGCCCTGACTTGAAAAACAAAAACCAAACCAAACCAAACAAACAAAAAGAATATTCCCGGAATGGTATTCACGAAACTGATAATAGGATTATTTTTTCCCCTGGGGCAGAACATGGCCAGAGAGAGTCTGACTTTTCTGTGCATGGAATGTTGCCAGATAAAGAACTTATTAAACTTTCATTTCTACTGCTGGGAGATGTAGCTCAGTGGTGAGGTACTTGACCAACATGTGAGGTCCTAGGTTTAACACGTGGTTGTGAAATACATGTACGAATAAGTAAATTAATAATGTGAAACAGATAGTAAATAATTTTAGTATAAGTATTATCTCACACATGGGACAAATGTATACTATCAAGGAAAAGTAATTTTAAATGGAATAACATTGGTTCTGGGCACTTAAAATGAAGTTAAGAAGCCATTATTAACTAGATCCTAGAGACTTTTCTGCACATGAACCTTTGAGTTGGGCTATAGACAACTCCTCCTTGTATGCCAGTTGACTGTTGAAATGTGTTAGCCTCTGTAGACCACCTGCACAAGAAACTCCATCCCCAACCCTCAAAGCCTAAGACCATATTCAAACTTGTTTTCACTTTTTATTTTTTTGGGTTTTTTGTTTTGTTTTGTTTTGTTTGTTTTGAGACAGGGTTTCTCTGTGTAGTTTTGGTGCCTGTCCTGGAACTCACTTGGTAGCCCAGGCTGGCCTCGAACTCACAAAGATCCGCCTGCCTCTGCCTCCCTAGTGCTGGGATTAAAGGCGTGCGCCACCACCACCTGGCTGCCCATTTAAAATGTAATTGAGATTTAAAATAATAAAGTTTTGTTGTTTTTTTTTCCCTTGTAACCATGGCATTGTTAGAAGCAGCATTGTCATAGGACTGAAGCTCAGTGGAATGAGCTGAAGTAAAAAAAAATAATTAAAAAAATAAGCATTAAAGGTCTGAGTTTGCAAAGGTGACTATTAAAGACATGTACATGAGTGGAGGGTTCGCAAAGAGGAGAACATTGGAAAACATACTTCCTGGAAAATTGTAGTAAAGGAAGCTCTCAGAGTCCTCTTTGGGCCTGGAGCCTCAAGAGAGGAAGACAAAGGTCTCTGGAATCCAGAACATTCACCTTCTAGGCAGAGCCTTAAATGCACTGTTGATGGTCTTCCCCTTCTCACCTTCCACATCTGAAAAATAACAGAGCTCCATTTCCCACACCATTTCTCCTGTCTTTCCTTTTTCTGTTCCCTGATTCCCAGAAACACCGCCTCCAGGAGTAGCCTAGATGTGGTCTTCAAGGGAACATTAGCATACATTGTGTAATTCCCCTTCCGATCACCACTTCCCCAGTCCTCTGGGCTATAATAAAAGGCGGGAAAGAGAAAAGACATCTGTAGGCCACCCATTGAGCTATGGAGAAAGGCTAGAACAGCGTACAAACTGGAGCTATCTGGAAGCATTTGTGAGAGTTTAGGAAACCTTACTTAATTTCTCTGGGTCACAGCTTCCTTCCTTAATTTATCTGAGACATAACTTCCTTAAAAAGGAGTGCAGAAGTCTTAGGGACAAAGAAGGAGCCACAAAGATCATGTTGATTAAAACTACTAGAATTAAGTGAGTGATTTATACTTCCACCCATTAATTTTTCCTCTCAAGATAAGCTGAGGAGATGGCTCAGTCAGTAATGTGCTTGCCATGAGAGCCTGAGGCCTTGAATTCTAACCCAAGCAGCCACATAAAAAAGCCAGGTGTCATGGTGTGTGGCCTACACCTGTAATTCCAGGGCTGGGGAGGCAGAGAAGGAAGGATCCTGGGGTTTCATAACCGGCAGGTCTATCCAAATCAGTGAGCTCCTGTTCAGTGAGAGACTGTCTCAGGAAATTACATAGAGAATGATTGAGTAAGATGCCTGAAGTTGACTTCCAACCCCAGCTGTAGGGGTGTGTGTGTGTGCACATGCGCACACACACAAATTTGATCATCCTGGGGTTGGGGATTTAGCTCACTGGTAGAGCACTTGCCTAGCAAGCACAAGGCCCTGGGTTCGATCCTCACAGCTCAAAAAAAAAAAAAAAAAAAAAAAATTTGATCATGCCATTTATGAGATGTTAAAGGACCCGTCTGGAAAACAATCTTGATTTTAGTGTGAGAAGTTTCTGGGTTTTCTGAGGAGTTTGTTTCAGTTCTACTTGGACATTTGTATCAGCACGCGTCTCACCAAGGGAAAGCTCATGAGTTATTGGAAATCATTTAATTGAATGATGTATAGCCACCCCCCTTTCCCTTCCTCTTTTTTGTTTGCCTGCTCTCTTAACAACTTTATTAAGATGTATAAGCCATATAATCAAATGATTTAAAGTGCATATTCAGGACTGGGCTATAGCTCAGTTGACAGAGTCTTCCCTTAGCATGTACAAAGCCCAAAGTTCAGTCCCAGCACCGCATAAACTGGGTGTGGTAGCACATGCTTCTAACCGCAGGGCTCCGAAGATGGAGGTAGGAAGATCAGGAGTTCAAGTCAGGTTCAGGCACATAGTGAGTTCCAGGCCAGCCTGGGATTCGAGAAACACTGTTTCACAAGACAAAATCAACAAACCAACAAAAGTACACATTCAGTGATTCTTAGTAAGTTCACACAGTTGTATACTTGTCATTACGGCCAATTTTCATTATTCCCTGGCCCTGCCTCAAGCCCTGCACCCTTTGGCAGTTAACATCTATTTATACATCCCTCAGGTTTAGCCAGCCAGTCTCCTGTCTCTATATCATTTATATATACATCCCTTAGGTCTAGCCAGCCAATCTCCAGCCTCTATGTCATCTATATATACATATACATACACACACACACACATATATATACACATATATATGTATATATATCACACACACACACACACACACACACACACACACACACACACATATATATCCCTCAGGTCTAGCCAGCCAGTCTTTAACCTCTATCAATCTATTGTCTTTACAGACTTCTCTTTCTGGATATTAGAATCCTACTGTACAGTATCTTCTTATAATTTGCTTCTTACAATATAGTGTAGTTTTAAAAGTTTGTAACAACTATCAGTAATTTACTTTTTAAAAAATAGCTTAATTGTCTGTTTCTGGATTTATCCCATTTTGTTTATAGATTTATCAACTGGTGTGCATTTTCAGTTTCACACTTGTAGATATGGCCAATAACGCTGCCATGAATCTTTATGCTTTTGTATGGACATATATTTTCTGTTTTCAGTTCCCCTTGGTTACATACCTGATCGTGAACTCCATGAGTCATTTAGAAAGTCTGTGTTAGCCTTTTGAGGAACTGCCAGTGTTTTTCAAAATGGCTGCATCACTTTACATCCCCATCAGCTGGGTATGGGGGTTTCAATCCTTGTCAGTCTTTGGTCCTTGTCATTATCTTTCTTCTTTGTTGCTTTTGTAGTAGGTACGAAGTGGATGTGGTTTTGATTTCCATCTCACTAATGATGTTGCCGATGGCAGTGAACACTTTAAAAAATATGTTCAATGGTCATTTGCATAGTTTTGGGAAGGACTTCTAGTCACGCCCTTTTGTTTTGAGGTGCTAGGAACTGAACCCAAGGCCTAGCACACACTAAACAAGGGTTCTGTCACCAGTCACCCCTCCAGCTCAACTTCCTCTTCCTTCTCTCTCCTCTCCCCTTCCCCCTTGGCCCTACATCTGTATAGGGATTAAACCTAGGGCTTCCTGCATGCTAGGCAAATACTCAACCAACGGAGCTATATCCCTAAGCTCCTTTGCCCATTTTTAAATTGAGTTGTCTTTTAAAAGTGAGTGAGTGGTGTGTGTGTGTGTGTGTGTGTGTGTGTGTGTGTGTGTGTATGTGTGTGTGTGTGTGTGTGTGTGTGTGTGTGTGTGTGTGTGTACCACAGCACAAACGGAGAGGTCAGAGGACATCTTGAGGGAGTCAGTTCACTCTTTCTACCAGGTGAACACTGAAAAAAAAACTCAGGTCTTCAGGCTTGGTGGCAGGTGCCTCTACCCTCTGGACTATCTCACCAGTCTGAGTTATTTGTCTTTTTATTATTCAGTTTTAAGAACTTTTTACTAACTCGCTCTACTAGGCTCTTACCAAATGAACGGTTTGCAAATATCTTCATCCTGTGAGTTGTTTTTTCGCTTTCTATTTATTTTTGAGTTTATTGTGTGTGTAGTACACGCACATGTGTGGGTGCACTAGTGTGTGAAGCTCAGAGAATGTCACGTGTCTTCTTCAGTCTTGCTCCAGCTTGTTTTTCTTAACGTGTAACTAAAAATGTTGACACACTTACTTTGTGCTGGCATAGTATTTACAGTAAACATCGAATAAGCAACGCTGGTATTATCTTGGCATACTGTAAATCTGAGGGTTTTTAAAATTCATTTTTATTATAATTTCATTGAAATGATAGTATAGTCACATCATCTTCCCCTGTTCCCTTTCCTCCCTCTTCTCTCTCTAAATTCACGGCCTCTTTTTCTGTTATCACACAGACACTCACAGATAAACACGCAGACATACACACACATTCCTAAATACATAAATACAGCCTGCTCAGTCTGTATATTAGTATGCAGCTGATTTCGGAGCTGAGCACTTGGTGTGAAATAACCAGTGTGAAGAAGGCTGTCTCCCCCTCTCTCAACATCCCTGAGTTTTCTGTATTCTTTGTCCAGGGTCGAGGCCTCGTGAGCTTTCCCCCTTCCATGTTAGCGTGTCTATTAAGGTCATCCTTCTTCTTGTTTAAGCAGTCATGCTGATGAAACCTCACGAGCGTAGCTTCCACCTTATTTATTTATTTATTTATTTTTTTGACAGGCTTTCAATTGGAGCTTGCTGTGTTCAGCAAGCTGGCCGGTGAGCCTTCAGAATCCACCTATTCCTCCTTTTCCCTCTCCTGGACTGGGGTTACAGACTCTTGGCTTTTCACATGGGTGCCAGGTCTGGAGTCAGGTCCTCAGGCTTGCCAGAGGAAGCACATTACCCACTGAGCCTTCTGCCTAGCCCTCCTTTTACTGTCCTGAGAGTGTCCTTCGAAGCACAACAGATTCTAATTTGGACGAAATCCAATTTTATTTTGTTTTTCATTGTTGTTGCTTGGCTTTTGTTTGTTTGTTTGTTTGTTTTGTTTTTGTTTTTTGTTTTTTTGGTTTTTCGACACAGGGTTTCTCTATGTAGCTTTGCACCTTTTCCTGGAACTCACTTGGTAGTCCAGGCTGGCCTCAAACTCACAGAGATCCACCTGGCTCTGCCTCCTGAGTGCTGGGACTAAAGGCGTGTGCCACCACCGCCCGGTCAGCTTTTGTTTTTGAGATAGGTTCTCACATAGCACAGACTGGCTATGTGCTATGTAGCCCAGGTTGGGCTTAAACTCCTGATCTCTCTTCCCCTACCTCCTAAGTTCTGGGATGCTCAGCTTTGTTATTTACATGTTTTTCACATCATAGCCATAAAACCATTGCTAATCCAGACTCCTGAGGAGTTTCCAAATGCTTTCTTCTATAAGTGTGGGAGTTTGGGATTTTATGTTCACATATGGTCCAATTTTTAAGACATTTTTAGTGTGTGTGTGTGTGTGTGTGTGTGTGTGTGTGTGTGTAACTGACTGACTGAAGATGCCAGAGGAGAGCTCTGGATCCCCTAGAGCTGGAGTTACAGGTGGTTATGAGTCAGCCAGCAGGAAAGCTAGGGACTGAACTTGACCCTCCTCAAGAACACTTGAGCCGTTTCACTCTTTTTCATAAAGATAGCCACATAATATTCCTGTTAGTTTATAATAAAATAATTTACATATCTACAGTCCCTAAAGAAAGATTTGTCTTTGAGTTATAGAGTCTACTTCTAAGAGTATAACGAGCATGAGTTATATTTTCTGAGAATAATCTGTGAAAATGGAGAAAGTTGCTTCCTCTTGGAACTGGCTCGGCATTGACCATGATGACTGATGTCCTTGAGAAGGTCTCGGCGGACAAAGACCAAGTGACAGTGTTTATTGAGTTCACAAATTATATGTCAAAGCATGCATTCATTATTGATTGCAGTGCTGGGGATTGAGCCCAGAGCCTCATCCATAACTAGGCATGTGCTCTACCAGCAGCCAGCCACATGGCCAGCCCTGGCATCTTTTAGAATAGAAAGCAATTGCAGGTTTGGCACACATCCTTTTGGAAACCCTGTACTGTGTAAAACGAAATACTTCTGCATGTAACCTGTTCTTTAGAAGTTATCTTTCGGTTTTTACGTCCTACTCTTTTTGCCTAGATTCTATGATTATTGCTTATTTTGGGAACTTGGAAAGTACCATGCAAATATAGATAAAGCTATGCTAGTTAAAAATAAAAGACTTAGGTTTGCTGGTGAAGGAAAATATGATGCTCTCTGTAGGTATAACTGCTTGATGAACACCAGATTTGCATTTCATAAGAACATTTCTGGAGAAATTGAGAGTACATTGAAAACTAGGAGCCAAATGCTTTTCCCAGACGGTAATTTATAACTCTCAGTGAAGTCAAAAGTAATTCTGAGGGTAGAGTTTAGGCCACGTGTTTGGAAAACTGGAAGAAAAAAAAGGCATGAATAAATTTCCAAATCTTTCCAAAGTGCTTAGAAGGGAGGCAATTTGTAGTTATGAGCTTGAGAAATGTTTTTTCCACTGGTGGAATATTCCTTCCACTTTGGTATAATTTATTTTACCTTTTACAGGATGCTAATCATGATAAAATTTAAATAATCACTTAAGCAGCAAAAATTATGTAGGACCATACCAGTTATAAATCTTAACACAATCATTAATGATTCTTTTAAATTGATTTTCTAATGCACTTTCCAATGACTGTATCATTAGATGTTGCTGAAACTTTTCAAACATATTTACTATGTATCAGGATGTCTGTGCTCATGATTTATCCATAGTTCAATTGGAAATTACCAGAGACTTTTCCTTTTCTACTTTTGATTTTTGTTTTTGCAAAAGTTTCAGGAGCTCCTTTAAAAAAGGTAGTGGTGCACGCCTTTAATCTCAGCACTTGGGAGGCACAGCCAGGCCTCTGTGAGTTTGAGGCCAGCCTGGGCTACCAAGGGAGTTCCAGGAAAGGCACAAAGCTACACAGGGAAACCCTGTCTCAAAAAACCAAAACCAACCAACCAAACAAAAATTTTCCCTATTTGTAGGCCAGGTGTGGTGGCACATGCCTTTGATCCCAGCACTCTGGAGGCATTGGCAAGTGGATCTCTGTGAGTTCGAGGCCAGCCTGGTCTACAGAGTGAGATCCAGGACAGCCAAGGCTACACATAGAAACCCTGTCTCGAAAAACAAAAAAAATAAATAAAGAAACAAATAAATAAATATCCCTGGATGTTGGAGCTGGAGAGATGGCTCAGATGTTAAGAGTACTTGTTCTCCTGTGGCCACTGGGCATGTTCATGGTGCACATACATACACATAGGTAAAACACCCATGCATATAAACTAAAAATAAATCTAAAAATAGCATAGTGGTGCTTCACTCCTTTAATCCAAGCACTCGGGAGGCAGAGGCAGGCAGATCTCTGTGAGTTTGAGGCCAGACTCGTCTATAGAGTGAGTTCCAGGACACCAAAGCTACACAGAGAAACCCTGTCTCAAAAAAAAAAAAAAAAAAAACAAACCTAGAAATAATTTTTAGAAATCCCTACCTGTTGATGTCATGACAATTTACAGTAGTTAATTTCTAAAACTGTCATAACATCCACAGCAGCTATTGTAGGTGACAAAACGTAACGCTGGTAGTGATGTTTGAGGAGGTGATGGGTTACTGAGCTAACTCTGACAGTGACAATTTCACAGGAATTGTTTGAAAACCCGCTGTTTGTTATTGCTTGAAGAGATGGTTTCCAAGAATAAGCTTATTACTCAGTCTGTTTTGGACAAAGATGTTTGCCACAAAGGTCTCTCTGCAGGTTGATGCTCATCATTATGACACAATATGCAAGCATAAAACTTGTATATTGGCAGGCTTGCCTTGAAACTGTCAGAGAGACCACCCCTATGCCCAAGATAGAAGCTTAATAGTAGTAACAAAGTCCAAAGAAGAAAATGTACGGTTTGTTTTCTATTATAATGATTTACTTTATAACCACAGTTAACCTTTCAAGAACCCCTTTTCTGTGGCAGCTCACAACTATCTGTAACTCCAGTTCCAGGGGACCTGACACCTTCACACCAATGCACATAAAATAAAATTAAATAAATTATTTAAAAACAAAAAAGCTGGGCAGTGGTGGTGCATGGCTTTCATCCCAAGCACTTGGGAGGCAGAGGCAGGCGGATCTCTGTGAGTTTGAGGACGGCATGGTCTACAAAGTGAGTTCCAGGATAGGCACCAAAACTACACAGAGAAACCCTGTCTCGAAAAAACAAAAACAAAAAAACAAAACAAAACAAAAATACCCCAAACCCTTTTCTGTGTATGATTGTGTCTGTGTGTTGGGGATGTACATGCATGCTTGGGTTTGCATGTAAGTGCATGTGGAGGCCCAAGCACTTAACTACTAAGCCAGTGCCCTAGCTCCACAGTAGATTTTATTTTTTAAGGTTTATTTATTTATTAGGTATACAGAAGAGGGTGCCAGATCTCATTACAGATGATTGTGAGCCACCATGTGGTTCCTGGGAATTGAACTCAGGACCTCTAGAAGAACAGTCAGTGCTCTTAACCTCTGAGCCATCTCTCCAGCCCAACATAGTAGACTTATCAAAAGCCAAGGTGCCAATTGAAATCTAAATGCCATGACCTTACTTAAGGTCAACTGTTTCTGTGTCATGGCTTACAGTTATCTAACTCAATGCATGCCACAAGATACTAATGCAGTTGATAGTCCATCCAAGGGTTCAGAAAGCAGAATGTGGAGGTGGGGGGTGAGAATTTCCCAGGGCGAGAAGCTCCCTGTGTACCCAGTAAGTTCATGCAATACTTCAAACCCTATGTTCTCCATTTGCAGATTAGGAAAAAAATGAACCTGTCCACAGTGGGCCAGCTGATTAGTGGTGAAGGCCATGGCCCAGCTGTTTCTTCAAACTGTGGATATTTAACACTGACATAATGCAAACCCCTTAACTAGTGCAATATATGATGTATGGCAAAGAGGAAAGGTCCGTGATGTCAGAATTTTAATATATGCCTCTATGAATGGATAACTGGAATTTTATGATTCTCACAGTATTTGTATTTTTTGTTTAGTGTTAACTGCATTTATATTATTAATGTTGTAACTGAAGTTTTCTTCAGTCCTGCCTAGCCCCACAGACCCTACAACCGCTTATAAAATAATCACTCAGAAGCTTATATTATTTAAACTGTTTGGCCTAATGGACCAGGCTTCTTGCTAGCTGTTCTTATATCCTAAATTAACCCATTTCTATTAATCTATAAGTTGCCATGTAGTTCGTGGCTAACAGCTACCTTAACATCTTCTCATGGTGGTGGCAGACAGCGTTTCTCTGACTCAGCCTTCCACTTCCCAGAATTTTCCTCTCTGCTTGTCCTGCCTATACTTCCTGCTTGGCTGCTGGCCAATCAATGTTTTATTTATTAACCAATCAGAGCAACATATTTAACATACAGAACATCCCACAGCATTATGTTATAAAAAGAATGAAATACATCAATCACACATGGAAACATTTTCTTTCTATTAATTCTCTACTAAAACCTCTGACAGGGGTTGGGGATTTAGCTCAGTGGTAGAGCGCTTGCCTAGCAAGTGCAAGGCCCTAGGTTCGATCCCCAGCTCAAAAAAAAAAAAAAAAAACAAGAAAAAAAAAACCCTCTGGTAGATTCTTAGATTTGTACATACGCTTTGCACTGAGTGCACATTTGATTTCATTCATGCTGCACTTAGAGCAAACAGCATGTTTTCCTACTTCACCTCCTAGCATCTCTACACCTTAGCAAGCTAAGCAACAAACAAACAAACAAACAAACAAAATGCAAACCAGGCCCACAGAAAGATCAAATTGCTGGGGCCAGAGAATCTTGTAAAATCTCAAACTCGGACGTAACTTGAAAGAAAGCATGGGTATTTGTTTTCCTTTCTCAAGTTCACCTGAAGCCTGCTTCTCAAGTTTATTTTGTGACTTGCTTCCAGTGTTCCAGTATTCTCTTTATTCTTCTTGTTTTTTTTTTTTTTTTTTTTTTTTTTTTTTTAAGACAGGGTTTCTCTGTGTAGTCCTGGCTGTCCTGGAACTCACTCTATAAACCAGGCTGGCCTTGAACTCAGAGATCCACCTGCCTCTGCTGGGATTAAAGGGGTGGGCCACTGCTGCCTGGCTTCCTTATTCTTTTTTAATCTTGGAGTTAGAGCTAATGTTCCTTATAGAATTGCATAGTCTAATAACATCTTCCACACTCTTTCAACCTTCTGAAAATTTGATTAACATACACTGGAATACAACAGAGATGATGCTGTAAATACATGGAGGTATAAAGATGAATGAAAAGTCGTATACATGTGTACAGAAGCCAGCACGTGACATTAGGTGTCCCCCTCAGCTGCTTTCCATCTGGTATTTTCAGTGTCTGTTTCTGAGTGTGGAACTTGCTGAACGCTCAATTTTTACATGGGTACTGGGGTATTGAACTCAGGTCCTCATGTTTTCCTGTGTTCCGGCTGGCTGGCTGTCGGAACAAATCTCTCCCACTTGCATCACCCAAGTAAACACACAGAGGTATTAATTACGAACTGGATGGCCTATAGCTCAAGCTTCTTGCTAGCTAGTTTTTATATCATAACTTAGCCCATAACTATTAATCTATATATCACCACATGTACCTGCATCCCATTACATGCTGCTCCCTGGATGGCGGGCTGGCATCTCCTGACTCAGCCTTCCTCTTCCCAGAATTCTCCTTGTCTGCTTATCCTGCCTATACTTCCTGCCTGACTACTGGCCAATCAGCATTTTATTTATCAACTCATCAGGGCAACACATCCACAGCATACAGAGCGATCTCACCCATCATCCCCACAATTGTGTGGCAAACATTCTACTAACTGAGCTAACCCCTAACCCCCAGGAATTCTTTTTTATGTATGTTGTCACCATGCCATGTGATTGATGGCAGGAATCCTATTTTATATACTCAGAGGTACCCACTGGCTACAAGTGTTTTTTCTCAATTACTTGAGGCATGTGAGCCTTTTTGAAATTAATACTAACTGTCATTTCTGAAGGGCTATGCTAAAGAAAGAAACTAACACTTATCTGGATATTTGGCTATTTTAAGATGATTTTTGAGTTGCTCACAACACTTTTATGTGCTTTAGAAGGACTTTGAAAAGAATGAGAGCCATGGACTTGCTGGTTAATAGTGACTTGATCTCATGGCATTGTTCATGTATAGTGACATTTAGAATTCCTGGAACAACTCTTATGAATTGGGTACTATCACCTACATTTTACAGGTGAGAGACAAGCCTTGGAGGTTAAACCTGTTCTCTAATGACTTATAGCTAAGAGCTCAGTGTTGGGGGTATGGTTCATTAATGTGGAAATCTTGACTTGACGTGATTTCAGGTTAAAAGCAAGATCAGCCTTGTCAGGAGGCAAAAGGAGGTTTGTTAGAAGTTCAAAGGCAGCCTGGTTTACACAGTGAGTTCCAGCCAGGGAGACTCCATAGTGACACCCTACTGAGATAGAGAGAATGAATAAAAGCAGTACTGAATGTTACATGTGTTAATGAGCTACCAACTGCTTTGATTGCCCACTGGACATATGTTCAGGGACTTCCCAACTCATTCCTTTCCTATTTAAATATTTCGCTTATTGGGTTAAAAAAAGAAAGAAAGAAAGAAAGAAAGAAAGAAAGAAAGAAAGAAAGAAAGAAAGAAAGAAATGATGCTATCACTCCTGGATTGAAAATCTCTTGGGGGAAAGGTGATCCTCAGGATTTATTATTATACATACTATTCAAGTCAGGATCAGGTCACTCATCAGCATGCTTGACACCTCTGGTACCGTCTCTTATATACACCTTCTCCATGGCACATTTAGAGCTTCAGTGATGCACACTAAACTTTTTTTTAATGTGTGTAGGTAGTTGGCTTGCATGTATGTATGTGCACCATTTGTGAGCTTTGTGCCTGCAGGGGCCACAAGAGGACACTGTATCTTCTAGAAATGGAATTACAGAAAGTATGTGAGTGGTGGGAACCAAACTCAGGTCCTCTTGAAGAACATCCAGTGCTCTGAAACCCCGAGGCATCTCTCCAGCCCCCTTCCCATCCCTTTACAATGAAAACCATTTTAACTTTGGCATCAACAATATTGGGTTTCATGATGGTGTGTTCAAACAAAATGTATTTGTGCTAATTCTTCTCCTCCCGACTCTGTCTTCCCCCTTCCCATGACCTTGCACTTCTTAACCACCTCCCCACTTTGACGTCATGTGTGTCATACTGCTTACCCCTCCCCTGCTTCCTCACCTTCTGCTTTTCTCATCTCCTGGGCTCCTTTCTAGTTTCATATTGTATGCCCACACTCACACCCATTTACATGCCTATGTGTAAATATAAGCTAGGAGCCACAAATGAGAAACTCCATATTTGTCTTTCTGAGTTTGAGTTACCTCACTTAACCTATTTCCCAGACTCATTCATTTTCCTGTATATGTAACAATTTCTTTTTTCTTTATCATTGAATAAATTCCATTGTGTATATGGGCCACAATTTCATTATCTATTCATCTACCGATGGACATCAAGGCTGGTTCTATTTCCTTGCTGTTTTCAGCTATTTTTTTTTTTTTTTTGAGCTGAGGATCGAACCCAGGGCCTTGCACTTGCTAGGCGAGCACTCTACCACTGAGCTAAATCCTCAACCCTTCCTTGCTGTTTTGAATAATGCAAAATTAACATAGATGTATAAGTGTGTCTCATGCAGCCTACATTTAAGGACTGAGGCTCTCCTACATCCCTGCTTATGACGAGCCATGGATGCTGGGCATTTCTTCTGTATATGTATTGGTCCTCCATCTGGAGTTCTTCTGAATCTAATTCTCTTTACACCACAGAGCTTTGCTGTTTGCTGTGCCTGTGTACTTCTGCCCCTCTTACTGTCTTCCAAAAGGTGAGAGGCAACTCAAAGATCATCTCTGCAGAGGCTCTCCTGCATCAATCAGGCAAGGGTTAGATCTTCCACCTGCTCCAATCTTGTTAGCCTAGGCTTGGTCTCCAGTATTGGTCTGCCAGTGCACTCTGCTAGCCAGGAGGACCCTGGAGTCCCTTTGTGTCAGCCATTCTTGTAAAACGTCGAAGATGACATTTGAGCTCAATGGCAGTATGCAAAGTGGATTATGAGTTAGTTCTTCCACTTTAATTCCACCGAGATGGCTGATTACATACATAACTTCTATCAGAAAATTATGGGGGGTGGGAGGAGGGAGCATGGGGGAATCTGTGGCTGATATGTGAAATTGAGTTAATTATAAAATAAAAATACTATAAAAGAGAAAATTATTCTAATGAAGTGAACAAAACCAAAACCAAAACTGGTTTTTTTTTTTGTTTTGTTTTTTTCTTATTCAACCTTTATTACACTTACTTATTTTACTTGTTTTATATGTTGACTATATGTCCATGGCACAAACTCCAAGGCCCCAAGAGAGCCTGCTTTGAGGAACACTAGGGCCATTTTAGATATAAATAAGCCACTAAGTGTACATTTATGTATCACCATTTGCTTGTTGTTGGAACTATGCATTCTTCCACATAAGTCCATAAAAATAGTTTCTGATTACTAGTAGATACATACTATTACATTATTTCCAGAAACATTTTAGAAAGTACAGGCAAGAGCTGGGGTGGTGGTGCACGCCTTTAATCCCAGCACTCAGGAGGCAGAGCCAGGGGATCTCTGTGAGTTCGAGGCCAACCTGGTCTACAGAGCGAGATCCAGGACAGGCAGGGCTACACAGAGAAACCCTGTCTTGAAAAAAAAAAAAAAAAAAAAGAAAGAAAGAAAAGAAAAAAGAAAGTGCAGGCAAATATTATCTATCACTGTTTGTTACTAAAACTATATGATCCTTCCACCTAAGTACCTAAAGAGTAGTTTTTACTTATAAGCAAATACATACTATTATACTATTACATTCTGTCATTTTTTTTTTTTTTTTTGGATTTAAAACAAAACAAAACACTGAGTTGAGAAGGCTCAATGAGTAAAAAAACTTGCTATATGAGGACCTGAGTTCCAAGTCCCAAAACCCATGTTACAACCAGACTCCTACTTCAAGCATCTATAATCCCAGTGCTCTTATGGGGAATGGGGGAGGGGTGAGGAGAGAAGAGAATCCTTGGATGCTCACAGGTCACTTTGCTTGGAGTCTTCAGGGGAAAAACAACAAAGAGACCCTGTCTCAAACTAAGTGACAGGTGACCACTGACAATGTTGTCCTTTGATCTCCACGCACGTGTCCACATTCAGAGGCACAAATACTGAAAAACAGTTCTTACTGACATGCAGGAGGTTCCCAGTGTTTTACCACCAGAAGTGCTGAAATACACAGGGAGCTTAACAAATGGGTTAGTATACTTGTAGCAAAGACTACAGAGCTGTATGATTAGCACTCAGTGACAAATATGCCTAGACAATTTCCACAGAGACTGTGTAAATCCCACAAGCCACCCATGGACATATCTATTTCTTTACTGTCCATTAAAAGTATTTCCCTTTCCTGAGGGGCTCACAAGGAGAGCAGGAAAACTCTTAAGAGTATAGTTTCATTTACTGCTCTAATTCAAAAATGCTTCTCTTCCCTTCCCCCTTTCGAATATCTTCTCTCCATCGTTTAAATTCCTCTCACTTTGATAGTGAGAGACTATCCTTCGGCCAGCCCCCTGCAAATACCAGGCAATGTTCCGGGAACCGAGGCTTGATAAATGATCAAAGTCCTTATTTCTTCCAACAGTTGTTGTAATGAGGAGAGTCAACACACCAGGTGTCCTCCATGGTGCATTAGAGTGATGTCTTGAGAAAGGACATAAGAAGGAAGAGACATGGGAGTCACTCTCGTGAAGGGTGGTCAGAACAGGCCAGGGTATGACTTTACCTAGACTCCAAAGGAGTCTTCCTTCCTTCTGTGTGTGTTAAGGAGAGCATTGCAGGGCATGGAAAGGGTACAGGGTTGGAGTTGAGAGTGCTTCATATGCCCCAGGAACTTCCAGGAGGGCAGCAGGCTAGAACTTCAAGTAAAGGAAGAGAGGAAGGGCTGGGTCAAAGAGGCTGGAAGAATTTGGCAACGAGTCAAATGCTAGGTTCTCACAGTCAAATGGAAAAACCACTGGAGTCTTAGAGGATGATGAAGAATGGCCCACCGAGAAGAGACACGGGGAAGCAAGCATGGAAAGGGGATCAAGTAGGAGACAACCTGTAAACCAGGTCGGGAAACATGAGTCAGACGAGGCTAGTAGCTAAGTAGGTAGAGGTTAGGATGTAGGTCTACTTGGAAGGTACTGTGGTTTGCACATAGTTCCCCTGTGATCCCAAGTTCATGGGTAGTCTTGCTCTCCAAAGTAGTAACTTGAGTAGTGGTTGAACTTTTAAGAAGTTGGGCCCAGTGGCAGGTAATTAGGGCAACCAGAGGAAAGATCCCTGGAACCCACATTGTAGGAAAGAATTGGTTCAGCAAGTTGTCCTCTGACCTCCACATGTATGCCATGACTTGTGCACACCCACACACAGAAAAAAGAAAAGATTACTTTACTTGAAAAAAAAAAGTCATTCTAGCTGTCAGTCAAGCCTGGCTCCTGCTGTCTTTGGTTTTGTCTTCTAGTCTACGTGACCTCTTCTGTATACACATACTTCTGCTATTGTGACACCATCTGCTCAGGAGAACTCAACACAGCCAAGCAGATGTTAGCATCATGCTCCTGCACTCTCCAAGCTGGGCAGTCTTAACTTCCTTTCTTTACTATTACTGATTTGAAAATAGACTAACAGTAACAACTAGCATGATTTTTTTTTTTTTTTTTTTTTTTTTTTTTTTGCTGATTCAATTCTGGGTGAGTGATAAAAGGTAAAATTTCAAGGTCCTCTTCTTAAGGGAGAGCAAAGGAGTTAGTTGCCTTTATCGAGAAAGGAAAACATTGTAGGTGGAGCTGATGAGTTGAGATTAGATTTATGACTAACAGGGTTTTCCAAGGTCTCTGACGGCCATAGGTGCAACATTAGTGTCACAGACTACACTATGTCTGAAAACCCTTGGGATGACAGCTCTGAGGAAATGTTTAAAGGCATTTTCCTTCTGCTGCACTCCTCTGGTCTGGATGAGACTTGTTCTGACATAGCATATTAAAAGGCCATGCATCCTTTTCTGCGTGAAGTAAATAACCAAAGTAATAGGCAAACCCATACATACACCTCTACAAACCTTCAAAACACAAAAGCTTGATTTTTCTGTCTATAGTATAACTGTAAGATATTAGCTATTAGGGGGCTCGCTGTCCTTAAATGTCAAAACCCCAGTTCAAACTGTATTTGTGAGTCTATGATTCCAGTAAGACATTAGTCCTACACAGTGCCAGGACGGACCCAATCTGAAAAGTGGCTAACTGAATAATGTTCTGACACTTCTTGGGCAAATAATCTCAAAAGAAAGGGTGCGTGGAAACCAGCAGCCACTAACTTATCTGATGAAACAGTACCTAAAATGGGATGCTTACTACCAAAGCATAGAAAGAGGAAGGAAACATTTTAAGTCATATGAGGGAGAGAGGAGAGGCAGAAACTGGTGTGTAGGGATTCCTTTAAAGGTTAGGAACAGACAAGGGGAAAGAGATTTCAAATCGTGTCCTTGTAAGACAATGCAAACATGTGAGATCGCCCAAGCTCAGCTTCCCCGGAGCCTTGCCGGGCACACAAGGCCAGTCGTGAAGACACGCTAAAGAAAAAAAAAACAAACAACCACCCAATTGCTAGAGTAGTTAGGAGAACCCAAAGTTGTTGTAAAGCAAGCGAAGCGGAGGCCAGACTAGGTGACTCAGATGCATGACTCAAAGCCGACACTGGGGCTGTCTGTCAACTCCCAGAGGCGAGGGGGCACCGCGTCTGGCACATTTCAGGAAAGTACCAGGCTCGGGAGGGCGACAGGAAGCCTCCCCGGCGCGTGCGTGCGCGCGCGCGTGCGTGCGTTGAGTGTGCCAGGGCGGCCTCCCTCCGCCCGCCTCTGCCCGCCACGCGCCCACCGCCCCGGCCGGGCCCGACCCTGCCTTCTTCCACGGCCCGGCACGCGCGCCGGGGCCGCACGAGACGAGCACCTGTCGGGGCCCCTGCTCCGCGATATTTAGGGCGCACCCCTAGTCGCCTGGGGTTGGGAGGGAGGGGGAAGAGAGAGAGAGAGAGAGATAGAGATAGAAAAAAAAAAGAAAAGAAAAAGAAAAGCACGTTCTCGCGAGGTTTCGGGAATTTCCCACGGCCCGTGTTGTGTCTGAGCCGAGCGGTGGCAGGCAGGCGGGCAGGCGGGCAGGCGGGCGGGCGGTCGGAAGGAGGTGTAGCGTGAGACTCGGCTGCCCGCATTGCGCGCGTGCGCAGTGGCTCAGGCGCGCGCCGCGCCAATCCTGCGGCGTCTCGGAGCGGGTTTTCGGGCGGCCGAGTCCAGTTGTCCGGGTTTTGTGGCTCCCTGCGGGAGGCAGCGCAGGAGCTGGGAATCTCTAGGAAAGGAAAGGCCCGGGAGGGGGGGGGGTCGGGGAGCGGGGAGGCTGGCAGGTAGGGGAGGGGCGGGGCTCGGGCCTGCACCTAGCCGGGAGCTGTGGGGTGCACGCAGCGGTGTGTGTGTGTGTGTCGGGGGGACAGGGTCAGGCCCCCGGGAGCAGAGGCTTCTCCGCAGTCACCCACACGCCGCAGCTCCCGCCAGCTGGAGGTCTGCCCTGCATCGCTAGGCAGCAGACCGAGCTCGGCGGGAAGCTCGCTCCCCAGAGCACCTGGGCTCGAAAGGTGGTGGTGGCTCTGATGTGCGTCTGCGAGGTGGGCATCTGGGGGGAGCGCCCTTGCCAGGGGCTGACCTCGGGCTGATCTCACGTTGCGCCGGGGAGAAGCGGCTGAGACCGGGGAGTTACTCATCCGCAAAGCCTCCCGGCTGCAGAGCCCTGCAGAGCGTCGGGCCGGGCTGTAACCATGCCCGTCCCACCACGTGTGCGGGTAGCGCAGGGACAAATGAATGAAGACCGCGGCTGGCAGGTCACGGGGTCCGGATCTCGGTCCGGTCTCCACCGCTCCGGCACCTGAGACCGAGATTAGCATAAAGGAGGGGTCCAGCGCCACGTCGGAATGAATGAAGAGGGCTGGGAACCCGCGGCGAGCGGGAAGCCGCTGGGAGAACAGCCCTCCTCGAGGAGGTGTCTCCTCTAGGCCTGTGAATCGCTCACATTTTCCCAGGACCCCTCCTCCCGGCCCCTGGGCCCCGCCTCCTGACCCCTCCAGTCCTTGTCCCCGTAGTAATCCCCTCCGGTTTTCCTCAGTCTCCGCGTACGTCCCCGAGGGCGCGTCCCAAAACCCGGATAACCGGAGCGCTCCCCATGGACTCCACGGAGGGCTCGCCCGCGGAGGAGCGGCCTGCGCATGCTCCATCGCCGGGGTAGGTTTCCAGGGAAGGCAGCGAACAGGATCCCCCTAGTCCGCGGGCGGCGCGAGGTGGCAGGCTCCCGGCGGCGGCGGCGGCGGCGGCGGAGCGGGGCAAAGGCGGCGCGGGGGCCGGGTGTCAGCGGCCAGCGAGGCCGAGGGAAGGGGCGGGGGAGAGGAGCCGGGAAAGGCGGCGGGGGGAATCTCGCGAGGGTTGGAGTTTTGGCGAGAGTTTGTGGAAGATGGCGCCTGTTGTGACAGGGTAAGTCTGAGGGGGCAGCGAGTGCTTGGGAACCGGGAAAGTTGCGGGCGTCTGACGGCCCCGCGGCGGGCGGCGGGCCGGGGCTGCGCGGCGCGCCTCGGCTCGGGAGGGGGGCAGCGGGCGGCGCCGCGGCCGCGCGGGCCGGCGCCGGGGGCTCGCCGTGCGCCGCGGAGGAGCGGGGCTCCGGCGCGTGAGGAGGGCGGGCGGTGACGGAGGCCGGCGGCTGCGGGCGGAGTGCGGTGGGCGCGCGGGGCGGTGGGCGCCGTGCCCGCCGCGCGCTCCCCTCGGCCGAGCTGGCCCGGGGGCGCCGCAGCGCAGCTTTGTTCCCGGCGGCCCGCGTCGCCTGTCCGCTCCGCCGCTGCCCCCCGGCGCCCGCCCGGGCGCTTTGTCTGTGCGCGCTGCCCCCCGCGACTCTGCCCCCGGCCCTTTGTTTCGCCGCCTGAGGCGCTCGGTGGGAGCCGCTGCGCGCCCCGCGTCCCGTCTGCATCTCCCCTCCGCTGTCCTTCCTCCCGTGCCCCTTTGTTGTACGTATCCCTCTCCTCCGTAGCCGGGTGACCTGCCACAGCCCAGGCACCAGACCCCTGCCTTTCTCTCTCTCCCATTGTCTTTCTCTTATGTATCTCCCCCCGCCCCCCATCCTCACCTTTTTCTGTTTGGTCCTTAGTCACCCCCAGAGGCTTTGTCTCCCCTATCTAGTAGCTCGATCGCTCAGCATCCCCTTCCTCTCGCGTCACTGCTTGCTTGATTTATCCACTGCCTACTGTGGCTGTTGAACTGTCTCAGCCCCGGGGACTCCATCTGGTGCTTCTAAGTGCGCACAGTCTCCACGGTTTGCTTTTGTTGTTTGAGTCTGGTAGATGCTTGGGCGGGGGGTGTACTTAAGTTTGCTCCTCCGCGCCCCACCTTTCCTTCGCACCCCTTTCTCTCGGGATCACCCCAACACCACCCCCACGCCCCCCACCCTCTCATTCCCCTTGCGCTGTTCTCCTGGGATTAAAACGACTCCAGTTTTCTTTGCCATCTTTCTGGGCCCGTGATTGTTTTGCTTGGTAACAGTAGCGCTGGAAAAAGAGCTAGATTCTCGATGGTTATTGCCCTCCATCATTGGCTTCTGACAGCCCAGGCCGAGGGCGTCCGCAGTAGCGTTGCATCTGGGTTACCTGGGGATTGATGGAGGGTATATTGTAAGACTGGTTAGAAGTAGGCGCAAAGGTTTTTTTTTTTTTTTTCTTCCTTCCCTGTTGGTGTTGGAGAATAGTTTCACATATTCACAATGGATATTCATTTGGTGTGAGTAGGAGGTGAGTGAATTTTGATGTTGAAAACTTGTGAATGTTGGGGTGGAGAATTGTATCTTTCTCTTACGTATCCCCTCCCCCAATCTAGACCTACAGTTTAATTGTTATGTTACTGCTTTATAAGGAAGAGACATCTCACTTTTGATAAATGGTTTTTGGTAAAGGGAATTTGATTAATGGTTTGCTTCTTTTTTTTTTTTTTTTTTTTTTGTATGTGGAGCTGAGGATCGAACCCAGGGCCTTGTGCTTGCTAGGCAAGCGCTCTACTTGCTTCTTAAAATAATTAGAGTTTACCATTTATGATTGTTTGAATTTGTAGTTCGTGATTTTTACTACTATGGATGTGTGGCAACTCCTGTTCCGACATTGGGATCAGGTGCCAAAGAGCAGTTTTGGTTTGAATACTGCTTTTAGGATCTTTGTGGAATACATTAACTACAGGCAGTCAAAAGACAGTGATAGCTTTTAGTTTGGTTATCTTAAAGATACTTCCTTCTGTTACAGGAGCAATAAGTTGTGTTCAGCTCTTATTGTTATGGTAATGTTAAAAGCTTGGGGTGATGGCTGGGGGTGTGGTGTAGGTTATTGTATACTAATGGCCTGAATTGTTGTGCTAAGAGTAATGTGCCAGGTTGTTAATACTGACTGTATTGTTCGGGATTTTTTTTTCTGCTAGTTGACCACTACCTTTAGAAGATACATCACCCTTAGAGTCATATGCAGCTTCATCTCTTTGAAAGTTGTCCACAAAGGGCTGTTGATGAGGACATAGAAGATGGGGTTGCGGAATGTTGGCACTTGGGAAAGCTCTTTTTAAAACGTGATGATTTTTTCAGTGGAAATCATATTTTTATGAACGATACATGAAGTTTTTTGTGAGAATTTGCATTTGTCTCATACTTAGTGCATAACTCCTGAGGTTAAAATCAGGCACACACTGGTTCTGTCCGGAAGCACAATGTAAATGCTGTATAATAATGGAATGTAGTTTGCTCTGATTTGTGGATTTAAGAATGATCACACAGACACCAATAAAGTGAGTTTTACAGTTGAGTTGTGTTGTTTCTAAGCATGTGAGACTTTTATACTTGAACTTAGCCAAAAGGCTGAGAGGAGTGGTCATGTAAGAATTTTCATGAGATAGAAGCGATGCCTTAACTTAGCAGCATATTTGGAAGTAACACATGATGGACTGTGGCTGGAAAACTTTCTGAGTATTGACTGTCTTAGCTATAAATTTATTATCCTTGCTGGGCGGTGGTGGCACACGCCTTTAGTCCCAGCACTCGGGAGGCAGAGGCAGGCCTGGTCTCCAAAGCAAGTTCCAGGAAAGGCGCAAAGCTACACAGAGAAACCCTGTCTCGAAAAACAAAAAAACCCAAAACAAAACAAAAAAATTATTATCCTTGAATATTTGTAGGAAAATTTATGAAGCTGGCTTGTATTTTTTTAGATTTACTTTACTACATACTTCTAGGGCATTCACTTTTAAAAAGTTAAATTTATATAAAAGTCACTTTTTGCCATGAACGCAGAGATTTCCCCTACTATCTTAAATAAGATAAAAAACAAGGGGGAATGCTGCTATTGCAAGATATAATTTATTAGATTATCTTTGGTATCATGGATGAGTAAGGCATTAGGAGAAAATGATTATGTTTTAAAGTTCTTGCATGTTTTAATTCTGAGGTTCACTCGTTTTTAGAAATAAGACTTGGCTTGAAAGCATTATTTTGCATTTTGCTTCCTCCTAATACTAAATTCATGTTATTTCAGCTAGGGGCAGTATTTTCTCATGGGTTGACTAAAAGTTGTTATTTTTGGCGTCTGGCTTTGTGATTATTTCCAAGTTATTCTATTTCCTCTGCCAGTTTCCTAACTCTGTAGAATGGGAATGGAATAGCTCGCCAGCCACATCTGCAGAGATGCACCCTGGGGTTTTCAGAACCCCCTTGGATGGACAGTGTACTTAAGATCTAGGAACTGTTATTGAAGAGCTGATTGTGAAGTAGGTCATATTTTATAGGAAGTCAAGTAGGAGGTTGTGAACTAAGTTCTTGGCAAGTTACAGGAGAGACAGTGGAATGGAAAGAAAACCAGCCATGTGTTATAGTTTGTAGAAGAGATATGTCTTCCCTATACGATTAGAGGGAGAAGGTCAAGCAAAACAAGCTGTGTAAGAGATTGAAGATCTATTAGCCTGAAGTGTAATGACCCATTGTAAAATCATGGGGTGCCTTCATTGATTTCTGCATGTAGTAATACTTTTGAAAAGATAGTAAAGAACGTTTTCTCTGCACTCTTAGCTAGGCCTGTTAATAGTAATGAAAACTTTATATCTGGCTATATTTTTTTGCTGCTTTCTCTTATGCTTTGAAGAATATTTTCTGACCACTAGGATGTAATTTTAGACTTGACTCTTGGTTTTAGGGGAGGTTTTCTTTTTGTCATGTTTCGTTTGCTTGTTTTGCTCTTGAGATAGTCTGTATTCTAGTGATGAAACCCATTGCTCCTTTTGGTAGCTCATAGTGAGGTGTCATCCGCCCCCCCATAAACCCCCCACAAAGTTTTTGGCTTCTTCTCTCACCTCTCTCACTAAACCTTTACTTTTGAGTCATTGAGAGGAGGGTGCACCATGAAGCCTAGGCTGGCCTGGTACTTAAGATGCTCCTGCCTAAACCTCCACAGTGTTGGGATTACATGTGTGCACATAGCCGAGCCTTTACTTCTTTCTAGTTACTAAGAACTGATAGTTTTACCACCTAAACAAACCCTTTAATCTGTTTATCCTTAATGCCACAATGCATGCTGACATCACTTCTCACCTATTTTACCACAGGCCTCTTTCCCCTTCTAGATTTACCTCTAGATTCTCTAGCTTCTCCACAGCCAGAGTAGTGTTTCTGAACAGTAAATCAATCACTCCAGTTTAAAAAGCTTTCAATGGCTCCCCCTACAGCCTTCATTAAGGAGAGGCAGCAAGCTATAGGGCTTTGAGGTCACATTTAAGACTTGCCTCTGTGTTGGGTTCCAATTCTGCTTTTCTTTCTTCTTAAATCTCTGTAATATTACCAGGCTGACCTGTCCTTTCCTCTTCCATCAATTGCAGGAAATTATTCCTAATTCAGAGGGTTTTGAAGGTTCAGTGTGGTAATAGTGGACAGCATTTAATAGAATTCGAGGCATATACTTAGTGCTTAGAGATCTTTGCTAGTGATTCATTGCAGGTTCTCCGTAGCTGTTTATCTCATAGATGTCTTCTTCAGTTTTGAAAGCTCATATTTCAGAACTTGAAGTTCCTACATAGGCCCAGCAGTTTAATGACTCCCTAAACTTGAAAAATAGGTTATTCTTTGAAACTGAGATTAGAAAATAGTCTTACCAGATAGATCAGGCTAAATTCCATGCCCCTGCTGTGTGTTATTGAAAGATTGGTGTAATTCTCTTGGAAGTATGTTACTAAATTGTAGTGTAATTACTATATTCAAATACTGCTAGTTACTCGGTGACAGTACCTTTCTTTCTCTCTCTCTCTCCCTCTCCCTCTCCCTCTCCCTCCCTCTCTCCCTCTCTCCCTCTCCCTCTCTCTCTCCCTCTCTCCCTCTCTTCCTCTCCCTCTCTCCCTCTCCCTCTCTCTCTCCCTCTCTCCCTCTCTTCCTCTCCCTCTCTCTCCCTCTCTCTGGATCTGAGGACCAAAGCCAGGGCCTTGCACACAAGTGCTCTACCACTGAGCTAAATCCCCAGCTCCCTACCATTTTCTCTTAATCATTTATATATCCATACTCACAAGTGTGCTCAGTACTTGATAGAGAGTCAGCAGAAACAGAAGAGTTTCATAGTTTGGAATGTATGAAATATGAATGTGCTATGACTATATAGTTTGAATTTAGTATATATAAATTTCCCATGTAATAAGATACTATGTATCTCTTGCTTATGATTCTGTTTGGAAACTGTTGCTGATGAACCCAAAGGACTTGATATTTTCAGCCTCAGTCTATCACACAATATTAGAAAACATAGTGAGGCTCATGGAAATACCTTTTAGATGATAGAAAACGCTGCTGTAAGTTGTCCAAGAATGACAAGTGTGAATTTCACATTTGTGTTTTTATGTGGTTGGTTATCAAGTAGCTCTCAATAGGTTATTTATTTGTTTAAAGACAAGATGTTTGGCCTGGGAGATAGCTTAGATTTTAGTGCTTAGGATAGGCATTTGAGTCTCAAATGCTGGCACCCCAACTCTGTGGAGGTTGAGCCTTGGCTCCTAGTAGGACTCCCCACTTGGTCATCCTAGCCTCCTTGGTGAGTTCCAGGCCAGAGAGAGACCCTGTCTCTAGGAAGATTGGTACCAGAAGTTGTCCTCCGGCCTCCACACACATATTCACATAGAAGACACAGTCTTTCTCTAGCTCAGGCTGGCCTCAAACTCATGTAACCACTGGATCCAGCTGGTTCCATTATTTTTAATTGCTTCAGTTACTTCTCAGATGCATAAAAATGTACATGAAACATTAGGGTACCGTGTACTGCTTTGTTTTTTGATCCATGCCACAGAATCAAATTAATGATCTACAAGAAAACTCTGTAGGCAAGATTTTTTACTGATAATTTCTTCATCAGATTCTATCTTTATAAAATAGAGAGGTATGCTTTCATTGTATGTATCTGTCAGCCACATTGTGACTATGTTACATATGAAATTATAAAGGTCCAATAAAACAAGGTGTGAGTGATTTGTAAATAAAATAGGGAGATACTTTACTGTCAGTTTCCTTAGTAACCTCTCATGGACAAGGCTCAAGACACACTTTTCTATTGCATCCTGTGGTTTGTGGGTCATGTTTTAGGAAAGCAGCAGCGTGTTTAGTACATAGAACCGCAGGCCTTGAGATATGTGCTTTGACATTTGAGCACACATATTTGGTGAATTACTGCTTCACCAGGTTTGTTGTCATTGAGTCACCCCAATTTTAGGGTTTACTTCTTGCTGCTCATGGATCTGCTTGGGCAACCACAATGATAAAGGAATGTTGACTGCCCAGCTGCTGCTATCTTTCAGACTCTTTGTCGGCATTTCTGGATGCCTCTTAGAGTCTGGCATTACATCATGATGCTGCTTATGCCTCATTAGGCCTGCTGCTGCTTTAGTGAATGAAATGATAGTCTAATGTATTTTTCAAGCATACATAACAGATTTGTGGGACTGGAGGAAGTATAAGTGGTGGTAATTGTCTATCTGTATAAATACTTTTTAAAAATTATTTGATTTTGGTTTTTTGAGACGGGGTTTCTCTGTGTAACAGTTCTGGCTGTCCTGGAACTCATTCTGTAAACCAGGCTGCCCTCAAACTCCTGAGTGCTTCAATTAAAGCTGTGTGCCACTATCACCTAGTCTGTATAAATATTTGTGTAAATTTGTTGGGTTGAGGAAATGCACAGAGGTGCACACAGCATCTGTTTAGTCAGATTGGTGAGGTCTCTGGCAGTATTGGGAATAGTTAAACTATTTTAAGCTTATATATGAAAAAAAAGACAAACCATTTTTTAAGGCAATGTAGGTTGCAAAGACTTGAACTGAAAGTGCTGCCTGCATCTGATGGATGTGAGCTAGAATACACTAGGAGTTAATTCCCTCTGCCGCGGGTCCTATACTCCTTTAGTAGGTTTAGTTGGCACTAGAGCTAATTTGCATTGTTAATTAGATGATACTCTGAATTGTTAGGATAGTTTCTCATAAAAGTGTCCTGTAAAAGCATTACTTTGTGACCAGGTTACAGAATGTAATAATAGTTCAGGCTGCATTATAGAATCAGTGCTATAGGTGCTTGTGAATTATAAACAACTTTGCTTTGGACACATCTTAATTTACTCAGGATTCTTGGACATGCTAGCTTTAGACTGGTTTGCATTGAAACAAAGTCTTTCCCCCCTTTTCTGTAAGCTCATAAAGGTTTTCTGCAGGCGTACTTGTTCAAGTCATATTTTTGTTTCTAGATGTGAGAATAGTTTCCATGCCCCCAAACCAGTTAATTCTGTTCCTAATCCTTCCACCAGTTGGAGTAAGCATAAATATGGAGGTTCCAAGACGAGAAGAGTAACTTCAGGGAAAGGAGGCTGTCTTCCCTTAGTATATTTCATTAACAATGTGGAGTAAAGAGACAGTTGTTGAGCACTCCTAAGTAAAGGACATCACTGTGACAGTCTCTTAAAAGTGTCCAACATGCTGTGCTGGGCATGATTTAGTGGAAAGTGTTCAGATAATTATAGTTGAAGATAAATTGTGGTAAGTGCAGAGATACATGTATAGTGTTGGTAGAGACACTGCTATCATTGATTATGTTCAATTGGAGGGGTGTTTATAGTAAAGATGGGTGGTAATAGGGAGTTTTAATTAAGCCAGAGATGTAGTTTGGGGCTCTTTGGAGAAACTTGTCAAGCTAAGTTAGGGATGTATAGAATACAGACAGATTTTAGTTGATCCAAGGCTTGTTGTAAACTGTAAATTAGATTGGAATTGGTGGCAGTCATAAGAGAAACATAATAGAGGTTCATTTTGGAGATAGGCCTAGGAATAGAAAGGCAAAACAACTTTTTTTTTTTTTAATGTATCATAGTATTGGGAACTGTGGAATCCATGTACTGTCACTAAAATTGATCTTTAGGTGATGAGCATGTTAATTAATTTGAGTCTTCATGGTGTTGATGTGAGGATTGAATACAGTAAGGGATATAAAATACCTTGCTCAGTTTTGGAAGTAGTAGATGCTTAAGAAATAGTTCAGTACCCCCCCCCCCCTTTGTACTGTGGAATTTTCAGATAATGAGAAGGGGATATGGAAAAAAGGGGAGAAAAAAAAATCTAAATGTTTGAAACCTGAATGTTGACATACTGGAAGAGTCTGAATGACGGGAATACATTTAAGAGAACCTATATATCAAAATGTTTGAATTATTTAATAAATATTAAAATACATATCTCTGTTGTAACAACCTTGTTCTACAGTTGTAGATTTGTCTGTGTTGTGTCTGTGCACTCTCCCTGTGAACTCCCAGAGCACTAGAGCCATTTTATTTGTCTGTAATAATTAAAATAGACCATCCCCCAGATTGCTACTTGCTGGATGACTGCCTGAAAAAGAGTTCCTATTATGTAACTCTTGCCACTAGGTGGCACTCGGTTTGAGTGATAAATCTGGCATTCTGCATAGAGTGGCTTTTCTACTTATATGACCATGTAGAAACTGACTCTTAGATTAGATGCACCATTCTGCATTTCTGGACTGTGTTGTTTGAAGTAGAATATGAAAAACACCAAGTAGAAATCCCAGAGATCAAATGGAAAACCCAGAGTGTTACAAAGTAGGAAACTGGACAGTGTTAGACTATATCCTGTAGATTCTTATTTTATTATAGAAGGGTTTTTTTTTTTTCAGTAAGACATTAGTAAGATTTATTTAGAGTGTGGCAGTGTTTCTTAGCAGATTCGTTGACAGATGGTGAAATGTAGGCTGTCCTGACAATGAGGTATTTTTTTTTTTGACCCATGTCTTTATTCCCAGTTCTGAATTTGCATTACTGTTTTAATCTGTGTTGTTCAGCAGTATGCCATGTGATGGTAGCTGTATCCTGGGCTGTATACATTGTATACAGAATCCATTAGATTCAGGGTACTTAAGAGCTGGAAAAGACCTTCTAATTTCATGTTCTAAACTCCTCACTCATTTTAATAGGCACAGGCAGGTTAGATAGTTGACAGGTGGTTAGACTGAGGTTCAATGACTGAGATCCTTGTTTGGTGGGCTTTTTTGGGGGGGTGGGGGGTGGGGAAAGCATATGCTTGTGCTTTCACTCTTTTCTATTGTCCACTTGGCCATCTGTTGCAGTGTCCAGCCTTTTCCAGAAAGTTCTCTAACCCCCCTCTACCCCCCCCCCCCCAGTGGAGGCATTGCTGTGTCTTTCTCCTTTGCTGCCATCCTATTTATGTGTAGTCTAAGTTGGCCTTGAATTGATTATTTAGCCCAGGCTGCCTCAAATTCATTGCAGTCCTACCTCAGCCTCCCACTGGCTAGGATTACAGTCCTGTACCACTATACACTGTAATTGCTGCTGTACAGTCTGATTTTCTACATACCCTCATGCCTTCCTTAGTTTCCCCAGTATCAGGTTTATAGGCACTAATTACCATATCTAACTGAAATCTTCTATTCTTGATATTACTTAGAATGCATTGTCTATTTCTGACTGACTAAGGCTGCCTCCTAGGAGCATGGCCTTTTTTTTTTTTAGATTTATTTATTTATTATGTATACAGAAGAGGGTGCCAGATCTCATTACAGATGGTTGTGAGCCACCATGTGGTTGCTGGGAATTGAACTCAGGACCTCTGGAAGAGCAGTTGGTACTCTTAACCTCTGAGCCATCTCTCCAGCCCCGCGCATGGCCTTCTTACTGCATACCTTCTTACCCACTGAGGATGTAGATACTCCTGCCCCACTCCTCATCTCTCTACCATTTTACTTAGTTTGCACCTGGCTGTCCCTGAAAGAAGATGGTAGAAGAGAGGGTGACAAAGATTTTTACAGTGGAAAAATACCACAACTTTTTATTTTTATTTTTTTATTTTTTTGTATTTAAATATATTTATTTATTAAAATTTTTTTCATTTTACATATCAACCCCAGTTCCCCCTCCCTCCCCTTCTCCCGCCTCCTCACCTCCCTCACACAAAATATCACAACTTTAAATTTTATGCTGAGAAACTGACTGGCTTATCAACTTGATGATGAGCATGCAGCCATTATTCTGGTGTATATGCTAAGACAATATTCTTTAACTACAGAGTTATTAAATCTTTTGTATCTGTCACCCCTGCTTATGCAGATGTCAAGGAAGTGAATTACATTCATTTTGACATTCAAAGATAGGATTTGCTTATTCACTTAAGCTTAATAATGAATGCCATTATTTGATTAAATGGATTGCTGGTTCACTGGTGTAATTTTTTTTTTTTAAACAAACAATCAAACCTGGGTAGCTGTCCCTTGAAAACATTATTTCATGAATATTGGCATGGCAATCCATTCTTTAATGTAGCCTTCTCTATTTTATTCAGCGTACATTTTGCATACAGAGTTTAGTGACATGCCATTTATTTAAATCTATAGTTTCCCAATTTTATCTCCTGGAAATTGTCAGTTGGTAAATTAGGTACTTGTTAAATTATATAATTGTATAAGAACTCACTATAGACGAGGCTGACCTGGAACTTAGATCCACCTGCCTCTGCTGGGATTAAAGGCATGCACTACCACCACCCACCACCACCTGGCTGATTTTTTAAAATTAATTAATTATTTAATTATTCATTCATTCATTCATTCATTCATTTATTTATTCATTTATTTATTTATTTATTTTCGAGACAGGGTTTCTCTGTGCAGCTTTGGAGCCTGTCCTGGACTATCTCTAGACCAGGCTGGCCTCGAACTCACAGAGATCCACCTGGCTCTGCCTCCCAAGTGCTGGGATTACAGGCATGCACCACCACCACCACCACCACCACCACCACCACCTGGCCTGGCTGATTTTTAAACCTAGATTTGTCCAGTAGCCGTGCCCTGACTCTTTCCATAGTTTGTGTAGCAGAACCTTTATCTTCCTTTCAAACCCCTGGCCTTATGGTACCTGTGAGGCAAGCATTCTGCCATGGAAGTTTTTCTTAAGGGTTAGTACATCAGTATGTACTTGATTTTTTTTTTTTTTTTCCCCCTGAGACAGGGTTTCTCTGTGTAGCTTTGCGCCTTTCCTGGAACTCACTTGGTAGCCCAGGCTGGCCTCGAACTCACAGAGATACACCTGGCTCTGCCTCCCAAGTGCTGGGACTAAAGGCGTGCGCCACCACCGCCCAGCTCATACAGTTTTTCTTTTTGGGGGGGTTTAAACATATTTTTATGTGCATTTGTGGTTTTGCCATGGGTGTCAGAGTCCCCTGAAACTGGAGTTACAGACAGGTGTGAGCTGCCATGTGGGTGCTGGGAATTGAACTCTGGTCCTCTGGAAGAAGAGTCAGCTCTCTTAACCCCTGAGCCATCTCTCCAGCCCCTTCTTGTTCATTTTTTTAAAAAAAATTTTTATTATGTGTTTTAATTTTATACATCAGCCATGGGTTCCCCTGTCCTCCCGCCTCCACCTTGCCCCCAGCCCCTCCCCCTCCATTCCCATCTCCTCCAGGACCAAGGCTCCCCTGGGGATTCATTTAAACCTGGTGGATTCAGTACAGGCAGGTCTTGTCCCCTCCTTCCAGGCTGAGCATGTGTCCCTGTGTAAGCCCAAGGTTCCAAACAGCCAGCTCATGCACTAAGGACAGATCCTGGTCCCACAGCCTGGGTGCCTCCCAAACAGATCAAGCTATTCAATTGTCTCACTTATACAGAGGTGCTGATCCAGCTGGGGGCTCCACAGCCGTTGGTTCACAATTCATGTGCTTTCTTTTCATTGGCTATTTGTCCCTGTGCTTTTTGCAGTCTTGGATTCAACCATTCACACTATTGCAGACCCTCCTCTTTCTCGACAGTTGGACACTTGGAGCTCCACCTGGGGCCTGGCTGAGGATCATTTTTTTTAAATTATTATTTTTCTAATAGGGAAAATGTTACAAAATTTAAAAACTTATATAAATGTATCTTATAAAGAGAGCTGTTATAGTCTTATAGCAAGAAATAACTTGTTAATATTTGTGAGTATATTCTTTAATTTTTTTATAAATGCAAATGTTAACATTCTGTTTTATATTAAAAATGTCAGCAGATAGCCAGCAATATTAAAAAAGATGGGGTTGGGGGCTGGAGAGATGGCTCAGTGGTTAAGAGCACTTGGGCCTGGGTTTGATTTCCAGCGTCCATAGTGGCTCACAAACATCTGTAAATCCAGATCCGGGGGTCCTTGCCCTCTTCTGACCTTCATTTGCACCAGGCACAAGTGATGCACAGACATACCTGCAGGCAAAACACCCGTGCAGTGCAGTACAATAATAATACTAAAAAGCTCAGAGTTGGTGAAGAGTCCTCAAGTAGGCAGTCCTTAAGTGCAGGTGTTATCTCTGTCTCTCGGAAACTTGAAGGTCAGAGTTGTTTAACTCCACACACACTCTGCTTCTACGTTTGGGTTGCACTTCCCCACCCTGTACTGCCTGCCTTTGTATTTGTCTTTCCACTTGACTGCTTTCATATTGCTGCTGGGGGCAAGGCCAGTTCCTGGTAAATGTGGTAGAGTAGTTTAAGGAAGGGCAATAGTGTTCTTTTTTTATTAGATTGCTATAAAAGTAAACATTTCTAGAAATGGCATTTAAAGTTATATTTGATTAGATTAGTATTTATATTCAAGGAGTGAAGCAACAGTTTATCTTTAAATTTTTTGTTTAAAAAAATTTAAGGTAATTGTCAGGTATTCTTGACATGTTGTTTCATTAGATGATGCTTTTCTACTTTGTGTTTTTAGATCCACCCCTCCTCTCAGATCCCCAAATCATTCATTTTTTTCCTGCAGATCAATTTCAGGTCTTGTAATTATTGTGTATAGATATAGAAAGGCCTTGGGTAAGAGTAACTGACTGACTTTGAGACTAAAATTTACCCACTTGGGAAATGAAGAAAAAGCACAGAGTTCTTGTGAGGACCAAACACACCGTAAAGGGCCTGTAAAAAGAGGCCAGCCCTATGGAACTGCTTATGTTCATCTTCTTTTCATCTATTTCAGCTAGAGCAGCTGCTGCTTTCCTCTTTTTTTAAGGTCCCTCGTGACATTGTAGTCTCTTCTTTATACTCCTTACCTGTTAGGTGTTAAAATCCAGTTTTTATTTAGTGTGTGTGTGTTTGGGGAGTAGGGAGTGGTGTTGGTTTTATTGACCAGAATGTCTTTGTATCTTTGATTGACTGCAGCAGACTACTGCTTGTACCTGATCTTTTCTTTCCTTTGATACTCCTCTATTGTCAAAAATATTGTTAATTTTCCTTGTCTCCTCTTGGCTTTATTTGTTACTTTGTGTCTGTTACTACTTTGGTTGTTAGATCTGTATTACTGAAACTCCCTCTGTATGCTCTGCAAAACAAGTTTGTTTTCTACACTGCATGCATTCATGTCAACTATCCAGTAGCTCCGCACCTGATAATAGCGTTGCTGTCCTGATTGCCCCCTGGGAGGAGACTGCTCCCTGGGAGGCATTGTCTGCTGCTATCTGCTGTCCTTGTGTGTCACTTCCTCCTTTTCTCGATTTTTCTTGTTTTGTTGATGACCAGATCTTTTCATATTCTTCCAGGTGTTTCTTTTGTAAGAATAAAAGCATTTTTCTCCTTGCTTATTTTAATTGCCTTATTATTGAGGTCTGCCTCATCCTGCAGTAAACTGTCATTTTTTTAACTACCCCAACACCCCTACTGTCACCCCAAGTTATTTCATTCTGTTGCCCGTGGTTTTGGACAGTTTTTCCCCAGTTAGCATTTTGAGGGTTCTAGGGATACTTGGTAATGTAGCTTTGTTGAAAATTGTGTCCGTGAATTTTGGTTTGACCATCTAGTGCTGTCTTGTATCGTGAGACATGGTAAAATTATGTGACTGCTATTTCCATCCTAAAGTTTTGCTTTGAGTTTTTAAAAAGATATCAGACATATGTATTAACTATACATCAAGTTGCTGGGAAGTGTATAAATTCATTTCTCTATACATGTAAGTCCCAACCCCCAGAAAATATGCTGTCAGTGGGATAAGTTTCTTTCCAACTTGGAAATTATTTTCTTAACATGTCTAGTGTCTGATCATAGGTTTTATGATTATTCTTACTCTTCTTTTTTTTCTTTTTTTTGGGGTGGGGGTTTGGAGACAGGGTTTCTCTGTGTAGCTTTGTCCCTTTCCTGGATCTCGCTCGGTAGACCAGGCTGGCCTGAACTCACAAAGATCCGCCTGCCTCTGCCTCCCGAGTGCTGGGATTAAAGGTGTGCGCCACCACCGCCCAGCTATTCTTACTCTTTTATTATTATTTCGAGACAGGATCCTGTAGCCCAGGCTGACACGAGGCTAATGGGTTGCCTAGGGTGGTTTTGTACTGGCATCCTTCCCCATTGCTGTGATTACGATGTGAGCCACCATGTCTGAATGTTTTTTGACTCTTACAGAAAGAAGTTTGAATAAACTTGAGTGTGTGTGTGTGTGTGTGTGTGTGTGTGTGTGTTGAATAAATTCAACACATCTGGTATTTATAATACAAAACTAACAAAATGTAACAAGGAAAAAATTCATAATCCTAAGTTAAACACAAGTAACATTTTAATGTGTGTGGTGTGTGTGTGTGTGTGTGTGTGTGTGTGTGTGTGTGTGTCCGTCCTTTTAAACTTAAAACAAATTGAAGTCTCTCCCCTCTCCCAAGTAATACATGAAAAGTGAATGGCAGTTGTATAACTAAGGGGAGCTAAGGAGGGTTTTCCTTGTCTTTGCCCTGTTAGATGGCCTTTGTTTACAGTTTGAAGTAGTTTTCTAAAGACTTCTATGACGTGTATTGACCTGCATAGGTGATCTTCTCAAATTATGTGTTCTGTTAGTCCTTGCTTCTGTTGTATTAATTGAACAGTATTAATTAGGCAGCACATTGTTCTTCCACTTGCTGTCATTAAGCAGTATTCTATGTGTTGCTGTGGGTGTCTGGGAGGTGTGGTTTCCCCTCATCTTAAGGGCTACTTCGAGGTTCTTTCCAGCTATCTTATTTCTTCACATTGATGCCATCAATATATCTGTGCATGTGTGAAAATGGAAAGCATGGATATTTTAAGGTGGAATTTCTGTTTTTCAGCTGTACTTAGTATCCATTTACATTTTATTTATGAATTGCATTTATAAATGTATTTTTCTATTGAAGTCTTTTTTTCTCAACTTGTGTGAGAACTTTTGTTTTTCCAAGTGTAACTGTTCTTAGGCCAATTAAGTATTTCTCTTATTTTTTTGTTTGTTTGCTTGTTTTTCTAGAAGGGATTTCCCTGTGTTGCCCTTGATGTCCTGGAACTCTAGACTAGGCTGGCCTTGAACTCGGAGATCCATCTGCCTCTGCCTCCTGAGTGCTGGGATTAAAGGTGTCTGTCATTACTAACTGCCTGGCTACTTTTCTTAGCTTTTTACTTAATTGGTTTTATTTTTGTTGAACAGGAATTATTATTATTATTTTTTTATGTAGTCAGAAGTTTGTGTTTTGGCGGGTAGTGGTGGCACACACCTTTAATCCCAGCACTCGGGAGGCAGAACCAGGCAGATCTTTGTGAATTTGAGGCCAGTCTGGTCTACAGAGCAAGATCCAGGACAGGCACCAAAAACTACATGGAGAAACCCATCTTGAAAAAGCTAAAAATAAATAAATAAATAAACAAATAAATAAAATTGTGTTTGATCTCCTTCATCCTAGGATTAGGATTATGAAAGCATTCTTAAGCATTCTTAATTCACCTCCCCCATGCTCTTTCACAATTTAAAGAAATTGATCCCTTTAAACTGTTGGGGGTCATTTATTGATTGAGTGCTTGGTTTATTTGGGTATAGGATCTTACTTTTTAAAAATTTTATATGCATTGATATTTTGCCCAGATGTATGTCTGTGAGGATGTAGGATCCTCTGGAATTAGAGCTGCCATGTGGGTGCTGCGAGTTGAACCTGCATCCTATAGAAGAGCAGACTGCTCTGAACTTCTGGACCATCTCTTCACCCTAGGTCTAACTTCTTTAAAGAGGATAATCAAGAATATAGCATTTCTAAATCAGGGTCACCTAGAAACTTGCCAGAAATGCAAACTTTGAATTTTACCCCATACTTCCTGTATCAGAAACTATAGTGTCTACTGCCTGCTTTAGCAGGCCTTCAAGAGGAGGCCATGCATGCTGCAGTTTGCAGACGCTTGGAGAGCTCCAAGGGCAGTTGAGCTTGTGCCCTAGAAGTCTTGTCCACCTTGTCCAGGTCAAGACATTGAACTCAGGCGCTCTTCTGCTCTCTTCGTCTCAGTTTTTACAGTGTCTACCTGCCCAGCTTTTCTTTGCACCCTTCCTCTTCCTTCGTTCTGACCACTCCAAAATCACTCCTTCCAAGTTTCCAGTTCTCTTCACACAGTGGGCCTTCAGTAGCAGGCAGGTTCTTATATCTGATTTACTTCAGCAGCATTTGGTGTCTTGGGTCAGTTGGCAGGCAGGGAGGATGAGAGACTGAGATTCATTTCCCCATATGGGCTTGAATTTCCCAGAGGGCTTGAACTCAGGTTTGGTAGCAAGTACCCTGACCCACTGAGCCGTCTTGCCTGAACCATTTGGGATTTAGTTACTTATTTTTCATTTCATTTCCTTTCCTTCCTCCTCCCTCCCTTCCTTTCTTTTTTTTTTTAAGATTTAAAGAGTGTTGTGTCTCATTGTTTTATTTAGAAACTAGAGCTTCATTCTTAGTTTTGTGACTTATAAAATGAAAATTTTCTTACCTTTTAAATGTAGCTATTTCCATTTTTTAAACTTTTTATTCACAATATTTTTTCATACTATAGGTTTTGATTGTGTTGTCCTGTCCCCAAATCCTTCCTAGATCCTCCCTACATTCCTACCTACCCAACTTTATGTTTAAAACAAATATAAAACAAAGAAACCCAAGAAACCCAAACCCCCACAAAAATGAAAATCAAAACAAACAAGCAAAACATTGATAAGAAAAAAAAAATGCCCAAACAAAAAACCGAAATGAAATGAAACAAACAAAAAAAATGAAATAAAATGTCCAGAAAAATACCATTGAGTTCTTATGTTGGCCAGCTACTCCTGGGTATGGGATCTGCACTGAGATGTGGCCAGTGTCCACTTGAGAAAATTGCTTTTTCCTTTGCCAGTGGGTATTAGTTGTAGATAGCCTCTTAGTTAGGGGTGGGAGCCCATGTCTTACTTCCCCTTCCCAGTGCTGGTACCCCTTCTGGCTTGAACCTGTGCAGGTGTTGTACATGCTGTCTCAGTTCCTTGAGTTCATCTGCCCATCAGTCCTAATGTATCTTTGGAGTCATCCGTCACTTCTGGGTCTTTACAGGCTTTCTGCTTCTTCCTCCTCGTAGGCCTCTGAGCCTTGAGGGAAGGGGTTTGATGAAGACATCCATTTTAGGACTGAGTGCTTCAAAGACTCTACATGTTGTCCAGTTGTGGGTCCCTGTGTTAATTTTATTTTTATTAATTAGTTTTATTTAGTTAGATTTATTTTTAATCATGTATATGTGTGTATAGACAGGATACACACACATACACATATACACACACTCACACTCACAAGTGCCGATGCCTGAGGAGTTCAGAAAAGCATGTTGGATTCCCTGGATCTGGAGTTACATATGGGTGCTGGGAACTGAATTTGGGTCCTTTGCAAGAGTAGTACATGCCCTTACCTGCTGAGCCATCTCTCCAACTTCTCTTTATTAATTTTTTTTAGTTTTGCATTTCATTATGAGTTTGGGAGGCCATTTTGTACAAGAACATAAGCTTATAGTCGTGAGAAACATTCTGCCCCCAACTGTTGGTTACGGCATGCTAAGGACCTAGAAAGTGCTTCTGTAGCATCAAAATTGAAGGTATTGTTATAAAGAGTCATTCATTGGTCTCATAGTTTAATACTTTAGGTACTATTAATGACTTTCTGTTGTTGTTTAGAGGTATGTTGTGTGTGTATTTGATGTAGCTCAGGCTAGCCACAGGTTTATGTGTCACTATGTCTGACTACCATGGTTACACTTAAGTACTTTTAATTTCAGTTGTATCTAAAACTGCTTTATTCTACATGTCATTTTAAAGTCTTTGGTTGTTTTAGAAGACAGCAGCCATGGATGTGGCTTCAAAACTGATGGGCCCTGTAGTGATAAGCCTTTGTGGCGCAGTGAAAGGCTCCTTACAAACTAGCCACAGCTGCAGTGAATGCTGGGCTTGTGGTTTTGAGGTGGGGGAGACACTAATCAAGGGAGTGTTTCTGCCTTGTCATCTTAATGCTGCTCTTTTCTTTCTTTGCCTTTGAAGGAATTTGCAACATTCTTGCTTGATTATTTTAATGATTTTTTTTTCCTCTCCAGACATTGCATGTGTAAGACATTTTGTAGGCATTCTTTCTGTCATTGAATAGTGGTACTCCATTGCCATATGTGACAGCATTATGAGTGACAAACACTACCTGTATCTACTGTGCAAAGTTAGGAACATTGAATTATTTGGAATTAATTATTTCTCTATTTCAAACGAAAAATCACTGTAATGGCTAAAATGACTTGTTATACCTCAAAAATTGAAAGATTGGAGTTTCACCATGATTTTTTTTTAATTAGTTACGGTTACTTACGTTTTCTATATATATATATCTTATATTTATGTCAAGATATAAGACAGTTTTCCCAAATTAAAAGACTCCTAGAATTTATTTTATGTATTGTTTATCTATCTAATCATCTATCTGTTTTTGAGAGAGGGCCTCATTGTTTAGTCCTGGCTGGCCTGGAACTCACTATGTAGACCAGGCTGGTCTTGAATTTCCAGATAACTGACTGTGTCTCTGCCTCCAGAGTGCTGGGATCAAAAGTTTGTGCTGCAATACTTATCCACCCTTCCTCTAGAAAACACACGTGCATGTACGCACTACACTACACTACACTACACTACACTACACTACACTACATGGGACTATGTTTACTGTTTGTGAAAGCCTTAGATCATATGTAAAATCAGAGCTTACCCTGATTTCATACTGTAAACCATTCATTACTGAACATATTCTGAAAAGAGGTTATAAAGGAAAATAGAGATTATAGTTACCTAAATATCTAATTTAACTTAAATTTTGATGTGCTTGGCCTTGAACCCAGGATCTTGAACATGCTAGGAAATACTCTGTCATTGAGCTGTACCATAAATCCTTCTCCCTTTTCTTTCTTTTTAAATAAAATTTGCCTTCTCTTTCCTAGTAAAAGTGTTTAGACAGTGACAAACATTTGATGTTTCATTGTGGGATATGTTTACAGAAGTATTTTTAATTTCTTATAAAATGAACAATTTTGTGAATTGTACTTGTTAACCATACTTTTAGATACTTTTAGAAAAGTATTCCTAGTGAGTTACTTCTGATTCATTATCAAATTTTAACAGAGCATCAGTAGACTAGCAATGAGAATAATTAGCCAGAAAATATTAACAGGGTAGAGATCCCTTTGTGTAACATTTAACTTTAATTTCCTGGCCAGTTTATATGAATAATTAAAAGTTTGGAAGCAGTTAGAATGTGCTGTTGTGGTTGATTCTCTGAGCTCACCAGGGAAGTTGAAACACTATTTCCATCCAGCAGATGGCTTTCCTATTGCTGTCCCTGAGAAGTACCTCCTGAAGTTGATGATTGTATTGGACGACTTCCCAGTCATGCCAACTCAGTGTACTTTGGAATGATCATGCCTGTAACAGAATATGATGTAGATATGTGCTCACACAGTTGGAATTGTGTATGCTTAATCATGCTCCAGGGGAAAGAAGGCCGCTTCCTTCTCTTAAGGGATGAATACTCCTCTTTTATCCCAGATTATTTATTCTTTTTTTCTCTCCAGTCATCCTTTCATGAATTCTTTAGCTGCTTATTCAGCCTTTTACTTTCATCAACACCCCCCCCCCCCCATTTTAGACAAGGTCTTCCTGTTAGCCTCAGGTGGGCTTTGAATTTGGGATCCTCCTGCCTCAGCATCCTGAGTGCTGGGATTATAGGCCTATTGCTATCTGTGTGCTATTTTCATTTTTGCCTAATCAGATGACAACTTTTATTTAGTGCTTTGAGGGTGTCTTACAACAGAATTAAGATAGGCTCCATTGTTCTGGGGGAAGGCTTTCAGCATGCAGTCATGTTACAGTTTACAGTTACAAAACTATCTTCTTTTCAGTTCCATAGGAAGCTTTGGTGAAGATTTTACTTGCTAGTAATAGGGTTACTTTCCCTGGTTTTCAATGTACTTGATTTACTGACCTACCTCCCTCCCTCCCTCCCTCCTTCCCTCCCTCCCTCCCTCCTTCCCTCCCTCCCTTCCTCCCTTCCTTCCTTCCTAAATATTTTTTTATTTATTATGTATATGGTGTTCTGTCTGCATGTGTCCTTTCAGGCCAGAAGAGGGCACCAGATCTCATTACAGATGGTTGTGAGCCACCATGTGGTTGCTGGGAATTGAACTCAGGACCTCTTAACCGTTGAGCCATCTTTCCAGCCTCATGCTTGACTTTCTTCTCCTGTGGGAAAATAAAAAAATAGAAATTTGGGATATCCATGCACATTTGTGCTCTTAAAAAATAATTTACTGGCTGGGTGGTGGTGGCACACGCCTTTAATCCCAGCACTCAGGAGGCAGAGGCAGGCGGATCTCTGTGAGTTCGAGGCCAGCCTGGGCTACCAAGTGAGTTTCAGGAAAGGCGCAAAACTACACAGAGAAACCCTGTCTCAAAAAAACCAAAATAAATAAATAAGTTTCTAAAAACTTTATAGACTCTAGTTGAAATAGCAGGAAATATTCAGTCTACTTTGAAGTTCTTTCTTGATGATACCTAAAAACAATCCAGTGACATTTTGAGATAGTATGAAGATGAGTTGAATTTTGGGGAGAGAGGGTAAGGTTCTCTGTTTCTCGTATACATAGAGAACTAGTTGGCCAGTTCTAAGAGTGAGCAGAGCTAAAGAGCTCTTAAAACTTGGTCAAGAAGGGAAAATGCTCATGCTTCACATGGGCTCCACGGGAACATGGGTAACATGTATTAGGACGAGGTGGCACTGAGATAAATGCATAGTAGGGTTGAGTTACGTTGGGAGAAGTTTTGGGTTAGTTGACCAACAGTTTGAGTATTAACTTTTCTTGTTGTGTTAGGAGACAGCATGTGCTAAAAGCTGCTTCATGTATATGAGTAGAATGGGCGAGTTCTTCATACTTACTTTGCTAGGGTCACAGAAAATTAATTTTTTGTATCCGAGTGGCTCTCTATTACTGAATTCGTGTCTTAATGGTAGACATTTGTTTTCTGAATTGGAGTTTGCCTCACTGTCCTAGTCTACTGGGGCTACCATAACAAAACTCCATAAACAAAGTGCTCTATAATCAACAGACACTTGTCATAGTTGCTGAGTCTGGAAATTCTGGGGTCAAGGAGCTAGCAGATTGAGTCTGCTGAGGGCTCGCTATCTGGTTCAGACCATGCCTACAGTGCAAAGGCCCTAGGACCTCTCTTGTGAGGGTACTAATTCCATTCCATCCGTGAGAGCTCCATCCTCAGGACTTAATGAATTCTCACCCCCCCCCCACTTCATCACCCTCATTAGCCCCCACTCCTACCCTGCCTTTGTGGGTGAGGATTTCAGTAATACATTTTGAGGAAATATTCAGATCAAAGCACACATACCACATAAAGAAAAAAATCAGCAAAAGTGTGAATAAAACCAAGCAAAAAAATTTTCCCTGGCATTCTAGTTATTATAGAAACCTAAGGTTGTTTTATCGAGTGGAATAGGAATGTCTTCACAAACCTTGAGTTCTAGAGATAGATGTTCAATGGAAGTCCAGGCTTATGAGGGAAAAAAGATTGGGGTAAACTAAAAAATCCAAGTAACTCTAACCTCACTTATTAGCTCAAAATCACTGACAATCCTAGTGAAAGATTTTCATTTATATCAGTCTCAGAGTCTTTCTCTTCAGATAGCTATCTCCTAAAAGGCTATCTCCCTAAAATATACTGTCTAGTTGGGGAGTTATATAGGTCAAAGAGAACGCTTGCTTAACATGAAGCCCTAGGCTCAATGCCTCATGTGCATGTGCGCGCACACCCCCACACCCCCACGCACCCCCCCAACACACACAAAAAAAAAAAGAGAAAGAGAAAAAAATCTGAAGCATTTCATATCTGTAATACTGAAAGACAAGGTCTCTAAGTTCTTGCCACTCACTGGCATCTTCTCCATACCATGGTATCTTCCACATGTGTAGTCTGTGCAACAGTTCTTTCCTTTTAGAGGTGATTGGGTATATGTACCATAGTTTTAATCCTTTCATTTCTTGTTCAGACTTGGTTTACTTATATTGTGTTGTTTCACTCATTTGATTAGCTAATTTCAGTGATTACAGTGAAGAGTGATGGATACATTCGCTTTGGTAAAACTAAACTGTTGTGGTCTTAAGAAGATTATTTGTTGGAAAATATATCTATCATGGAGTCACTGTGGAAGATCTTAATGTACAACTCAAATACATTTTGACCATTATTTAAAAAGTGGCCTAGGGGCTGGAGAGATGGCTCAGAGGTTAAAAGCACTGGCTGCTCACCATTATCTGTAACTCTAGTTCCAGGGGTTCTGTCTCTACTTACTATATCCAGACTTGTCTTTTTAAACAATACAGTGTGATTCCTTCACACTGTATTAGGTGTTACAAGTAATTTAGGAAGTGGTCTCAGGTGCCAGTGTGTTCAAGAGTACTTCCTACTTTCTCTTCTATTAAGTTTAGTGTAACTGGATTTATGTTGAGGTCTTTGATCCACTTGGACTTGAGTTTTGTGCATGGTGACAGATATGGATCTATTTGTAATCTTTTACATATTGACATCCAGTTATGCCAGCACCATTTGTTGAAGATACTTTTCTTTTTTCCATTGTATAGTTTTGGCTTCTTTGTCAAAAATCAGGTTCATATGTGCGTGGATTAATGTCAGGGTCTTCAATTCGATTCCATTGGTCTGTATGTCGGTTTTTATACCAGTACCAAGTTGTTTTTATTACTATAGCTCTATAGTAGAGCTTGAGGTCGGGGATTGAGATGCCTCCAGAGGTTGCTTTATCATACAGGATTCTTTTAGCTATCCTGGGTCTTTTGTTTTTCCGTATGAAGTTGAGTATTTTTCTTTCAGAGTCTGTGAAGAATTGTGTTGGGATTTTGATGGGGATTGCGTTGAATCTGTAGATTGCTTTTGGTAAGATTGCCATTTTTACTATGTTAATCCTACCTATCCATGAGCATGGGAGATCCTTCCATTTTTCTGATATCTTCTTCAATTTCTTTCTTTAGAGATTTAAAGTTCTTATCAAAAAGGTCCTTCACTTGTTTAGTTAGTGTTATTCCAAGGTTAGATGTTATAAGTAATTTAGAGATGAAATGTGTAGTTTATGTAGGTCAGATACAGTTATACCAGCAACTATGAAGGAATTGTGCCTTAAAGGATACTACAGGACAACTTTATTTTGTTTGATTTAGTTTTTTTTTTTAAATTTTTTAAAGATTTATTTATTTATTTATTTATTTATTTAGTTAGTTAGTTAGTTAGTTAGTATGTGCACAGAAGAGGGCGCCAGATCTCATTACAGATGGCTGTGAGCCACCATGTGGTTGCTGGGAATTGAACTCAGGACCTTTTTTGGAAGAGCAGTCAGCGCTCTTAACCTCTAAGCCATCTCTCCAGCCCCTCGATTTAGTTTTGACTCTTGACCTTATAATACACAGTAATTATGAAGACGCACTATGCACATATTTTGCAGACAGAAAGCTACTGCTAAAACATAAATTTCAAGCATCTAAGTAAAAGCAGATGTCAACAATTTTAAACATTTATGATTTCAAACTTCACACAGTAATCTGAAGACAACGAATATGTATTATGGTGTCTCATGTTCACTGCAGCTGACTAAGAAAAAGCCTGGGAAATGCTTGCCAGCAAAAGGGGGTTGGTTAAATTATGGTACACTCATAATTAAAGTAGTCTTTAAGTAATAATGACATTAACGTGGCAGTATACGAGATAGGAGATTACCTGGCTGTGTATCATCTCTTTCCAAAGTACATAATTTGTTTATACTATTTAGACTTTATCCAGAATAGAAAATTATAAATACTTGTATAAATACAAATACATTTAAGTTCCATAAGATAGAGAAGCACCTCAGGTATGTTTATTCCTGCACCTCTGGCACTCAGCCAGCAGGTGTCAGCGTGGCAGTAAAAGTAGCCACAGAAATGGTCTCTCAAGAGCAGCCTGAGATGAAATAAAATCCCAGGTCTTCCACACAAGACTGTGGTAAGCTAATGAGTCTCTAGAACTTTAGCCACCTCTTATGTACCGTACTTTCACCATCTGAAGACCTGGGGTCAAGGTTCACAGAATAGCAAGGGAAAATGGTATTCCACAAAAAGCATTATGCATGCTGCTGCACCCATAGAAGTTCTAAGTGTACATCACCACAGATTTATGAGAATAAAAAACCAAAAGGAGGACGTAGAAACTGGCATGGAAATGTGTTTATGTCTGTCTCTTCTACTAAAGGAACAAGATGAAGTGAAATGTCATGTAGACATTTGCATGGGCTCTTTGTATTTATAAATTTTACAAGTAAAGGGTTTAAGGCTGAGAATTTCTTATGAACATTCTTGTTACTTGAGGCTTTACAGTGAGTTTTGCCTAAGGCATGCTGTTTTTAGTCAAGTATTTTTTGAGGGGTGTGGGGTGGGGGTGGGGGGTCAGTGTCTAACCATGTAGCCCTGGTTGGCCTGGAACTTAAGGAGATCTGTCTGCTTCTGTCTCTGCCTCCTGACTGCTGGGAATAAAGGTGTGCATCATTGGGCTGGCCTGGGGGAAGATATTTTAAAATGATCTCTCTCTCTCTTTTTTTTTTAATCTCTTAATTTTCTTGTAACAGATTTTATATCCTTGATTGTAACAGTTCTGCAAGATTGTATCAGCTGTTATGAAAAAAAAAATGGTGTCTTGGTTTCTTGTTTGTGTTGTCCAGTTTGTTACCAAACATTGGCATAGTTCAGTTTTTTATCAGTGAGTGGTTTGGGAATGAATAGATGTTTCTTTTCAGATCGTGAAGTTGCTTAGGAGTTTCCTGGACTTAATCTGGGAGGTTTTTGTCAATGCCTGTGTTGTTTCAGTGGAGTCACTATCTGAAGGGCTGTATTTGCTCCTCTCTTTGTAATCTCTGTAACTGAGAGGATAGCTTTACACCTCACTTTGATTTCCCTTGCAAAGACAGGACTTGGCTATCAGACGAGCTGAGGAAATAGATCTGTACATCCATCTGTGCAGACTTCCTTTCAGGGTCACTTTTGACTTGACAGCTAAAATTTACATTGGGAAAAGCTATGTGGTTTAAACTTTTTCAAATTTATATTTGATGTGTATGAATGTTTTGCCTGTATTTATGTATGTGCACCATATGTGTGCCTTGTACCTGGTGCTTGTGGGAGTCAGAAGAGGGTATAAATTCCCCTGGCACTGGAGTTACAGTTGTGAGCTGTCGTAGGGGTGCTGGGAATCAAACCCATATTTTCTGCAAGTGCAACAAGTATTTTTAACCATTGAAACAACTTTTCCACCCCAAACCACACAGTTTAAAGCAACCCTAAAAGATCAAGGGCATCACTTGATGAGAAAAGTGCCAAGTTTCTGACTTGATTCTATGATTGCTGTCATTCTAGTGACTTACTACTAAATAGCATACAGACCCGTGGTGTAACATAGCTTACAAGCTATTTATATGATTTCAAGTATAAAACTGATCAAGTTTCGCTTGAGAAGCATTTATATAATTACGTTATTACCATTTCAGCCATAATGAGAAATAAATGTATTTGCTTGACTTGGTTTCTTCTAGTTATTTCTAGAGGAAACATTGGTATAGCAATGCTAAGATAGGCTTTATATTTGGGCATTAGATATAATGCCTGTCCTACTACATTAGTTTTTAAGATTCAGAAGCTGTGCCGGTTAATAAATTAAAGATGAAATCAGAGAACACCAAAGTGTATTGATGATACGCTAAGGGATGAAAACACACTTACTCTTGGATTAGTTTGATCAAGAATGAGCTCAAGCCGTGTGGTGGTGGCGCACGCCTGTAATCCCAGTGAAAGAAAGCCCCCCACAGGGGATCTTTCCTCAAGAGAGACCCCAAACCCAAGGAATACACCGAGACCACGGATCAGATGCAAACAGCAAGAGGGTTTATTTGAATACACAGGTACCTGGGGCGACAAGTCTCTGGGAGGACTTGCGCGCCTTCCTAGGGGAAGGGGAACTTCTTATAGAATCCTAGGGGCAGAAGCACGGTTACAGAAGCGAGAAGCATAGTTACAGGGTCCCCATTGGTTGATTCAAATAAGGCCAGGGTGAACTTGGGGGCAATCTTTAATGTTCAGAAATGTGCAGCTGTCTGTTCTCCAAGGCCAGGTAGCCAATTATAGATACCTTGTTCTGACTCAAGGTTTTTTCCTCCCAAGACCGGGTGTTTGATATCTCCTGCCTTGACTCAAGGTTACTTTTCCAATTATCTTTCTCAAGGGCCGTTTCTTAGGCTAAGTTACTGAGATGGGGGCATTTCACCAGCACACAGGAGGCAGAGGCAGGTGGATCTCTGTGAGTTCGAGGCCAGCCTGGTCTACAAAGTGAGTTCCAGGACAGCCTCCAAAGCTACAGAGAAACCCTGTCTCGATGCTGTCTGATGTCCCTATGTTTGTGTGTTCCCCATTGCTGTCCCTCACAAAGGGCTTTGCCCTGAACTTCTTGAACAGCATAAAAAGCATGCAAAGGAAAGGGATGAGGGATTTTTCACAGAAATCTTTAGCAGGGCTTTACAGGGAGGAAATTTTACTGACCCCAAACTGATCCAGAAAAAGCAAACATAACTAACACACATTTTCAAGCTATCCACAAGTTGCTTCCAACATGGATGATACTATTTGAAACTGTTTAAGGTTGCTTCCAACCTGTAGGCTGCTTTCAGCAAATGGTTACCACAACACACACGCACACGCACACATACATCACATCACATCACATCACACCACACTCATGTTACTCTGGGCCAGGGGCATGGAAGAGTACATAATTTAAGATGAAAGGTATACATAGTAAGGTGTGTTCCCCCCTTCCGCTCCCCCTCCCCCCCTTCCAGTGCCACAGTTACTCTGTGTAATAGCCCTGGCTGTCCTGGAACTCACTCTGTAGACCAAACTGATCTCAAATTCACAGAGATCCCCCCTGGCTCTGCCTCCTGGACTCTGGGATTAAAGGCGTGTCCCACCACACCTGGCTATAGTAAGGTTCTTTTAAAGGCAGTTTGAATTTAAGCCAGCTGAGTACACAGTAGGAGAGCAGGGTAAGTACATATTCTTACATGACCTCAAGGTATAGTATTAACTTTGCTCTAAACTGTGGCCTCAGGAGTTCAGCCTTCAGGGTCAAGAGGTAATTTCATGAAACTGTATTAGTACAGTAGCTGACCTACATCTTTCTGAGTCCCAGTCTCTTCACCTGTCAAGAGGAGTCTGGATGGAGTGGAATGCCAAGTGTTTAGCATTGTATTAGCATTGTATTGGGACAACACATGCCAGCACTAGAGCTTCTCTCCCTTAGCAGCATTGCACACCTGTTTTGTAGGAACATTCTAAAATTCTAGCCAGAAGATCGTTTAATTTCTATTTCTTTGGTTATACTACACGTGTTTTCTTTTGGCCAATTTTTTGAGTACAGATGTTGCCTTCTGTAGAACAGGGCTTTTCTGATTGGATAAGGCAGTGAGCAAGTCCAATAGACCTATGCTTTTATTCTTTGTTCTCTGATGCTCTGATGTACTTGTATCTTTGCTTGCTTTCCATGCTTCACTTTCTTTTCTTGTGTGGAAGATGAACTGTTCAGAAGCATTCACCTGGTATCCTGTGTGTAGGATGCATTTATTTGCAGGGGCATAGTGTGGGAAACAATATAACATTCTTCCAGGACAGGACAGACACACTGCATATAAACATCACACTATTAACTTGTTTTGAGCAGGAGTTGGGGGAGGGGGCAACTAATATGGCAAAACCATTAGTTTGAAAAGCTGCCGTGGCTGAAGACAGGAATTTCATTGGACTGGCTCCTTCGGTTCTGTTTTTCATTAGTTTCTTTCACCCTGGTAAAGCTCTTATATGTATTTCTGCCACCATTGCCAGCTTTCCATAGAGTAATACACATTAAGCCTTCCTTCCTCACGACCTGCAAAAATCGAAATCTTAGGAATGTGCCATCATCTGACAGTGGCCTTGGAATATGTTCAAACAGGAAGAAGTAGTTTCACTTTGTCCTTAGCACAGACTTGCAGCTCTGTTCCATCCTTCCAGAGTCTTAACAGCCTTTCTCTCTCACTCACTTTAGAAATTTGCTTTATCGCCTAGCTTCATTAAAAATTTCCTGATCTATCATCCTAGAATAATTTAAATTGTTTTATGACAGTAAATGTATATACTCATTGATAAGTTATCAGTTCTATTTTGTGCAATACAAATATTCTATGTTAAACTTGCAGCAAAGATTGTGAATTCTTAGTAGATATAAAACTGCAGTATATGAATTTTATTGCTGTATCTTGTTTTTGTTTTTGTTTTTTGAGACAGGGTTTCTCTGTGTAGCTTTGCGCCTGGCTCTGCCTCCCAAGTGCTGGGATTAAAGGTGTGCACCACCGCCCGGCCCTTATTACTGTATCTTAATTATGAAATGTTTTTAATATTTTCTATTTAAAAAAGTAGGTCATGGTGAAGAGAAAAGGCTAGATGTCTGCCAGGGTGCTCACAGAGCAGCAGTGAAGCCATTCTGAGGAATAGGTTTTCACTTGATCTTACAGCACTTAACTTCTGTGATCGAGCTCCGCCTGCCTCCACACAAGCAAGCAAACAGATAATTTCGGTCCACCTGGCTGTTGTAGTTCAACCTGTTCTGACACTGTCTTTCCAGAAGTAGCATTAGACCACACATTGAGGGTACAGTCCCCAAGACTGTTCTGTCCCCTTTAGACTCCAGACACAAGCTCTGGGTCGTTTTACCTGTGCTTCTGATAGCTAAGCTATGGGACAGAGCTCCTACAGTCCTCTCTCTGAGTTCTTTCAATGTGCAAGAGCATCTCACAGGACTGTGGGCAATACTAAATACTGCTCACTGGTTGATTATGAAGGATTTTGTGAAGAATACTGTTGAGTCAGAAGAAGAGATGGATATGACAATGGGTAGAAGAAGAAATTAAGATAGAAATTTGTGGGAACTGTTAGAGAAACATCTGTATGAAGCAATTGCTGACTGTTTCATAGTGGCTGGCTGCAGTGACTTGTTTTTCTAAGTCATAGCAGCAGTTAACACAGCATACTAGTGCCATAATAAACCAACACTTAAGTCCTTATTTTTTTTGTTTTTGTTTTTAAGTTATTGAAATTATGAGACTGTCAATTCAGATGGATGCATTGTAGTTCTTCGGAACCATTATGATCTCAAAAGGAAAGGAAAATGATACAGATACACTGGCTGAGGTGTTTTGAGGTGCATCAAAGTGTTCCAGGCTGTGACTTACCTTAACATGTTCTTGAAGTACCATGGCATGGATTAAAAGGTATGCTTTGAGAAGTCTCTCAGTGATGCAAAGGTCATAGGTGGAATCAACACTTAATAATTCTATCTTTTTTTTCATACTTTAAGGTACTTTAATACTTAGATCACAGTCATGGTTATGGATATATCGTGGGGTTTTTGTTGTTAAATTCACAAGCTTTATGGTGGAGGTTGGTGTCCCCCCCCCCCCCTTTTGACATAAGTTTGTGGAAGACAACACCGTGATAGATGCTCTCCTTAGGCTAATTGTAAGGCTATAATTTCTTTCATCAATTAGTTTAGAGAGATATAACTAATGTTAGTTATGTATTTTTCTGTAATTATCTTAATAGGTTGTCTCTAGACTAATTCTCTGCAATGCTACCATTTCACAGTATCCAGAACAAAAAGTAGTTGTATAAGTTCTTCATTTAGGGTATTAATGTGACTAAATAAAATGGTTCTTTGACTGTTTGTAAACAGTATTGTCCTTTGTGGGAAAAAAATCATTTATTAGAAAATGAGTGATTTAAAAAATATCCATTAAGAGTCTTTACAGTTTTTATGTTCATAAAATTTTACTTGCATAATATAAAATTATGTCATTATTTGAAATCTTGGAACCTGGTTTTGTGCTGTGGTGCTCCTCAGTTTGTTTTGCATATAGAAGTAAATGAATTTGGGTGCAGGACTGAGCTTATTAATGTTATATCAGATTTAGAATTTTGTCTTTTACAACGTGAAGGAAAGTGTGTTCGTTGGAGAGATAAAGGTGTAAGCCACACATCAACAGGTTGAATGGAAATACACTGATACAGGTCATGGTTTAGTTGGGCTGCATATACAGGATCCTTTGGCATGTCAGTAACTATGTTATTACTGGAATTCAGTTGTTGAAGCCAGGACAAAGCTGCTTCTCATTAAAGTCTAGTCAGTGATGACAGTGATCAAATCAGGTTCCAAGGTAGAGTCATCTGGTGGTTATGAGCCAAGGCAGTCATTGATTTCAACCCAGAAGTTCATGCCTGATGGCAAACAATACTGTCTACCTTCCAAAATGATGATCTCTCCCATGATGGTGATCAGTACATTGTTTATAAAACAGGTTTTTCCATGAGACCTGCTACTTCAAAGTTAAGTTTTATTTCTGAGTTGCACTTGGACCTCCATTTCTTTCGTTTGAAGTCCAGAGAGGATTTTAGTGCTCTAGCAAAGTTGGCAATTTTTGTTTTTGGTGTAAGAGTTATGGCTTTGTTTTAAGAAATTTGGAGTCTGTTTTCCTAAGTTTCATATTGAATTTTCTTTGTTATCTTGACAGGTTGTAAGAATAATCTGGAAAACACAAATTTATATACATTTTGTGTATAGCTATATAGTATAATTTACATTTAATATTTAAATGATTGCTTGTATATGAAGGGTTTGGCAATAAGAATCAGTAGTAGATAGTGACAACGATAATTATTATATGTGAAATCAGGACTCTTGGGGTGCAATTGTCTGTCCTATCCTGAAACTGGCACTTTTCCCAGTGATCTTCCTACAGCTAAAACTTATCATTGAATTGGTATTCTCAGTTCAGGCTTTCATTCTGGCACTGAAAGTTGGTCACTGGGGACTGGTAATTTGTGATGCTGTTACTTTGCTAGGGTAACTTTTATGTTCTCTAAAGTTCTGTGTTTTGAATTGTGAGTTTCAGCCTATATATTTACTAATGGGTCAAAAAAGTCAGTGGATTATGACCATTATTGAAAAAATACCATATGGCAAAAAAGGAGTCCACCAAATAAAGAAAAGGATATATTCAAAATTTAAAAATTACTTCAATTTTTTTTGTTTGTTTGTTTTTGTTTTTTGAGACAGGGTTTCTCTGTGTAGCTTTGTGCCTTTCCTGGAACTCGCTTTGGAGACCAGGCTGGCCTCGAGCTCACAGAGATCCATCCGCCTGGCTCTGCCTCCCGAGTGCTGGGTCTAAAGGCGTGTGCCACCACCGCCTGGCCCTTCAATTTTTAAAGTATAAAAATAAAAAAAATATAAACGATTATATAAATCTGTGGTCTTTCTTAGCTCTAGTTCTGTTCTATAGCCACAAAGTCCTTACGAGTAGTATTGGTTTTGCATGGTCTTGCTTTGCTGGAAAGAAGTGACCTGAGTATGTTTGTCTGCTTGTGGCTTTTATTGGTATGTATGCTGTATCCTCCATATCACCTGCAGGGATCGGATCTCCTTACATATACACACACACACATATATATATATATGTTATGTAAGTAAGTTATAGGAGTCTGTGGGGATAGGAGAAAACAGTGCAACATGACTTTTTTTCTTTTTCTTTCTTTCTTTTTTTTTTTTTTAAGTTGTTTTTGTTTTTCAAGACAGGGTTTCTCTGTGTAGCTTTGTGCCTTTCCTGGAACTCGCTTTGGAGACCAGGCTGGCCTCGAACTTCTAGAGATCCTCCTGGCTGTGCCTCCTGAGTGCTGGGATTAAAGGTGTGCGCCACCACCGCCCGGCACAAAATGACTCTTGATGCTGTTAGCCAAGGCTGCCCTAGGTACCATTCTCCCTCCCCTGCCAGTCAGCCTCCCCCCTTTCTGTGTGTGTGTGTGTGTGTGTGTGTGTGTGTGTGTGTGTGTGTGTGTGTGTGAGAGAGAGAGAGAGAGAGAGAGAGAGAGAGAGAGAGAGAGAGCGCGCGCGAGAGAGCGCGCATGTGCTTCCATGTGGAGATCAGAGGACAACTTTGTAGAGTCAGTTCTCTCTTTCTGGCTTGTGGGTCCAGGAGATGCAACTCAGATTGTCAAGGTTGGTAGCAAGCATCTTTATCTGCTGAGTCACCTCACTGGCTCTTGTCAAACTTTTGCTTCAAGGATGTATGTTGTAGGTTCTGGATTATAGAAACCCACGTTCTGGTACTGTCAAGGTGGGAAGCTGATGAAAGCCTGTTTGTTGCTAAGCTGCTATTAGGCTCCAAAGCTTGCAGGTGTCTCAGACAGGTATTAGTGAAGCCACTGTCTCTTGTGGGAGGAGTTAGACATTAACTTAGAAGCCGTGTTTTGTTGTTCCATTTTGTCTGTTGTTGTGTTTGCCCTGATACAAATTCAGAGGTTCACCACTATAAGACATGTACAGTATTACTAGTTATAATTTGCTCTTGCTTTTCATTTATGTAAATGGAACATATAGTTTAAAATTTCCAGGAAACCCTCATAATTTATTTTTTCTTGTGATATGCAAGGAACTGTTCATTTAGCAGGAGTTTCTTTCATTCAGAAGGTGAAGTTCAGTGTTTAAAAAGATGTCATTGTTAAAGGTGTTTGAGATGTTAGAATTTCCATCATTATTTATATGACATTTCCACATTTTTCTTGGACTAGTAAGTACCTGTGCCTACCATAAAAGCAGATATTGTTTTATAAATCTTTTGAGAATGTTGGTAAATATTTGTAAGTAAATAATGTTTCCAAGAAGGAAAGTGTCAGCATAGGTGCATTTTACCTTGTATCTTAAATAAAATTATGCTTCCTAGAAAACAGTAAACAATAAGAGGATGAAGACTTCTGGTGAGTTGTTTCACAGGAATGGAATTTATGCATTAGTTTTCTATACTGGGGAGTTGAAAAAAAGGGAAGGATTCTTTGTTAGAAGAAGAGGTCACGATAATCAGCGTAACTCATCTTTCTCTGTACATTATTAGAAATTGAGCCAAAAGGTATGGTTCCTTCTCTGAGTATGATGTACCCTTAGGAGTACTGTTTTGAAGTTGTAGAAGAATAAGTAATTTCCCAGCCAGTGGATTGATTAGTTGCCCTGTTAATTAATAGTGGTGGCTGTGGACTGCGGTCTTGAGCACTAGCAACCATCATCTTCATCTGAACAGCTGTGACTGCTTTCAATTCAAGCGACCCTCAAGATGAGGCTTCCTGATTTCCCTCATAGAAGAAGGGGTCAGGGAAGGTCATCAGAAACTAACTTGAGATTCCAGCCATTCCTTCCTCCATCTCACTCCCAGCTAGCTGTATGTGTCTTAAAGCCTGGGAGCTCGAGTATGTAAAGGGTAGAGGCTGTCTAAAGGGGAGGACACCCATCTGTGCTGCTATGGAGAAGTTATTATCCATGCTGGAACTAGACTGTTATTGTATAGCTGTTTACGGGTCACCCTCATTCTTGTGAGTCACTGCTTGCCCATGCTTTGTAAGTAAGCCCAAGAAACTCACTGGTTTACCACGTTGAACTTTGGAATCATGCTTTAGACTACCATTGGTTCCCTTTCTGGTAGGAATAGACATTTGTTCAAATCTTTCCATAGCTGTTGTCTGTACAGATGTGCAGACGTATGTTGTTAGTAGGGAGGTAATGAATGATGAGAACATATGGATTTGGGGTTTGGAAGAGTTCACTTTCTTTATCCTGTTACTTTCCTCCAAATTTCCCCATAGCCCAGCTGTCCCTTGTCTCCAGATGATGCCTTTCTTCTGTTTCAGTAGCATTGCTTAGCGTTTTAACATGAAGGTCACCATGTCCTGCTTCATGATGCTGGGAGCTGTGGCATTTGCATCTTCAGAGATATGTCCCTTTTCTTTGGTACCATGAAATGCTCCACAGCATGTTGTCTGTTCTTTTGTTGAGCACACAGCCGAAGACAATAGTCCAGCTTAGTGGGTTCTGTGACCAGACTCAACAGAACTCTGTCATCTCTAAAAAGATAAAAAGGAGAGCATACTGTAAGTTAAGGCAGTCAGCACTAGATATGATTTCAGTATATTTTTGTTTCTTGAAAACATGTCAGAGGTTCTGGGGAGATGACCCAGTGATTAATAGCACTGGCTGCTCTTCCTGAATTGGACTCCCAGCACCTACATGACAGCTCACAACCAACTGTAACTAACTCCGGTTTTGTGGGAATCAAATGCCTTCTTCTGGCTTCTGTGGGCACCAGGCAGTGCACATGGTGCACAGGCATGCCTGCAGGCAAACCACTCATAAAATAAAACAACGATTTAAAAAAAATGTCAGAATCATCCTCTAAAAATGAAAATTAGCTGCCTTTTAAAAACCTTTTAAAATACCTTAAAAATATTTCTTTGCTTACTTTTTTGTTTTTACATCCCAACCAAAGTTTCCCTTCCCTCCTCTTCTCCCAATTCCTCTCCCCAAAAGAATTTTTAAGCTGACAGAACTTGTAAAGTGTTCTGAGTAAGTGATGATGCTGTCATTAAGCACCATCTTGACTTTATGCTGAATTTCATTACTTTGAAAAATAGTACTATTTTGGATGTTTGTGGACATGGGATAGCTCAAAACTGACTACTTCCTAGAACCTAGTTGAGAAAGTGGAATGAATATGTTGGGTGAGGTCAGTTTCTGTGAGGAAAATGAGGGAACAAGAAAAGTTGGCCCTTTTGAAAAATTTAGTGAAGTCACTTTTTTTTTCTTTTTGGTTTTTCGAGACAGGGTTTCTCTGTAGCTTTGCGCCTTTCCTGGGACTCACTTGGTAGTCCAGGCTGGCCTCGAACTCACAGAGATCTGCCTGCCTCTGCCTCCCAAGTGCTGGGATCAAAGGTGTGCGCCACCACCGCCCGGCTGAAGTCCCTTTTCTGTGCGCCATCAAACTGTTAGGACAGATGGACAGAAGGTGAGCTTGTGTTTCACAGTGCCATTCTCCTAGTTGAGATGAGGAGGTACAGTTTTCATTAGTGATGAAGTCAAGTTCTCATACAACAAAGGGCTCAAGTGCCACGAGACTTCTTTAGCCCATTGTGGGGAAGCTGCAAGCAACACTGTCCAATGTCAGGTGACATTGCTTTAACAACTCTTGTTAATACAGAATCTTGAAAAACTGTGACTGTAAGCATGCAACACTGGAAAACAGTCGTTAGGGAAAGCACAGCTGCCTCTTTTTTAACGATTGTTGGCTGGGAGTCCTGGGGTAGAACTGTGGGGTGGGAAGGTGAGATAGAACTCTTTGAAAAAGTATTTTACTTTGAGGGCTTGGTGTTTTTTTCTATAACAATAGTGATGATGAAGGTGATGGTAGCAGTTGAGCAACTAAATTAACTAAGTATGTATTAATTTACTTTTATTGAGACTCCTATGTTGAAATTCCAGTGAAAAAGCCTATGGGTGAGAAATCTAGCTGAGGTCAGTGACAGAACAGAAGCAGGCAGCGCCATGCACATCCATAGCAGGGTGAGGTGGGGGACGACGACACAAGTACATTTATGGAGCATTCACATTTGAAAATTTCACTAGCTCCCTCTTCAAGTTTTTAACCCTAGTCCTGGTTCCCAAACTTATTCTGTATGCCGTTAGCAGATCTTATTCTGTTAATTCTCATAGCCCTGTTCCTGATGAATGAGTGTTTACAAAAGAAATACATTTTTTATGATGGGTAAGTTTCTATGGTAAACACCTATCTTGTCATGGGATAAGAATTCATACTCTTATTTGCTTAACGTTGGGTTTACAGATTGAATGACAAAATATTCAAAAGTGTTTCTTGTTTTTGAAACAGTCTTTGTCTCCACAAATGAATTATTCTTGTGAGTTAGATACTGGTAGGTCTAAGCAGCAGTTCTCAGCCTGGGGGTCGGATGAACCTTTCACAGGGGTCACCTAAGATCATTGAAAAACATGGATATTTACATTACCATTCATAACAGCAAAATTACAGTTATGAAGTAACAATGGAAATAATTTTTTGGCTGGGGGTCATCACAACATGAGCAACTGTATTAAAGTGTCGAAGCATTAGGAAGGTTGAGAACCAGTGTTCTACAGGCTACTGTACTGACAGAAAGTGGTGTGTGTGCTCCTTGCTCACTGCTTTGAGTTCGTTAGCCTATGCGACACACTGACACATCTTTCCCATTTCACAGAAATGGAGACTGACGTAATAGAATAACTGAAAACACTGGGAAAACAGGGGCTTTGCTGGTGCAAAACTTGAAATAGCTAACTTAATAACTAGACCCTTTTCTTACAATGAAAAGATAGCCAAGTGTGAGACTATTTATAAGGAAACTGATCTTTTTTCACATCCCACAGAAGATGTACCCAACTAAAACATTTCCCTATTTGGGATGACCAGATTTGGTTTGTTAGAAGGTAGACAATTGCCCTTTTATGGCTGCTGGATTCTCCATTACCCTTGTGCTTCCTTGACTTCCTGCCTCTGACACTCCCCAAAGCAGTCTTTTTGTCCTGTCTTTGGTTGCTGCTCTCTAATGCCTCTGTTTCCTTCCTCTCTCTTCTCTTTGTACTCTCCAGCCCCAGCCACCCCATTACTTACGATTTAAACCAACAAAAGACTTTGCTCTGAATTCTTCCTGTAGATTAATACTGTGAACGCTGACTGAGGTCAACCTTTGTGTCACAGAACCAGGCAGGTCAAGTGAGAAGAGTCAGTTGTGAGCATGCTAGGAAAATACCATGAATCTTTAATCCTAAAAGATTGACCCAGGACAAGCTATCTCCTTCAGAACAAGGACCTTGTTGGCTTCTTGGTATTTCTTTTGCTACAGCCTGTCTTGGTGTGTCTTTTGCAACACTGACTGCAGAAGAAGGAAGCTGAGAAAGCCATTTCCTCTGAGGCCTTGTGCATGGTCACTGTTTGAGTGGGGAGAAGGCATATCGGCTGGGGTTCACTAATAGGATTGATTCTTCAGCTACCCAGAACCAAACCAAGGCACTAGTGGAATGTCTTGTTCCTTTTTTGACATTTTTACATTATATGTATTTCAGTCAATGTTTAAATTGGATAAGACAACCTTTATAATACTGTTAGTTTGTCTCAGTGTACATGTCTGCCATAAAATTTGGCCAGCATAAAAGGATAGCCCAAGGTTCCATTATGCAAGTTTGGCTTATTGTGGAGACAGTATTGTCTTTGTTTCTAGGCTTCTTACAATTATTTAGAATCTGTATTTGACTAACCTTTAGAGCCATTAATTACTACAGTCATTTTTTTTTCTGTTTTATTTAGCCATATGCCAGTTCATTATTTTTGGTTGAATTACTATAATATTTGATCCTTAGACTATAGTTTTCATTTACTGATAAATACTTTATTGCTTTTTTCTCCTCCCAAAAGATTAAACAAGATATGCCAGGTGGTTGGTGTAATGGGAAAAGCAAATAAACATTTTCACAAAGAGGAAAGGGCATTTGGGGGCAGGAAAACAAGGATAAACAAAGAACATGGCTTCCTTAAAGATTTTATGTGGCGCTTTCTCATTATCTTAGCATGATTAGTATGTAAGTAGAAGTTAGGGATAGCTGGGAGAGATGGATGGCTAAGTGGTCAGGAGCACTTGCTGCTCTTGCAAAATGCACAGGTTTGCTTCCTAGCACCCACAGTGGGTGACTCACAACTGCCTGTAACTCTACCTTTAGGGGATTTGATTCCCTCTTCTGGCCTCTTTGGATACCAGGTTCACATATGGTGCACATGCATACACACATACAAAACATACACATAAATTAAAAATAAATCTTAAAAAAGATGTAGGAGAAAGCCCTGCTTTGTAAGTTAAAAATACTGCCACCTTTGAGGAATGTAAAGATAGATTCTCTGTTGCTTTTCTGTCTGTTTACTCTGCAACAAGAGGCCAAGTTAGGAAACCATGAGAGGCAATAACAAGGAGAATTTCTTCTAACTTTATGGTATCAAAGAATGGAGACAAAGAATTAATGGCCTTGTCAGGGAATTGCTGTAATAGAAGCTAAGAATGACAGCCGAGAAGGAATATTACGTGACTGTAGTGGAGGTTAGCCCTAAAGAAACCTGTTCTGTATTTTTTATTATACACACCTGGCTAACAGGTTAACTGACAACAGCTTTGCAGTTTTCGTAATTGAAATTGATTGAACAACCAAGTCCCCAGTAAATGATACAACAGAGGTGAGCTAAACTGTAACAGAGTTTGGTCTGCAGCTGCGGGCCTCATTCTTAACTTCCTCGGTGCCACTTCAAGCCTACCCTTTGTCTGCTGAGCAGTGCCAGTTACTGGAGGAATGGGCTTTGAGGAATTTATTCCTCAAGCAGCCAAGTGTGCAGATTAGGGAACAAGTCTCAAGTCTGCCTCTGGCACTGGTGTTCTGATGGTTGTGGAAGATGGAGCAATGTAAAGTAAAACAGCTAATAAATAGATCATCTCCTGAGCCACAACTGTGCTCTTTGTGACTTACTCTGCCTTCAGAACCCCATGGCCTCCGAGGTTTTTATGGGCAAGGATGAACTTCTGGGCTCCTTCCACTGCCTAAATAGTGCATGAAGGCAGACTGACAGCTTAATGCCTCAGATATACTTTGGCAGAAAGCCATTCTTTAAGCTTTCAACTGTGGTTAAGACCATTGTGTGTGTGTGTGTGTGTGTGTGTGTGTGTGTGTGTGTGTGTGTGTGTGTTTTACTTTACCACAAATGTAGATTTGTTCTTTAATAATGTGGCATGTGATAACAGAAAACATAATTATCTGTAATTTAGAGGAAATGTATTGTTTGGGTGTTAACACTAAAAACTTCTTTTTCATGAAGTAAAGTCATAGCAAAAGCTTAATATCTTCCCTTATTTGAACATAAGGACTTTGATTCTCATCATTTTGTTTTATTCCTGTGTTGAGTATTCACTGTGCCCTCTTTATGTCCTAAAAATGGGACTCCCCCTTCTAGGCCCCCCAGTAGAGCTAGGCTTTTTTTTTTTTTTTTTTGAGCTTAACCTTTCATCCTAGGACTTAATTTGTAACTGTGGAGACAATCATTTGGTTTGGGAGTCAGACTTGAACCATGCTCCCTGCCTACTTCATCTTAGCTCTGTGGAGTTAGGCCAGGTTTCCAATTGCTCTGTTTTCTATTTTCTTTAGAATGGAATTCCATTTTTGGAAAGTATCTCAGTCAGTGTTTTGTTGCTGTGAAGAGACACCATGACCAAGGCAACTCTTACTAAAGAAAACAGGAGTTTGCTTACAGTTTCAGAGGGTTAGTTCATTGTCATTCTGGTGGGGGGCATGGCAGTATACAAGGTGCTTGAGCAGTTGATCTCTAGGCAGAGAGAGACCCAGACAGACACTGTATGTCTGTGACACACTTCCTCCAACAAGGCCACACCTCCTAATCCTTCTAATCTTTTCTAGTGGCGTCAGTGCCATCCCCGATGACTAAGCATTCAAATACAAGAGCCTGTGGCCTATTCTTACTCAGACCACCACAGAGAGCTAAAGTGCTCAGTAAACAACCACCTCTGTACTTTATTTGCAGTGATGACATTATCGGTGACCAGTTGTACAGATGATGTTGGGGTGCTTTGTAGGAGCCCATCTAGGGTTCCTAGTGGCTTTACCTAACAGGTCTGCATAAGAGGATAATTGGGCCACAGGCCTGAGTACCAGGTGTCTGAGCTGGTCTGCACTTGGCTGTGCTGTGGGGAGGTCTTTTGCTCTACCCCTTAGCATTCCTTTAAAAGCCCTTTGGCAGAGACAGGCCAAACTAAAGAAATAAAGAGAAAAAGATTCACATTTTATGTAATACATTGTAGAGCAAAATGGGATTTTTATTGTTGACACTAATAATTGTGTTTAAGTTGTATGTAGGTGTGTTATGTCTGTACTCACAGAATGATTTAAAAATGTACACCATTCAGAATTAATGCTCCAAACTGTGTGTTGTGTATACAATCATACATGGGAGTTGCCGTGTAATCAATGGATTCCTGTACATGTAGTAGTTTGGATATTCTTTGATTGGTGTAGATGATGTTTCATTGAACACCTTTTTTTTTTTCTTTTTCTTTTTTTTTTGATTTTCAAGACAAGGTTTCTTTGTGTTCATTGAACATCTCTATGAATGTCTTTGCATGGACCAAATTAGCTACTTCTTTGTAAATTTTTAGCATTGAAAGACTAGATCAAACATATATGCATCTTGAATTAGAATAGACATTATCAAGGTGTCTTTCAAAGGATTACCCACGTTTAAACTCCTAACAGTGTATGATGTATGACAGTTTGCTTCTCTGCATGTATTCCAGCCCTGGGTATTAACAAACTCTGGATCTACAGCAGTTACTACATAATTGAGCTAATAATATAAAAGCTGTGGCAAGAAACTAGCCACAGTGCCTGTTATGTACTATCTCCATGAATGGTTTCTGACAGTTTTTACCACCAAGTTTTACAATCAGCAGAGTCAGGGCAACATCTTGATGAAAAGGTGACTGCCTCTCTGGGCCTGACCGAGTAATCTCATTATTACAGTAGTTACCTGGATACCTCAAACGAGAACACTGACCACATTTACATTATCCTATATATATATCTGTCCACATACACATATGATGGGCACACACAGATGACCATTTGAAAATTAGATGTTAGCATTCTATTTTTCTCTTAAACACTACAGTATTATTTCTAAAGGGGAGAACATTCCTCTATGTGGCTACTGTATAGTAATCAAAATTAGGAAATTAAAATTGATCTGAATTGTTAATGCAGATAAAGTTAATTTTCTAATGTCCTCTGCAGTTGAAATACTTTCCAAGCCATATGTTGCAGGGTCCTGTTTTTGTGTCTTTAACTGGGTCAGTTTCTTAGTTTCTTATTTTGTCTATTTCACAATTTGAATTTGTTCCTTGGGTTTGGTTTTAAGCCCTGCATTTTTACCATAGTATTATAGAAATGATATTGTTCCTTAGTGCTTTATGTAAGTAGCATTCGGTATAATTTAACTCAGTCCCATTTGATCTCTCTCTTTCCTTATTTTATGGGGAGCTGAATTTCTGGGGATGAACCCAGGGTTTCATACATGCTAAGTATACATTCTACCATTGAGCTACATTCTGTCTCATTCAGTGACACATACAATTGGAGTAGTTTGCCCAGAGTGTGATTATACTTCTTTTTTCAGGCTACAAATTTAAAGATTTTCATTGTGAGGCCATAATTTTTTAAGCAACAACCTACTCCCCTGCCACAGCAGCTTTCTCTAACCTCTTAGAGAGTTTCTTGAAAAGCCGGGTGCAGAGTGCAGTTAAGGATGGTGGTCTTAGTCATGTTTATCTTTTTCACTCCAGCTCACTGACACAGATTGCTGGCAGGTTGTTTTAAATTCAAACAGCAAAAATAGAAGAGGCTTTAAAAATAAAGAAAAAGTACTTTTTAAGTATTTCTACACAGTATGCATAATAACAAGGGGGCATGTCTTTATCTATTGTGGTCTATGACCTGTCTTTGACATCAGCCCAGGGGATGTTTTCTCTGTTAGGAATGTGCTTCCTAAATGTGATGGTCCAGGAGGACCATGATCTACCTGCCTTGATCATACTTGTCATATTACCCAGTGGTTACACTGAGCCAAATTCTAGCACTGTTGCTTTCAGATTGTCTCTTAAGGTAAGACCTGATTCAAAGTAAGTTGGGAAAAGGCTGGCATACTCCTTTTTAGTTGGAGTCTAGATTGGATACTCAGGGTATTGAGCTCTCCCACTGTGCTCTAGCTCCTAATGAGTGTCTTTTTCAAAGGATACATGACTTAATAGGCTGTTTTCTGCACATGTAGTTAAAAAAAAAAATGAGTAAACTGTTTAAAGATAAATCACATGTTTATTTAAAATGTATTTTCAAGGCTGGGAGAGTATTTAGTACACACAAGGAAAAATTTGCTTTTATAAATTATGAATATGAATATACTAATGTTTCTCCCTGTCCATTTGCCCTACTTGTGCAAAAGTTCTGTAAGGGCACAAGTTTGTACCTTTTGCTCATTTTGATGTTTGGACATACCTGTACTTGGTCCCTAGTAGCTGCTCAATAAGTACCTAGTAAAGGACAAATCTGGTGCAAACATTACATGTGCTGATGCTGGTGAGCTTACTGTGGTTTTCCATTAGGTGCCAAGCACCTTCCCAGTCAGTACTGGCTTCATTTGTTTTTATGCCATTTGTTACCACAGAATGTGTACTAATGTGTATCATGTAGTCAGTTTCTCTTACTGGTGGTAAATGCCTTGAAGGTGTGAGTTAGGCTACTCTATCTAGCACTTTCTTTTAAGTCATTGTTCAGAAACCCCAGTGCTTTATTATTATTATTCAATACTGTTTATAGAAGTTTGGGTTGTTAATGTTTTTTATTTTCTCCTTCAGGTAGTTCCCTGGTGTTGCTTGCCTTGAATTCTTTTTAATCCCATTTCAACATGAAGCAGACAATTATTAATAAAATTAATAAAAATAGAATTACTTTAAGCTCTGAGATCCCATTGAGAGAGATTTCCCCATGTTTTGCATCCATTCTTCAGTTCATTACTGTGCTTCTAAAACCAGAGTGCTCTTGTACAGCATTAGAGGTAGAGTGAGGGTTGGCTTTTCTTTGGCTTAATGGTGTGATTACTAAATTGTTCTGTACTCAACAGCATTTTTTCTTGTCTTGTTTTGATATTTGAATTGGTTTTGTTGTTTTTGTTTTTTAATGGAAATTATCTTTTGGCCAGAAAGTGTTAAGATGCTGAAATTTGATAACTTTTATCCTTTTTGTACATTGGTGGTTGTACATTTCCTTAACACATTGGTGAATATAGAAAGAAGGGGATCTAGTGTGGGAGAAACCTCTTACCTCTTTTCCCCAGCTGAAAGGAAGTATGAATAAATGGAATGGGTTTACAAGTTTCTCTTTTAGGAATTCTAAGGGATTGGAGACTATGCAAAAAAAAAAAAAAAAAAAAATTATTACTTTGTGCCCTCTCCCCTTACTGCTTGCTGGGATTTTGTTTGGCTTGAAGTTATGCAGGTCTTATGCCTACTGTCACCTCTGAGTTCATATGTGTATCAGGTCTGCTGTGTGTGGAAGAGGCTGTTTTCCTTGGAGTTTCCATGTTTTTACAATGGTCCCAACTCCTATTCAGCATAGATCCCTGAGCCTTGAGGAGAGGGAGTTCATAAAGACATTCAATTCAGGGTTGAGTGCTCCAAGGTCTCTCTCACTGGGCACTGTGTTAATTACCAAGCTTCTCGTCCCTAAACAAGAAGCTATTTGTAACTGAGACCCTGGAGAGGCAAAGTCAGTTTTCTCCAGTGGAGTGCCCTAGGGTACATTATGTAGCTTGGGCTACATGAGAAGGAGGTACATACAAACTTCAGAGTTAGAAATGTCAACTGTTTCATACTTCATTAGATTTTTTTCCCCCAGAAAACCTGTTTTGTAATCACTTTTTCCAATAAATACATTGATGGCATATTCATTAAAGAAGGTCAAGATTGCATGCACCAATTGTTGGATCTTTATTTTATACCAAACATAGCTACTAGGTTGAAGGATGCGTGCTTTTGTGTAAAATGTTACCAGGCTCAGCAGGCTCCTCCTCTCCCCCTTTTCTTGTTTTGTTTTTCAAGACAGGATTTCTCTGTATAGCCTTGGCTGTCCTGAAATTCTCTCCCTTTGTAGACCAGGCTTACCTTAAACTCAGAGATCCGCCTGCCTCTGCCTCTTGAGTGCTGGGACTAAAGGTGTGCACACCACCGCCCGTAAAACACATTTTTAATTAAAATATAATTACATCACTTTCCTACCCTTACAATTCCCCTCCCTACAACTTCTTCCTTGTTCCCTTCCTCACTCTCAAAATAATAGCCTCTCCTCTCCTGATCATTTATGTTTTTTATACACACATGTCCACATATTTCTCACTCTCAAATTAATAGACTTTCCCCCTGATCATTTATGTTTTACACATACGTACACACATATGCATGTAAATACATGTATGCACAGTATATAAATACAGCCTGCTGCATTGTTTTTGTTGTTTGTGCATATATGTTCTCAGAGCCTGACACTTTGTATTGGACAGCCAGTTAGGAGGCATAGTCGCTGGGATAAGCTAATTCTTCCAATTAGTAGTCATCAGTCGCTTGTCGTTCATCGTGCATAGGAGTGTGATCCCATAAGATTTTACCCCTTTGATGTTAGCATGTCTTTTTTTTTTTTCTTGAGACAGGGTTTCTCAGTGTAGTTTTGTGCCTTTCCTGGAACTCGCTTTGGAGACCAGGCTGGCCTTGAATTCACAGAGATCCACCTGCCTCTACCTCTGCCTCCCAAGTGCTGGGATTAAAGGCGTGTGCCACCACCACCCAGCATTAGCATGTCTTGATACTGCCATTATTTAGGACATGTTTATGCAGCCATTTCTGTTAGAGAATTTCATAGCAGGCTTCCTGGTATTCTGACTCTTAAAATCTTTTTGTCCCATCTTCTGAGATGGTCCTTGAACCATAGATGCAAGAACTGCAATGTAGATGTGTCCACAGGGGCTAGGTTCCTCGCAATCTGATTTCTGTATTGTGGTTTTCTGTGATAGTTTCCGTTTACTATAAAGAGAAGTCTCTTTGGTGAGAGGTGATATCTACTTATCTATGAGTATACACCCTGAGTATAAGGTTAAAATTTAGAATATAGTTACTGACTATTCAGCAGGCAATTGTATTGCATTCTTTCCCACATTTCCTTTGGGGGCAGGCATGATGTTGTATTAGCATATTTTATTGTCATTAACCTGATCTAATGAATGTTTATAAAAGGGGTGGATTAGGTACTCTGACTGATGGTATTTACTTGTTAATCTAACTTGGGCAGAATTACATTGTACCTAGGAATGAAATTTGAATTAGAGTTTTTAGTGCATTGACTCTCTTACTACTTAATCATATAATTAACTTATGTTAGATCCCAAAGAGTGCTTGCTGGTTCAGAATACTAGATTTGGTACATGGTGATTATTGAAATGTTTTATTTCATTCCCCATTTCTTTCTGTATATAAAGTTCTTAATGCTGCAGTAGACTTTGGTAATTCCTCACCTGTTTCTGGTTTTGTAGTATGCTCAGTCTGAATCAGATCCCTCTATTGTACCTGTATGACATAGTGGTGCATTTGATCACTGTCTGTGATTCAAGAAAAAAAAAATCCTCTGTGGAAAGAATCCAGGAGCAGATTTTTACCTTATGCTCTGCTCTGTAGCTGTAGTCATGAGTAGTGAAGTAATTGAATGTCTTGAAATATTTCAGCTTAGGCTTCCTTGCTGGTATGTCAGGAAAACATTGAGGTGGGTGGGTTGTGGGTTTCAAATTTTTTATATAAAACAAAATAGAATAAAAATTAAACACAAAAGTGTCTACAAAATTAAACAAAGATTTACAAAATCTTGAGATTATAGTGTACAACTTATGTGATTTGGTTCTCTTTCCACAATGTGGTTCCAGGGATTGAACTCAGGTTATCAGGCTTGGTAGTGAGTACTTGAACCACTTTTTCCTTGTGGGTCTGGGTTGTTTTTCTCTAAGGTGCTTCAGAAGTTTGCGGTCAGCTGTCTTCATTTGATCATGTGCCACTGGACTCAGGGTGATGTGTAAAGCCTGCCATTGGTTTTTGTAGTTGGAGTTTTCCTGCCTGGCCCACAGTCAGGACAAATCTCTCTCACCCGCCAGTCCCACAGTTGCTCAGACCCAACCAAGAAAGCACACAGAGACTTATATTGCTTACAAACTGTATGGCCGTGGCAGGCTGCTTGTTATCTACCTTTTCTATCTTAAATTAACCCATTTCTGCTAGTCTATACTTTGCCACATGGCTTGCGGCTTACCAATGTCTTTATATGTTGCTTCTCATGGAGGCAGCTGGCAGTGTCTCTCTCCAACCTTCTACTTCCCAGAATTCTCTTCTCTCTTGTCCCGCCTATACTTCCTGCCTGGCCACTGGCCAATCAGAACTTTATTTACACAGAGCGATATCCACAGCACTTTTTGTTTTGTTTTTAGATTTATTTTATGTGTATGAGCATTTGCCTGCACATATGTGTGAGTACCATATTCATACCTGGTGCCCAAGGAGGCCAGAAGAGGACAGACCCCCTGGAACTGGAGTTACCGTTGATTGTGAGCTGTGTAGGTGCTAGGGATCGAATCAATGTCTTCTGCAAAAGCAACATGTTTTTAACTGCTCAGCCATCTCTTTGGCCCCACTGCTATTGTTTTTAAGAACTTTGTATTGTGCATTTGTTATTTCTGGGCACAGATGATTGTTGGGGGACTTCTCTCTTCACTGTAAATCAAGATTGACAAGTCATAAGGGACACTTTCTAGTGCCTTATATCTTATTGTGGTATTTATCAGGCAGCTTATTTACTTTATTTCTTTAATTTTTTTCCAGGAAGTTTGGTGAGCGGCCTCCACCTAAACGACTTACTAGGTAAGCATTATACTAGCCATTTAAACATTGACTGTGTATATAGATTCTGTCATTTTAGACACTAGTATGAATGCTTCTTAGAAATCATTCGGATATTGGTAATTACATCTTGAGCATATTCCCACCCCTTCACTTCCTTCTCTCCTAAGGGCGAGGGGGACAGGACTAAAAGGATGTACTGTAAAAGTGAAAAAGTAAAGTATTTTCAGAAACTCATCTTAAGTAATTCTTAAGTAATAGATTGTGACAATAACAGCTACAACTGTGTTTAGCTAATTAGACTTAGATGTTTAAGGGGAAGACTTGAAAGATTTAATAGATGCTTTTTGAAATGAATGTTAAAATACTACTTTTTCTTATTTTTATGAAAATCTAAGGTTTGCTCACTTTCATGACAGTATAAATAGTGTTTTAACTATGTATGTTAATTTCTCAATCATATATTTCAAAGAATTAATTTAAAAACTAATAAAATTTTTGTTGGGTTGTAAAATAAGGAAACCCAGTGGTCTTGACAGTTTCAGCTCTAAGCGTTGGCCTGTGATAAATTTTGTTTTTTTTTCCTTCTAATTAATCTTTTAACGAGGAGATAGGTGTGTGTGTGTGTGTGTGTGTGTGTGCGCGCGCGCGTGCGTGCGTGCGTGCGTGTGGGTGTGCTTGCTTTTGAACCTAAACTGGGATCCCACTTTATTATTGTTCTACATCCTTTAAACCCCACAATGTATTATATGACATTAGACTTCAGAGTTCTCTGTAATAGCTCTATGGTGTTCTGTTGTATCCATATCCTTCTTGGTTCACATTGATGACTGTTAAGGCTATTACCAAATAATTACTACTATTAAAATATTTATTAGGCCGGGCGGTGGTGGCGCATGCCTTTGATCCCAGCACTCGGGAGGTAGAGGCAGGCGGGTCTCTGAGTTTGAAGCCAGCCTGGACTACAGAGTGAATCCCAGAATGGACTGTAAAGCTACACAGAGAAACCCTGTCTCGAAAAACAAAAAACAAACCAACAAAAAAAAATATTTATTAAAAACATTTGTGGAGCCAGGCGGTGGTGGCACATGCCTTTAATCTCAGCACTTGGGAGGCAGAGGCAGGTGGGTCTCTGTAAGTTTGAGGCCAGCCTGGTCTACAGAGTGAATCCCAGGACGGGCTCTAAAGCTACACAGAGAACCCCTGTCTCAAAAAAATCCAAAAAATTTTTAAAAGATAATAAAATAAAAACAATTGTGGGCTGGTCATGGTGGTGCACACTTTAATTCCATACTGTACTCAGAAGGCAGAGGCAGTCAGATCTCTGTGTGTTCGAGACTAAACTGATTTACATGGTGAGTCCCATGCCTGCCAAGGCTGTATAGTGAGACTCTGTCTCAAGAAAGAAGGAAGGAAAGAAAGAAAAAGGGAGGAAGGGAAAGAAAATTGTATTTAAGAATGATGAACACAGGGCTGGGAGGTGGCGGTGTATACGTTTTATTCCAGCACTCAAAGGCAGAGGAAATTATGACCAAAACTATGGGAAGAAATAATGCCTGACAGTATTTTGTTGAAAGCTTTTGAACCATAGATCCAAGAAATTCAGTTAAGTCTTAAGTGTAAAAGTGTGTTGAAGCACATCATGGTCAAATTGATTAACACTAGTGGTAAAAAAATTTAAAATGATGAGGGATAGGATGGATTTCAAAAGAACAAAGATAAAGATCACAGCAGATTTTTCATCTGAAATTTTGCTACAGGTAAGACAGCTTTAAAATATCCAAAAGGATTCAAATAGAGATCTTAAACAATGTTCAAAACAAAGAATCCATCATAAAGAGACTTGAAGAACATTTCAAGAAATTCTTCCAAGCATAAAGGCAATATTGAATAGAAAAAGGATTCTAATTTACTGGTCCAAGAACAAGAAAGATAACATTACTGCAGACCCTGCAGGTACCATAACTTCAGAAGAAATGCTTAAGTATCTTAAACTAGCGGATAGTGGTGGTGTAGCGCACTCATGCTGAAACCACCATAAGGTATGCCAATTAGATCTCAATAAAACTTTTAACATCTTAGTAACTTTTTACATATGAGATAACCTAGGAGACTAGCATATCCACTGGGGGAGAATTCCACTAAGCTTTCTCTCTTGAAAAGAAAACATACTGCAGATGTCTTCATTGCCAATAGAAACTTAGCAAAGCCATGTAAATGGCAAATGCAAATTTGAAAACCAATAATCAATTCTGTGATAAATTAGTTTTATTGAGTACAAACTCAGAATTGGGATATTTTCTTATTAATTTTTATACTAAATTTAGTACTATCTAATACTTGGAAATGGTATTCTTCTGTTTCTCCTTTGAAGTAATTCTGCTTTAGGAAAGCAATGTTTTATTTTGCCAAAAATATTGTAAGAAATTTGTCTCCAATGGGTTGTAAAGGGTGTAATGTGGGGGCCATGTCTTCTCATTTAAGGAACTTTGAAAGCCTATCCTGGGCTGTTCTTTCTTATTCCTGTTTCCCAAAGTAAACTGTATTGGTGGGAGAGTCTCTCATTGGGGTGGGGGTTCTTTCTACATGATTTAAAAATTTAATTAAAAGCACAAATAAATGGAGTAAAGACTATGCACTATTTTGCACGACTGAATTTGCTTTTTTAAAGAATTACATTTATGGTGCACGTGTGTGCGCATGTGTGTTACATTGTGTATATGGAAGTGGGAAGTAAGCTTGAGAAAGGAGAATCTTCCTACCTTCCACAGGTGGGTCCTAGGGATTGAAAGCTACACATTCTTTCAGAGATAGTTTGGTTAATTTTCTCCTCTTATAATTGCAGATTAGTAGCTGCTAACTCATGCTCTTTCTAGAATTTGTTTAGTAGCAGAGGATTTCATTTGTAAGGCTTATCATTACTTTAAAATTTATAGAATTGTTAGAATGATTTTATGTTGTTCTCTTGCTCAAAATATCTTTAATTTGTATTAGGAGTAATGCTTTTCAGAGAGCCTATCTGCTCTGTTCTTAAAAATCCTGTGCGGGAGACTCATGAACCTTTGTTTTTGTTGACTCAAGCTAGTTCAATACCTGTTTTGAACAGTTTCTAGTAGTCAGCTATTCTCTCTCTCTCTCTCCCTATTTCATTTGTTTTTTTTTTTTTGTGTGTGTGTGTGTGTGTAGGTAGGTAGGTAGGTCATGTGTCAGTGGCACACGTCTGGAGAGAGAGGACATCTTTCAGCGGTAGGTTAATCTCTTTCACGACTGTCTGGCTTGCAAGGCAGTTTCTACTTGCTGAGCCATTTTCTTGGCCCCTCTATATTTTTGCAGAGTATTTTTACTTAGTAGGATGTTTTAATCCATTCAGTTTTCCTATTAGGTAAGACAGTCCTGTATAAATGTGATTATAAGCTTGATAGGAATGCTATGTATTGTTGAATGAAACAGCTGTCACTTTGAAGGGATTAAAAAAAAAAAGACAAGGTTAATCAGTAGCAAAATATAAGTGACCATGGCCCAGAACATTCATTTAGGTTTCCAAATACAACCTTCCAATGTGGAAGCAGTTTCATGGAGTTTTTATGGTAACAGAACAAAGAAAGTTATAAGTCAAGGAATTTTAAAAATACATCGATGTAGCCAGGAGGTAGTGGCGCACTCCTTCAATACCAGTACTTGGAAGGCGGAGGTATCTCTGAGTTTGAGGGTAGGCTGGTCTACAGAGCTGGTTCTAGGATAGACAAGAGAAACTGTCTTGATTTAAAAAAACAAAACAAAAAACAAACTACAACAACAAAAAACCAAAAGTATATTGATGGAAACATCAGAGAAGCAGGTTGCAGGAAGATGGGGAGATAGCCTTTGGTAGAGAACTAGGGTTTTGTTAATAGCGTCTAAAAGATTTATCTTTGTAAGGGTGCTAGGTCTGGCTAGTAGTAGGGCTTGACACAGAGGTTGTGGTGCGGATATGACCATTTAGTAGACTTAAGATAGCCCCAAATAGACTATAATTAGGCTCTGAAATTCTAACCTCACATCTTTGATAGTCTGGTTGGCCTGTACAAATGGCTTCTTCCCCAAAATTCTCATTTACAAGTGCATTGAGGATTACACTAAAAACATCAAGTCAGTATGCTACATTAATGACAAATGATTCACATAGAAAGCCATTGGTCTGGAGCAGTGGTTCTCAACCTTCCTAATGCTGTGACCCTTTAATACAGTCTTCATGTTGTGGTGTTGCCAACCATGAAATTATTTTTGTTGCTACTTCAGAAATATAATTGTGTTACTGCTATAAATCATAATTAAATATCTGTGTTTTCTGGTGGTCTTAGGTGAACCCTGTGAGAGTGGTTGTGCCCCACAGGTTGAGAACCACTGCTTTAAACTGAATTCAGCGTAAGACCAATGACTCTTGGCAATGAACACTTGCAAGTAAAGGTATATGAAGAAGCCTGGCAGTGATGGCTCACGCCTTTAATCCTAGCATTTGGGAGGCAGAGGCAGGCGGATCTCTGTGAGTTCAAGGCCAGCCTGGGCTACAGAGTTAGTTCCAGGAAAGCTACACAGAGAAACCCTGTCTTGAAAAACATATATATGAAGAAAAGGGTTTTCTGTGTGACTCACTGTGTCATACTACAGCTTCCATGATGAGATTTATTTTTCCTTCTCTTTTTTTCTTTCTTTTTCTTTTTTCTTAAATTGTATTTGGGATGGGGGAAACCAAAGGCAGAGAGTAGATACAAAGGAACAGGGAGATGAATGGGATGGGGATGATGATGTGAAAGACACAAAGAATAAATGAAAACAAAGTTAAACCTGCGTAGCTTGTGTGGAAAGAAAGGACTTCCTTCCTTGGTCCTCGTTTAGGAAGGTGGTACGCGGTTGGTATTGTGAAGCTGAATTTGAAATGCCTTGTGTGCCATAGTATAAAGATGGAAAGGACAGCTTCTGACAAGAGTAAAGAGCTTCATTCATTTTGTGGGTGCAGAATGGAGCTTGGAGCAATACAACCTCAACTTTGATTTCTTCAAGTACAATTTTAGGCGGAGTTGTGTGTAAACAAACAGGAAAAAACCTGGGCAGGCGGTGGTGGCATGCGCCTTTAATCCCAGCACTCAGGAGGCAGAGCCAGGCGGATCTCTGTGAGTTCGAGGCCAGCCTGGTCTACCAAGTGAGTTCCAGGAAAGGTGCAAAGCTGCACAGAGAAACCCTGTCTTGGGGGGCGGGGGGGGGGGGGGGGAACCAAAAAAAAAAAAACCCAAAAAAGTTGGGGAAGAAAGTTATAGTCAAACGTATGATATATTTTGCTGATTTTAGGGTACATATCATTTTTCACTTTCATGAATGTTTGTTTTATTGTTTAATAGATCAGCAAACTTTTAAGTGCTCAGGGTAAAAATCTCATATAGACCAAGTAAAGTGCTGGCCTTCAGCTTCAGTAGATATTTCTTTCATTTAAATATATTTTTATTCTTTACATCTTCATGCATACATACAATGTATTTTGCTCATTTTTTCCCCTCCTTAACTTCTCCCAGATCCATCGCTCACTTCAGTTTGTTTTTATTTATTTATTTTTATTTTTTAACATTTATTTATTTATTATGTATACAGGTTTCTGTCAGCATGTATGCCTGCACACCAGAAGAGGGCACCAGATCTCATTACAGGTGGTTGTGAGCCACCATGTGGTTGCTGGGAATTGAACTCAGGACCTCTGGAAGAGCAGTCGGTGCTCTTAACCTCTGAACCATCTCTCCAGCCCCTCAGTTTGTTTTTAAATGAAGAATAATTCCCCCTTGTCCATAGGAATGATTCCAAGACCCCTTGTGGGTCCTGAACTTAAGGACACTACTGCACCCTCATGTGCTGCTTTTCCTGCATGCACGAACTTAGTAAGAGAGTAACAGGGACAATTGTAGTGTTTTAATAAGCTGTGGAAACTCATCTTCCTAAAAGAGTGAATGAATACTCACATTTTGAGATCCTAATTGAAGGTGGACTAGTAAAATTACAGAAAGCAGAACTAGATGCCAGTAGACTGACTCTGGTCCTAAGCTCTTGTATCATGTTTTTCGGTTAGTTAACCTTACTCTTTCTCTCTCTAAAAAACATTGGGTGATAAGTAACCTTGTATTGGAATATTTTTGACTTTGGTGGTTTTCAGTTCAGGTGACAGCATCATTCCCCATCCTCTACCTCCGTCTTTGTTGGTATCAGGAGATATTTTATTGGCATCTGCTGAGTAGAAGGTAGATGTGGTGCCTTTAAGCATCCTTCAGTGCAGTGCAGAAGTCCCCTCAGCTGAGGTGTCTGGGATGTCAGTAGTGTGAGATAGAAGCCCTGCTGTATTTGGGTGAAATATATGTAGGTTTTACCATGTGTGTTTTTTTGAAGTACGCCGTCACTTTTTAAATAGCGTAAGCTATAGAAAGGAAATTACCAAGCCTTGATTGCCAGATAGCATAAATATTAATAATTAACATTTAATTAGTACATTTTAATACTTAGTATTCCGTCTTTTCTGTTGCTGTGGTAAACACCATGACAAAAGCAACTTGGGAAAGAAAGATTTTGTTTCATCTTACATTTTCAGGGAGCTCAAGGTAGAAACCTGGATGCAGGAAATGAAGCAGAGACCATGGAATAATTGACTTGTTTCTCATGGCTTACTCAGCTACTTTTCTTATACAGCCTGACCCACCTGCCCAGGGGTGGTACCACCCACACTGATCTGAACTCTCAAGGATTAGCAATTAAGAAAATGTTCCACAGGTATGCCCTCAGCCCAGTCTAATGAAGGCATTTCCTCAATTTGAGAATCCCTCTTTCCATGCATGACTAAGTTTGTATCAAGTTGACAAAAAGTAACTATGGCATATTTCATGTATTATTTTTTCTTGTTGCAAGAAGCTATTTGCAAATTCCTGTTGTGGACAATTATTACTAAGGATTACTACCAGGCTCTAGTTACTGTTCTATTTGTGTTCTAAGTACTGAAGGGAAAAAGGAAAACTCCGAGCTGCCCCATGTAGCCCTAACACCATGATATTAACTCTGAATAGTAGTCGTTTCTAATACTAAACACGAGGACAATGCCAAGCACCTGGAATGTGGTAGCTCTCAGTACGTACGTCCTAGATGGAAAGAAGGATAGGTGTGCTATCAGAAATTATGCTGCTCAAGTTGGCTAAAATGCCCAGTAACACCCCTGAGCCCTTTATCCAGCATGCCTACAAAAGCTTTTGTGGAAGTCCCCATCCCCATTCTCTTCTGCAACCTGTACAGTTAAGAGCTTGGAATGGCTTTTAAAAACGAAGACAATAGTAATATCTGTAACTTGCTGATAGGAATAGCTTGTCAGTAGGGCTAATGTACTTTGGGGTATATTTTCCCCACCCCTTCCAGTAGCTTCATAGAGAAGAAAAACCCTAGATTCAGTAAGTGGCAGAGTTAAGATGCAGACCCTGTTCTGTTTCAGAGCAAAGCTGTGGTCTAGCCATTGCACTATCTGTAAGTAGTACAGCTTTGTCCTTGAGATAGCTAAACTACCCAGCTTCAAGTATATAGCTGCTTTTCAAGTTTCTGCCTAGGACTTTTGTACAAATTTTGACAAAGTGTTGGCTTTCTCTTATTGTTTTTATCTTATTTGTTTATGCTTTTGCCTTTTTTCATGTATACTAGGGAATCTTCCTCAATCTCTTTTCCACTTTTATTCTTTTGAGCCAGGGTCTTTTAATCAAACCCAGAACTTGCTAGTATAGCTGGTCTGGCTCCAGGGATCTCCTAGCTCTGCCTTCAAGGCTGGAATTATAGGTGAGTCACCACACTCATCTGGCATTTAAGTGGGTTCTGAGAATCCAACCCTCTTGCAAATGTTTAACCACTGAGCCATGTTCTCAGCCCCCTTGTTTTCTTTCTTGCCCCACCCCTCAGTCTTATTTCCTGAATTGCCAGTCACCTGCCATAGCAACATCTCCAGTCCCTTCCACAGCCAGCTTGTCCAGTGCCCTAGTGGTCATTTGAGGACTCACTCTAGTCCATGGTCTTTCGTCCCCTCCTCCCTGACCTAGATAGACATGTTTCAGGGCTGTCTGTATTTGCCTTTCTGTTCTCCTGTTCCCTCAGTGGCAGAGTCCATTCTCTGCCTACACTGTGCTGTCACTTGCCATGCATTGTAGCTAAAAGGTGTCCTCAGTAAGAGTGTGTGTCATTCAGGTTACCTCATTTGACCCTTTAGCCACTGAGCTAGGTGGATTGCGTTAGCTCCTCTGATTAGGTAGGAAAATAAAAGCTGGCTGAGGCTCAGGGGTTTGTCCAGGCAGTTTAGGGCACAAGTGACACAAATCTGTAATTCCCTACAGTTAATGACTTTGGACAGTTGACAGCTTATTATTGTCATTTGGATATCCATCTGTGTGGTGTGTTTGTCTTTATTTACAATGTAAGTAGAATAATTAAAATTTAGTAAAAATATTTGATTATCCTGACTTAATTTTTTGAGACAGGGTTTCTCTGTGTAGCCCTGGCTGTCCTAGGACTCCTTCTGTAGACTAGTGTCTTAGTTAGGGTTTTTCATGGCAACTGTTATAAAGAAAACATTTAATTGGGGTGCTTGCATTTTCAGAGGTTTAGTCCATTATCATTGTGGTGCAACATGATGGCCTGCAGGCAGACATGGTGCTGGAGATGGAGACTTGCAGGCAACAGGAAGTGGTCTGCGACACTGGGCTGCATTTTTAGCATAGGAGACCTCAAAGCCCATTCCCACAACACACTTCTTCCAAAAAGGCCATGCCCACTATAATAAGGCCACACCCCTAATAGTGCCACTCTCTTTGCGGGCCATTTTCTTTCAAACTGCCACAACCAGGCTGGCCTCTCAGATATCTGCCTGCCTTTGCCTCCCAGAGTACTGGGCTTAAAGGTATATGTAACCACTGCCCAACGACTTAATTTTGTGATGTGTAAGAACATCTCAAGAATTGTGATACTGGGGTTGGGGATTTAGCTCAGTGGTAGAGCATTTGCCTAGCAAGCGCAAGGCCCTGGGTTTGATCCTCAGCTCCGAAAAATAAAATAAAATAAAGGTGTGGAGGGAAAAAAAAAGAATTGCAATTCTGCTTAAACCCATAGAGTTTTGTCCCGTGTAGTGTCGTGCCCCCTCCCCCTCGCCCCCCATGTATCACTTAGCTTGACAGGATGATTGAGTGAATAAATACACATTGAAGGTTTTGTAAAACATTTGCTTAATAAGTATGTTGCAGTTTTAATTTGATGTAATGTTGAAGTTTTTTGAAAATTTAATACAGTTTTCAGTGATTTCAGTTATCCTGTATGAATTTAATATATTTAGCAGCATCCTTCTGGCAATTGTATATGTTTGTGTATAAGTGACAGGCTTTTCTAAATCCTTACGTGGGACTGTAAATTTGGGGTTAGGCATAGCAGTTTGGATGATTTGATTTGTTGTTGTTGTTGTGACTTAAGGAGTGAAAGGGTAGACAAATAAGCTACAGCATTATAAATGTTAATTAATTAATTTTGGTTTTTCGAGACAGGGTTTTTTCTGTGTAATAATAGACTTGGCTGTACCAGTATTCACTTTGTAGACTAGGCTGGCCTTGAACTCACAGAGATCTGCCTGTCTCTGCCTCCCAAATGCTGGGACTAAAGGTGTGAGCCACCACATCCAGCTATAATTTTCAATTTTAATAACCAAAATGCAGAGCGAAAGTGGGTGTGTATAGTCCTTTGCACAGCATTCTTTAAGGTAGCTCATGTATTTGTTTCTGTGTTTGCTTATTTAAAAAATGTTCATAAGCGTTCCTCTCATCACAGATGCAGTGAAAGATTTTGTCAAAAATACCATCCCTACAATAATAATATTTATATTTGATTTCAGAGAAGCTATGCGAAATTATTTAAAAGAACGAGGGGATCAGACAGTACTCATTCTTCATGCAAAAGTTGCACAGAAGTCTTATGGAAATGAAAAACGGTAAGATTATTGGGGATTTTTGAGCAAATAGGTACTTATCATACAATTTGCATATGATTTATATTTATATCCGAGGCTATATTTATTACTGGGCTTATTTGCATAGTAGGATGAAGAGGAGACTTATTTCTTATTTCTTAAAGGGGACAAACAGTGAACTGTGGCGTGTTTAAGTCAGAAAAATTTAGTGAAAACCATCTAACCACATCCCTAATTTTACAAAATTTAAGTCTGTTTTTCTTTAGGGCTGTGTTCCAAGAATCTCAGTGACACATTAGCTTGTTTGCAAAGCAATTTTCCTTTGGGGATAAAGTGTGATTTGATAAACAACTGCGACACCCCCCCACCCCGTACCATTTTAAAAAGGAAGAGGCAGTTGTGACACGTTTCTGTACTCCTTGCCATTGGAGATGTTGAGGATGGCAAGGTCAGAGTGAGTGTGAGGCCTGTCTGAGTAATGGACTCTGATTCAGAAAAGTCTAGGGATGGGCCTGAGCAGATGGCTCACTGGTTAAGAGCACGTGCTGCTCTTGCAGGGGACCTCTGAGTTCAGTTTCCAGTGCTCATGTCTGCTCCAGCTCCAGGGGAACTGTCATCCCCTTCTGGCTTCCATGATCACCCATACACATGTGGCTTACAGACGCGCGCGCGCGCACGCACACACACACACACACACACACACACACACACACACACATCGTTTTTAAAAAGTCGGGGGATACAGCTCAGTGATAGAGAGTGCCAACATGCACAGGGCTCTGGATTCACTTCCCAATGCCATGATAGGTAGGCAGGCAGCCAGATGGGCACATAGTTGCAGAGATAATAATATACATAAGTAAAGGCTAAAAGATTATAACTGTAAATGTATCTTGAGGTCAGTTGAGCTTTGCAGCCATTCATTGTAAAGAACCCTAACTGCCTTACCCTCTATCTGATCATTAAGAAAGTTCACCTGCCGGCTGCATAAACTGTATGGCAGCAGTGTACAGCTATAGGCCCACCTGCTTTGGAGGCTAAGCCAAGAGGATTACATGAGCCCAAGAATTCCTGGGCCACATTGCCAGGTCCATCAAAGAAAAGGAGAAAGACATCTCTTTCATCCTCAAACCTAAGTGGCTACTACAGAAATTACCTGTAAAGGTAATCAGCAAATGTTACTTCTGTGTAGTCTTTCATGAAAACTCATATGTCTCACTGTGTTTGGCTTAATTATGGATTTCTTGTTTGGGTGTTTTTGTTTTTGTTTTTTTTTAATTGGTGTTAGAGATCAAACCCAGAGTTTCATGCATACAACACACACGGTCTACCACTTGGTCACATCTTAAGCTCAGCATCCTTGGCTACAGTTATCACAGGGTGGGGCATGGCGGTGAGCAGAACCTGGCCTTCTAGACCAGGTCATTGTTGTCTCAGAACCTTGTCTCTGTTGTTTGCACTTGACTCCAGGAATTTTAAGGCATTGTCTTCCAAACAGTACTTTTGTGTTAAGCATTTATGGGTAAAGATACTTGAGGGGGAGGTATCAGAAGTTTTTGGGATTGGCCAGGGAGTATACCTAACTAGCAGAAGGAATGAAAAGTGTATGTTTGGAGACTGGGTTGAAAAGAATGAAAAAAAATCTTAGAATGTGTAACAAAGGAAATGACGTATGAGCAAAGTAGGGAGATATAAATATGTAGTTAAATATGGACTGCAGTGGCTTATCAAGTTATTGTGAACATCTTAATGATTCCCTTACATTATGTAATAGCATGTGTTTACCTTCTATTATTTGACTATGGCTTAGTCAGTCCATAACTCCTGTTAAACACTTGAAGAATCTTAGCTTTTGACTCCCCTCTTAAGAAAAAAACAAAGTAACTTGATGTTATAGTAACTACTCTCCAGTATCTTTTGAATCATGTCTATTGTTAATGTTGCCGAAGTAAACCTGCTACTTGATAGTGCAGGAAGAACCTGACTGATTTACTTATTTTGTGTGTGTAAGGTACTAAGACCTTCCTTAGTGCTCTACAGGATAGGAGATAATCAGGAAGTCTCTTCCTTGATCTCTGAGCTAAAAGGAAAGCTATTGAATTGATAATTATCCTCACAGAGGATGAATACTGAGAACTTTTAGGATTTGCTTTTTGCCCCCCCCCCCCCCACTTTTTTTTGAGCTGAGGATCGAACCCAGGGCCTTATGCTTGCTAGGCAAGCGCTCTACCACTGAGCTAAATCCCCAACCCAGAATTTAGGATTTGTACATCCTACTGTTAGAATTATTATTCAGCATTTCTAAATTTGCTGCCCAGGTGTCTGGCAGCCTGGGGTGTTGGGGGTGAGTGTGGGGGTGTGGAGTCCCAGGCCTTTCTCATATTAAGCAGGCTCTGTAATGAGCTACAGCCCTAGTCTTGTTCTGTTTTAATTGACATGTGAAACTTGATCACTGATTTGTAGCTAAACATAGAAGTGAATGTATGCTTACATTTATGTATGTATGTATGTATGTATGTATGTATGTATGTATGTATGTATGTATGTATGTGTGTTTGAGGCAAGGTTTCTCTGTGTAGCCTTGGCTGTCCTGGAACTAACTTGCTCTGTAGACCAGGCTGTCCTGGAACTGGCCAGGTTTGGGTTTCTAAATAATGAAATTTAGTATATATGTGTAGTGTTTAACACCAAACAGTTCTTACCTTAATTCTAGAGCCAGGCATGAATGGTCATGGCTCAGGAATACAGATTTAGGTTGCCTCAAATGCTGTGTTCTAGTGTGAATATGGTTTGTCAGGTTTTATAGCTACAGAACAAAAAGTCATAAATCAAGCAACTTTTTCTGGTTAGGTGGGTTACAGCAAAAGTTATAACTGCTGTCTGATGACATTCTTAGCTTTTGGATTGGTGAAAGTGTCTGATATAATGTTCTAATATTAACATGGTAGTCACATAGTGCTCTTAGGTCAGGCACTGGTGGGCAGTGAATGGCTGTTGAGGAGACTGAAGATAGCCCAGGAGAATTTGGCCCTGGATCTGCACCATCCCAACTCTCCACAATCATTACGTTCTAATCAGTCAGCCTTGGTGACACGGGTGTGACCTTTTTCTGGGAACTTTAGTTCACCTGGTCAGATGTTTGCTAAGGAAACAGGAGTGCTTCTCAGTGCTGTCGACAGAGATAGAGAGCTTGCTTAGCAGTTCCAGCACTGAACCAGAGAAGTGCTCCACAGTAGTAGGGTGGAGCATTTGAAGGGGAGTGAAGATGAGGACACTAAACATGCCTTTGCTCCCGTTCGCTAGTTATCCTCAGTGCCAGAGTTGGAATTCTACAACTCCGTCTAAGTCTAGGGGTTTTTCTTTTAGTTTAGTTTTAACTTTTAGTTTTCTGTAGTTTTAAAAAAATGGAAAGTCTCATTTTTATTTCCTCATTAAGTGAAATTCTGAAGGAGTATGCTATCACCTGGATTCAGTGTTGATGATGCAGACTTATGTTTTACTAGGTTAGCAACAGCATGGTGTCAAGGTCAAGGAATTAAAGATGCTGAGAAAAGCATCCCATCCTTCCCACTGATGAGATGAGACCAGGCTAGACTTCACTTGTTAATCATATGCCTTCAAGCATGGGTAGTGCTCGTTCTGCTTTGTACTCTTGGGAGTTTTGACAAAGCATCCTGCCAATTAATCTCTTCATTTATTCTTTTCTAGAAAATTATTTGTTAGGTGCTAGTACAAGAGGACCTATCAAAAAATAAAAAAAATAAAAAAAAATCATGTGACATTTAATTTTATGATGGATGGCTGAGACCTAGTGAAGTAATAAAAGAGTTTGTTAGTCATTGTAAGAAATACAGGATCACAGTACTGCAGTGGCTTATCAAGTTATTGTAAACATTTTATGATTGTCTTTTATTGCAGTAACCTGTTTTTACCATCTTTTATTTGACTATGGCTTAGTGAGTCCATAACCCCAGTTAAACACTTGAAGATTTTAGCTTTTGACTCCCCCAAATAAATATTAATAGAAAAAAAGCAAAAACAACTTGATGTTATAGTAACTACTCTCCAGTATCAGTATTATTATTATTATTATTATTATTATTATTATTATTAGTTTTTTTTTTGGTTTTTGGTTTTTTGAGACAGGGTTTTTCTGTGTAGTTTTGGTCCCTGTCCTGGATCTCACTCTGTAGACCAGGCTGACCTCGAACTCACAGACATCCACCTGCCTTTGCCTCCTGAGTGCTGGGATTAAAGGCATATGCCACCACTGCCTGGCCTCCAATTATCTTTTGAATCATGTGTATTGTTAACATTTCCGAGGTAAACATGCTACTTTGCCATACAGGAAGAACCCTAGTGGCTTGCTCTGTGTGTGTGTAAGGCACTAAGGCCGCACGTGTGTGTGTGTGTGTGTGTGTGTGTGTGTGTGTGTGTGTGCTCACTAGTTCTGCTGAGGTTTTCTTGTGGATTAAAAGAAGTGATGATGGTTTGTTCTCCACTATCTGGAAAGAAGGAGGAAGGTCTGTCTTCCTTGCTGATGTTTTAAAGAGTTACTAAGGCATAAGGCATGAGGTAACCTGGGGACACGACCACAGACACTTTGGCCATGTCTCTGTCCTCAAAAATAATTCTAGTGACTAATGCTAAAAAAAATCTGGCCAGGAAATTTTATTTAAAAAGCTTCAATTATTCTTTGTATTAGCATTTGTGCTTCATATTTAGTCTACCCATTGATGGTAGTCATCTGTTTTACGTTTTCATTAAGTCAGTATGGTTCTTAAAAGGTGCAACTTTCTAGAAAGATTGTTTTCTCTAGAGGCTGCGTTAATTTACCTTTTGATATTAATATATTAATATTCCACGTTGTTTCCTGGTGAGCAACCAGTTATACTAGAGAGGTGTTCTGGGGACAGTTACTAACTAGACACTTAGACAGTGATTCTAAAGTCACACCAAGGACTGTGTTAACTGGAGTAACCTTTGTGTCATGAGCTCCCAGATAGATGGTCAGATGATGTCAGTGACAAGTTTGGATTTTGTCTAACCAAGCTTAATTGTCATACTAAGTTAAATAAAAGCCCTTTTGTGAACCTATAGGTTTTTTTTTTTTTTCTTCCCTGTGTGTTCTCAGGATTTGCAGGAGTAAATTTGTTAAATCATTCACTAAAAGAATGACTGACTTTTCAAAGGAATAAAACCTTAAATATGTACATATCGCCACCAAGTGGAAAGGAATAGCATTGCTTGTCAATTGAGAGATGCTAAAAAAGAGAAAGAAAAAGAGGCCACATTGTTTGGCAGGATTCATTTTATAGCAGCTGTTAAAAGTCAGTTTCAAACACAGAAATGCACCTTAGTTTTTCTTCGGTTAACTATTTGGGCATTTATTTCTCACTCCCTTTAATTTCCCTTATCTTCATTTTTGTGTATATGTTTATATTTCATCTGATTATTGTGTTACTACTGAGCTGTGTAGAAATAAAGCTTTGGTTAATTTACGTTTAGGAATGACAGTTTGGGGACGTTAAAGCTGTGATTTCATCCATATCTTACAAAATAATCTGTGTTTTAATTCTGATGAATTTTTTTCCCCCAGAGCTGAGAACCAAACCCAGGGCCTTGCGCTTGCTAGGCAAGATCTCTACCACTGAGCTAAATCCCCAACTGCGAATTCATTTTCTTTTGTTAGTCATTTTGAATAATTCTAGTGGTAATAGAAAAATAAAAAGGGATAGCTCACAGGCTATTGTAAGAGTCTTCATTTTTCTTATATTTACTATATGCTTGAAAAACTTTCAAGGTAGAATCTTGATCGGGTTTTTGGCTTGTTGTTTGGGGTGGTTGTTTGTTTCGTTTTGAGACAGGGTCTCTCTCTATATAGCCTTGGTTGTGCTGTTCTGGAACTCGTTACATAGACCAGGCTGGCCTCAAACTCACAGATCGGTCTGCCTCTGTCTGTTAGTGCTCAGATTAAAGGTATGGACCACTGTTTTAGGGTTTCTTTTGCTGTGAAGGGACACCATGACCATAGCAACTAGTATAAAGAAAAACATATAATTGGGGCTGGCTTACAATTTCAGAGGTTTAGTCTATTTTTGTCATGGTAAGAAGCATGGCAGCAGGCAGACAGGCAGATATGGTGCTCAAGGAGCTGAGAGTTCTACTGTGTGTGTGTGTGTGTGTGTGTGTGTGTGTGTGTGTGTGTGTGTGTGTGTGTGTTTTCGAGACAGGGTTTCTATGTGTAACAGTCCTGGCATCTGCCTTGTAGACCAGGCTGGCCTCAAACTCATAGGAGTTCTCCATCTTGATCCACAGGCAGCAGAAGGAAACCGTGTGCCACACTGGGCATAGCTTAAGCATAGGAGACCCACAGTTGACACAATACCTCCTAATAATGTCACTTCCTATGGGCCAAGTATTCAGACACATGAGTCCTTGTGTCTGAATGGGGGACATTCCTATTCAAACCACAGTAGCCACCATGACTGGTTTTGATTAGTGTTTCATAAAAAAACAACTTTTAGTCTGTTTGACTAATTTTGGTTTATTTGTTTTTTATTTTTTTCAAAGCAGGGTTGTTCTGGAACTCACTTTATAGATCAGGCTGGCCTTGAACTCACAGAGATCTGCTTCCCTCTACCTCCTAAGTACTAGGTACCTGGCTTGTTTGACTAATTTTTGCCATTAGTTTCTGTATTTTGTTATAGTGCTATCGTGAATACCTAGAACACTCACTCCTTTATCATCTCAGTGTATCATTCCTTTATCTTTTCACTGTTCATATAGTCTTCAGACGTGAAATAAAAGTACACTTTGTGGTGATTCATTGAAATTTGACTACTACATTTGGTATATTCTCTAAAAGCATAGTCATTCACATTTGAAAATGTCAATTCACTAAGGAGCTTTTAATAGTAAGTGTCCAATAAGATACTAACATGGGATGAAGTTCCTGAGAGTGCATTAGTCTGGGTATTTGAAATATATCAAGCTATGCATTTGGGGGCCAGTGCCATTCAAGGCCTGAAAGATCCCTGGTCTAGACATAAACTGAACCAATTCTAAAATATGCCTAGCCAGTATAGGCATCCCTTCTGACTTGAAGAGACATGGACCTGGGCCTGGTACCTTGGCTGTGACCTTGCTATCTGGTCTCAAGTATGAGCATGAAAGCTCCTCTTGTTTTGTGTTGGTTAATTAGATATTACAGAGACATTGCAGAGACTTTCTGCTCTTTTCCACAGTTTCCTCTCCAGGACACACTTGATCTACTCAACCTCTGTTTGCCCTGGCTTCCTCTCTCTGGTTGTTGTTGTTGTTGTTCTCCACCTCCTCCTCCTTTTTTTTTTTATTTTTTATTTTTTATTTATTTTTTATTTTTTATTTTTTTGGTTTTTTGAGACAGGGTTTCTCTGTGTAGCTTTGTGCCTTTTTTCCTGGAACTCACAGAGATCCGCCTGGCTCTGCCTCCCGGGTGCTGGGATTAAAGGCGTGTGTCACCACCGCCCGGCTCCTTCTTCTTTATAACCAGTCACTGCTTCTGTATTTCCGCTTTCTCTCCTTTAGATGCTGCAAAGTTACCCTCCTTAGGGAAGTTTTCCGTAGCCACCTCAGGCAGTCCACATTTTAGGCACCCTATCCTGGCTTCATTTTTCTCAGTATGTATTGCTAGCTAACAGAGTCTCTTTTTTAAACCCATTTGTTTTTCTTGTCTCTCTCCTATTAGAGTATAAGTTCCATAATGGTAGGAACTTTGTTTGATTTTGTTTATTTTTATTACTGTATTCCTGGTAACTGAAGGATAGAATAAGTAATTTGTAGAAATAATAGATACTGAATAATCTTAGCTCAATTCTTGTAAGATACGTGTGTCAATTACTTGGAAAGTCATCTGATTAGAGTTGAGAAAAGGTACCAGTGTCCATCTGGAGTCTGTTCACTACATGCTATTGTTGATTTGCTCAAGAGGAAACAAACTGCTTATCCCACAAACGACCTGAAACTGTATGCATAGGCAAATACTTTGTTTTTCTTTTCTTTCTTTCTTTCTTTCTTTTTTTTTTTTTTTTTTTTAGTTAATTTGTTTGTTTTGTTTAGATTTTAGTTTTGTTTGGTTTTTGGTTTTTGTTTGAGACAGGGTCTCTCTAGTTGTCCTGGAACTCAGCTATGTAATGTAGATAGACCAAGCTGGCCTTGAACTCACAGAGGTCTGCCTGTCTCTGCCTCCTGGATGCTGGGATTAAAGGTGTATGCCACTATGTTCACCCAGCCACATAGTTTATTTTCGTTAGTCTGGGTTTCAGGTAAAATTTGATTTCCAGTATCAATTGACAGGAAGATGACAGGCCCATGGACCTCCTACTGGCCTGTTCAGTGGTGTGAATAGGTACATGTCCACATGCTTTCTTATAATTGAAGCTTGGCACAGGTAGTTGATTATTGTTAACAGTTCGGCTGTTTTGCTTATAGTGAAATTAGCAGAATCAAACATTTTTCTGACTTCATAACTACAAAAAGTAGGAATTACTGTGAGGGCCTTTTGTTTTAAGAAAGAGGGGAAAGAAGCTAGGTATTTGGGTAAAAGATACTCCTGCCTGTTAATTATATACCTGATTCATTCATTTATGCTATTTGCCTAGCTACTGTAGTCATTTGAGTGTTCAGGCACCTTAAAGAGACAGGACACAATATTTTAATGTGTGTACATGTCAGTGGGTATCACTAGGCAAAAGTACATTACATGTCATTGAGCAAGTACATTATGCTCTACATAAGGGATGAATTCATAGTTTGAACTCTGCTTTTTGACAGGTTAAGACAAAGTCATTTTATGTGGAAGGAACTTGGGAAGGTGTTTTTTTGGCACACAGCTGAACAAATCTGTTAGTAGTCATGAGCTGAAAGAATACAGTGTATTTGTCCTTTTGGTTCAAGATGTTTCTCAGTCATACATACTAGGTGTTCAGACTAAGACACGTAAAACATGGTCAAGTTGTAGGGCTCATATAGCGTAGCCTATTTTCTCTTTTTTCTTAGTTACCTTACTTGAGGTATTGCCTTAATGCTATTTTCCAGGTGAGTTGCCAAATAGAGTTAAATGTAATATACTGAGAATAGTACTAAAATTAATGATGCTGTTATCTTGACTTGAACTTAATTAGTAATCACAGATTCTGTGGTGATCTGTTGTGCTTTATTTCTTGCAATTGCCAAATTCCAATAGAGTGGCTTAGAGCCTTGAGCTGTGAGAATTCAAAGGTAAGCTGCTTAAAGCAATACTAATCTAACTGAAGGTATAACTCTTCAATTTTATTAGAACAGATAAAATCTTTATTTCATTCCTTTTGACATGATTTGCTTTATAGATGACTTCACCAAAATGCTTTGTTAGGAACGAACATTGTATATTGCAGTATGATTTTGAATTCATGTATTAAAAAAATAAAGTATGATCTTGAATTTAGCCCCCTCCCCTTTTTTTACAGCTTTTTTTGCCCTCCTCCTTGTGTGTATCTTATGGGCAGTGGTTGGAAGAAAAAAAAAGAACAAATGGAACGAGATGGTTGCTCGGAACAAGAGTCTCAACCTTGTGCATTTATTGGAATAGGAAATAGTGACCAAGAAATGCAGCAGCTGAACTTGGAAGGGAAGGTAAATTCACAATGTATATTCTGCATTCATATTGCAGTATTTCATTTTTTTTTCCCTAATGTTCACTATTTTCCCTTAATATTTAGGAAATGGTTCTGATCCCAGTGACTACCTGGTATCTTAAGTTCATATAAAAGCTATTTCTTATTTAGTAGCTCTTTGTTGGCTAGCTTGGTGTTTATGTTTTCTATTTGACATTAGGATAGGATGGCCTATGATGTTGAGGGTGGTGAGCTAGGAATTAGCATTCTTAATCACATTTAGTTATGTTCAGAGAGTACTAAGAAGCCTTAAAGCTAACCTTCATATCTGGCTATTTATATGTCATTATGTTTTGATAGTTTTTAATCAATAAGGCATGTTGACCATGGATTAAAAACTATAAATGATAAAATTGGTATAGTGTTTATTCAATAGTAAATGCTTATTGTAAAAGAAAATAGAGCAGTAAAACCATTTTAAATTATGACTGTTGAGCTTAAAAATATTTTATAGAGGGGTTGATCTATTCTCCTGTTACTATAATCCTGGAGATACATACAGTACACTCTGTACCTAGACATTCAGTTCTTTAATGAGTGGATGGGTAATAAAAGGCCAAGGATCTAGTTACCAGTACATGTAACTGTGTTGGTTGAACCTCATTCTCATTTTAATCAGTTCTAGCTTTCAATCATTTTTCCTTCCAGTAAGATAATACTAAACCAACCAACCAATAGCATCATTGATTATCTCCCCTGGGATACTGATACTAAACTCCCTCGGGGCTGCCTCAGCATGAAGACCTTCCTTCTGTCCTATATTAGACTTGGTCACACAAGTCCTGGACATTGGTAGGAGGGAAGCACACATATGCATGTGAGGAGGTAAAGGACTGTTCAGAGGAGTCTGTCTGTTTTCTGCTTTTACCATGAAGGACCCAACGGGTGCTCTGAAGGCTTGGCAGCAAGTGCCTTTCCTCACTGAGCTATCTCACCAACTTTTGTTCACCTGTTCTATTTATGCTAGACAGTATCTTCTATTTCTTGATGCAGATTAAATCCCATCATGTTAGCACTCATTTAATTAAGTGCCCTTTTCTTAGGCCTTCCCATGAGGATGTAGCTGCCTTGTTTACATCCACATCTCATTTTTGTTCTGTGATGATCTGCTTTGGCACATTGTCTTTATCCTATGTTCCAAAGTTGAACAGTTCCAGATTTAACCTTTAGCTAGTATTTAAAAACTATGGTGGGCCTGTGTATGAACCCAAAGATGCTATATCTCAGTACATAAGAGAGCTACTGCAAAGGGCTATTGTAGTTTGCTTTTTTTACTGTTGTCTCACTTTGTCTTTTATACAGCAAGGCCTTTCAAAATTTAGAATATTCAGTATCACATTTAAAATTTCTTTTTAAAACATATATCTAACTCCTATTGCATTTATTGATTTGCATATGTGAGTGGGCATGTGCACATTACAGTACACATGTGGAGGTCAGAGGACAGCTTTTTTTTTTTTTTTTTTAAAGATTTATTTATTTATTATGTATACATAAGAGGGCACCAGATCTCATTACAGATGGTTTTGAGCCACCATGTGGTTGCTGGGAATTGAACTCAGGACCTCTGGAAGAACAGTCAGTGCTCTTAACCTCTGAGCTCTCTCCAGCCCCACATTTAAATTTTCTCATAGAGACAAACTGTTGCAGTATTTTTATCTGCTAACAGTACATATTAGTACATTTTAAGGATAAAAGCCTAGAATTCATTAACTATTTTCTGGTGAGTGGTACTCGTTTTAAAAGGTGCACATTTTAAAAGGAGCACATAGCAGAAGTAGTTGAAATAAGTTTTGGACATCATTTACCCAGTTTGGTAAGGAGGATCGGTATTTTGGCCTGGGCCCCCTAATTCACAGTGATCAAGGGAATAGAGTTTTAGGTCCATTATATACAGGTGAAGCAGTAGCATTTCAAAGTACTGCTGCTTTTCTGCAAGTGAGTGTCTTCTCTTATACCTTTGAACTTGGTTCTTTTGGTAATGGTATGATAAACAAAGTTTCTTTGTTTTTTTGGTTTTTTTGAGACAGGGTTTCTCTGTGTAGTTTGGGAGCCTGTCCTGGAACTTGCTGTAGGCCAGGCTGGCCTCGAACTCACAGAGATCCACCTGTCTCTGCCTCCCGAGTGCTGGATTAAAGGCGTGCGCCACCACCGCTTGGCTGTATTTATCTACTTTTAAAATAATTCCTTAGTATATTCTTGAAGATACCTAAGATATTTAATGTTCCCATTCAGTCTAGCACTGTTACCACAGCATTCAGTAATAGAAAGAGAAACACTGTATGAACTAGTTTGAAAACTGTAACCAAATTTTTTACATAATTCTATTACGTTGTGTTAGCCTTATTACTTTTCTTGCAGGTAATCACCAGTTGTTTTTAAGATCAAAAATCAAATAATTGCTGTAACATTGAATATTGATTCTGTGAAACATGTGAAGCTATATAAAATAAAGACTTTAAAGAAAATCAATATGGATCATGGAATTTTTGGTTTTGGTTTTTCGAGACAGGGTTTTCCTGTGTAGCTTTGCACCTTTCCTGGAACTCACTTGGTAGCCCAGGCTGGCCTCGAACTCACAGAGATCTGCCTGCCTCTCCCTCCCGAGTGCTGGGATTACAGGTGTGCTCCACCACCACCCGGCTTTTTTGTTTTTTTTTGTTTTTTTTAGAGTAAATGTTGTAGTCAATTTTGTATATAACTAAAACTTGAGGTATTCAAATTAATGCCTTTGTGGTAAGTGTATTTATTGTAGGTATGTGGAAGAGTCTTGGCTTATGTTGTGTGTTCTCCAGCTCTTGGTCCAGATGGGCCTATAGGGGCCAACCATATCCACCCTCCTGGATTCTCACCCACAGTTAAACTTGGAAGACCAAGATCTCAAGCACTGCTTTCTTTGTCCACAGTTGCCAGAGCTTGCCTCCTAGATACTTGGCTTACTTTTTTTTTTTTTGTGCAGCTTTTTTTTGAGTTGACTTAGGCAATGCTTTTCCTCTAGGTGGACTTAGTTGAGGAACTGGAATGATGGATATAATAGTTTTCTAACCATCCTGAGGACAGGTTTGTTAATGGCTATTTCAGCTCCCACAGCTGAACACTGAGCTCCACCTACATGTCCAGCTCCAGAAGCGTCTAGGAGACACTGGACTCAAGTCCAGCTGTCTAGATTAAGCTTCCTCCTCTTGGCACCTAAGCCGAGTTTGGTCTGTCCTTGCTGACCTCTGTCTTCAGAAGAGGCTCACCTTTCATGAGCCTATCATTCCCATTGTTTGTCTTGAAAATGTCTTAAAGATTTCTCTTTAGAGAGCAATGTTAACAGCTTATTGGGTGGTCTATCACTGATATCGTTCATGCCAAGTCAAATGTAGCCACACCATTCTGAGCTGAAGATGCATAACCCTAAGTGTTTGCTGCTATTACCACTGCTTTTCTTTCCTTTCACAGAACTACTGCACAGCCAAAACATTGTACATATCTGATTCAGACAAGAGAAAACACTTCATGCTGTCTGTAAAGATGTTCTATGGCAACAGCGATGACATTGGCGTGTTCCTCAGCAAGCGGATAAAAGTCATCTCTAAACCTTCCAAAAAGAAGCAGTCATTGAAAAATGCTGACTGTATGTATGCTTGAGTTTCCTTCTTTGTTCCCAATTCTCACATCACATTAACAAGACAAACTTTGAAAACAAGGTTGTTCTCAGGAGCTAGGTCATTGTTTACTACTATTTTTCTTGGCCTTGCTGTGTTTTAAATTTAAGTGTAAATAAGTAGTGTCTGGCCTAATGAAGTGATTCATTCTCAGTTAGTGTTCTGAGAATCTCAGTTCCTTCTTCAGGCTTACCTTAGAGGGGTTATTCTTACTGTTTGAGGGATATGGAGGGAATTACCTCCTTTTGTCACAGTGACTGGGAGGGAAATAAATGTTAAGCACCTGACCCTGTGGGCTAATGACGCTAAATTTCCTACAATACCTAAGGTAATTTCCATTCCAAAAGAATCTATCCTTCCAGAATGACAGAAGTTTTCATTTCAAAAAACATAGTGTGCCCTGGAAAGCCAGGTAAGACACTAAACCAAATGGCTAAAGGTCTCCACAGCACAAACTACTAGCTCACTGGCAGATTGTTCACCTACCAAGGCTGGATACCATCTGTGTGAGTCTACATTTCAACACATTTGAAATTGGTTAGCTGGCTTCTTTAAGTTTTTTGTTATGTAAAGTTTGAAGTTGATGTAAAAAGAAAGTAGCATGATGCAGCAATCACCACAACCTCAGTAATATCACCAATTCGGTTTGGTGGTTGGTCATCAGCAGCATCTCTACCCTTTCTAACTGCTGGGGTATTTTCTTATAATTCCCCAGCAGCCTGTCTGTCCTTTCAACTGAGGTTCTGTAATAGTGACTTTTAATGCGTGGCTTTTGTCTTTTTTAAAAAATTTTTGTAGGATATCTTGTAACACAAATCTTAAAAGATCTTATTAATTTAAAAAACAAACAAACAAACCAAAAAACAAAAACCTGGAGCCAGATATTGGGGTGAAAGCAGAAAGATCAGAGAAACAGAACAAGCCACAGACAACCTCACCTGGCCGACTCCTCAGCCTATTCTGTTCCCACAAATCCTCAGACTGAAAGCCTCTGAGTCCTCACCCCTGAGGGTCTCAGTTGAACAGCTGCTTAGTTCCCATCTCCTCATGCTTTATATAACCGTTCTCCACCCAGCCTTTTCCTGGAGTTAAAGACATGTGTACTTTCCAGGCAAAGGCATGAGTGCTGGGATTAAAGGCCTGTGCCATCACTTCCTGGCTCTGTTTCCAGTGTGGCCTCGAACTCACAGAGATCCACCTGGCTCTGCCTCCGGTGTGCGCCACCACCGCCCGGCTAACTTAATGGATTTTTATGTCATATATTTTACTCCATTTAGTCTTTATTCCTATCATTTATTTAATATGGAAAATTCCAGATACACTAAAGCAAACAGAATTACAGAATACTAAATGGAAATAATACATTATTATAAGTAATAAAACAGAATAATAAATGGAAATCCTAACTTCAGTAGTGACCTTAATTTCAAGCCTGTCTTATTTCATCATAATTCATTCTTCCACTTCAGTCTGCTTTCATCTTACTCATTTATTATTTATCATCTCAGACATTTGCTTCCTATGTAAGTATTATTGTGTGGCTACAAAAGATTTTTTTTTTCTGAGAAGAAAAAACTTTATTATTGTACAGGGGTCAATTGATGGGAAAATATAGATGCAGGCAATCACTGCCCTGATTAGCATGTATGCCCATTCCAGTGGCCATGCATGTACCAAAGGTGCCACCACTCTGCATCATGGTTTTCCCAGTGCTACCCATCAGCTCTCCACCCCGCATTCCGATCTTGAGACAGGAAAAGGTGCTGTACAGTGCCCCGGACGCCATGCCCAGGGCACAACCCATGACAAAGCCCATCTTCACACAGTCGAAGCAGCTGGGCTGGCACTGCCCGTAGGGACCCATGGCATCTCGTTCGCCACCGCTGCCGCGATGATTGTGAGAAAATAATGTACAAAGCAAGCATAGGCAGAAGTGCTTCTGATGCCATCTGTGTCCTGTTATTGTCAAATTTCGAGGGGTCTGAAGTGAAGTGTGGTCCGTGGCGCACACCTTTAATCCCAGCACTCGGGAACAGGCAGGCGGATCTCTGTGAGTTCGTCACCAGCCTGGTCTACAAACCAAGTTTCAGGATAGATTCCAAAGCTATACAGAGAAACCCTGTTTTGAAAAAACAAAAAAATAAAATAATTGAATTTTTAACCAGATGAGTCAAAATTCAAATTCACTGGATGTTACAATATAGACAAGTTTGGCATCTACATGGGTATTCTTTAATCTATGTTCCCATGCAGTTAATTTTAGGCATTAAGAATTTCTGCATTCAGATTTGTTAAGTTCATTCTTTTGGTATAGTTCAATGTATGTTCTATGAATTGGTAATGTTTAGAAGAAACAACTGACTACTACTGAAAAATGGAAAGACAGACATCATTGAGTACTGCTTCCGGAGAAGAGACTTTAGTTCAGGGTCATGTTCACTTTCAGTCTCACACAGACAAGTTCCGGTTTTCAGCCAAGGAGGAAAATGAGAGGCTCAATGGATGGAACAGTTGCTAGGAGAAAAAGAAACCGGGGACAGGGGGGCTTGGTTAATGACAGCCAGAGTGACCCATTTCAAGGGAAGGGCATGACTGATTTCCTACCACCTGACCTAGAAGGTGGTGATGGGGCCCTGACATGACAACTGAGGAAAAGGAATGCTTGGAGGAGCTCTCGGAAGTTTGTTCAAGAGGACACGTGTGCCATGGCCACATTAAGCTTGCCTCACTGATGGCCATATGCTCTGTGTACGGGTCATATCTAACATCTTATCTTGTACTCAGGCAGTTTCCAGTTCAGAGTGCAGAGCGTTGGGGTTTTGGTTTTGGGGGTTTGTTGTTCTCTTTTTTATTTTATTTTTTAAGTTCTTTGATTATGAGTTTATATTGATAGTTTTATGATTCAAAGAGCATATTTCACATTTGGAATATTTTAAGTAGATGTGCTTTTCACATCGAAAGTATATCTTTATTTTTAAATTTTATTCATCTTATAAATTATAAAACAAGTATTGTTTTTCATATAGTACAACACTTTGTGGTATTTGAGAGATAGCAGAATTCCCTAGACTCATAATTCAGTGGCACTGGCTATCTTCTTTGGTAAGCATTCTTCTAGAGACCTTTTGACACATATTTTACAGGGTTAGATGAAACCCTGTCTGGGGAGGAAAAAACCCAGAACAAGAAAACTCAACCATTTGAAACATGTTATATCATTATCTTTTGATTTTTCAAGACAAGGTTTCTCTCTGTAGCCTTGGCTGTCCTGGAACTCATGCTGTGAACTAGGCTGGCCTCAAACTCACAGAGACCCATCTGCCTCTTCCTCCTGAGTGCTGGGGTTAAAGGCGTGCGCCACTACTGCCCGGCTTATGTCATTATCTTGATAATATTTTGTGAAGAAATAAAGCAACCAACCTTCCTTCCTTCCTTCCTTCCTTCCTTTCTTTCCTTCCTTCCTTCCTTCCTTCCTTCCTTCCTTCCTTCCTTCCTCCTCCCTCCCTCCCCCCCTTTCTTTCTCCTGTCTTAGAAGGCTAAATAAAATATTTGCCACCAGAATCTGTTCATACTTGTATTATTGTAAGAATATTCATAATTTGCCAAGCAGCAGTCCTTTGCTTTGTGAACCTCTGCCCAGTCATATAGCGCGGACTCCTCTTGTCTTTGCAGTGTGCATTGCCTCAGGAACAAAGGTGGCTTTGTTTAATCGGCTTCGGTCCCAGACAGTTAGTACCAGATACCTGCACGTAGAAGGGGGAAACTTCCATGCTAGTTCACAGCAGTGGGGAGCATTTTATATTCATCTCTGTGAGTATAAGAGCGTGTACTTGATGTTTTTAGTGTGAAATCATAGTCTCCTCTCAGGGGGCGTAAATGTGTGGATATAGTCCTTTTGCTCTTCTCTTAAGAATGCATAATAAATTTTAAAGATAGCAATTGTGTCGGTTTACACCCACTGCAGTGGATGACGATGAGTCAGAAGGAGAGGAGTTCACAGTCCGAGATGGCTACATCCACTACGGACAGACGGTCAAACTCGTGTGTTCAGTCACTGGCATGGCACTCCCACGATTGGTAAGACTTGGCTCTGCTTACTGAGCATGAGGAAGAGACAAACCAGGAGAGATAGAAAAGTGCAGTTCAGTTTCATACTGTTGAATGTGAAAATTAAATGCCCTGATTACCTACCCCCTATTAGCCGTTGCCTCAGTTCATAAGTGATCTTAAAGAATTAGTCTGTTACAAGTGTGTTGCTGGTGTCCGTCTCCAGCTCTTTTAAATGACTTTGGTGTTGGTTTCCTTTTTGGTTGTCTCTCTGTCTGTTTGTTTTCTGTAATGTTTATATGTGTTACATGCTGTATCTGAGTGTAGGACCAAGTTTTCAAAAGCCTAGAACTACAAGCATAGTTTTTATTAGTCTGCTTGACTAAGATGCTTGTTTACAGTTAGGTAGAGTTGGTATTTCTTGCTTTAGGAATAATGCACGGGATTTAGGCCTTTCTGTTCATTGGGTTGTGAAGCTGTAAACACATTTTCCCCTTAAGTTGAAAAAATTCCAAAATTCTGCTTTCCAGAATGATGTGTAAGATGCATCTTAAATCTCACAAGTGGAAACGTTGACTGGCTGTGACTTATGTAATGGCACTGTAAAAGGTCTGTTAGAGCAGACGTGGCCCCAGGAGGAAAATGTCCCAGTCAGGTGCTCCAGAGGCTGTGAATTACTACTGTGGAGAAGAAATGCATGAGGGTCACCTGTCTGGAGGTTCTTGATGGCCTTGGAAAGCAGTTAACAATGGAAACTTTGAGATAGAAGGTTATAGGACAGTGGTTCTCAGTCTGTGTGGTGTGGCCTCTTTGGGGTCACATATCAGCTATTTACATTACAGTTCATATCAATGGCAAAATTAGTTATAAAATAGCAACAGAAGTAATTCCATGGCTGGAGGTCAGGTCGCCACAATGCCAGGAACTGTACTAAAGGGTCACAACATTGATCTAGATACAAAAGTTATAAAGTGTAATAGAAGGGTTCCTGCTCTCTTCTCTCAGCTAGAAACATGGGGATTTTAAGGACTTTGCCACTTCTCTGAGCCCAGTTTCTAATGGGAATTTTGTTTTGAAATATGTAAATAAATAATTTGATCCCGCCACAATATGTCTGTCTCTGACTAGCACACTCAACAGTAGCCTGTTGAAGATGTTTCCTTGTGGTATTAAATGTGTATATTATTGTAAAGATCACTAGAACCTGACAATGAGAATACGTCTGTCCATTAGCAGCATTCACAACACCAATTTGTTAAAAATGCAGAGTATTGAGCCCCAAAAGAGTCATGGTGGGTTAGGCATTTTTAGTCAAGAACTCCAGATGATTTATGTGTATATTAATGTTTGAAATGTACTAGTCTACAAATGACTTCCTGCCCTATTTTTTACTGTATTCTTTGAAGGAGTGATTTCCACATTATAATATGTTTATACAATTTATAATTTTTTTTATTCCTAACCTTATTGCTTATAAATGTTTTTTAGTATGTAGGTCTTAGACAAATGACTGATAGATTGTTATGTAGTATATTCTGTGGACTGTGAAAATGTACAAAATAAAAACTGCATGTGGATGACTTGCTTTTTTAAATTGTTGAAATACTACAGATAATTAGAAAAGTTGATAAGCAGACAGCATTACTGGATGCAGACGACCCTGTATCACAACTCCACAAATGTGCATTTTACCTTAAGGATACAGAAAGAATGTACTTGTGCCTTTCTCAAGAAAGAATAATTCAATTTCAGGTATGTTATAAAATGACTGGTGAAATCCAAGCTATACAAATAAGTTTGGGGTGCTGCTCAGTGACAAGTACTGTACAGCACTTTGTTCAGTCCCCAGCCTTGCAGATCAGTAACGACCGATTAAAATGTGCTGAAACTATTGGAGTAATAGTTTACAGAGACATACTTCCTAGTGTCTGTTAATTATTTCATGTCCACATACAAGAAGCCGGGTTCATATGTATGTCTTGTCTTAGGTCATTGGTCCTTATACTACTCTAAAGCATGCATATATAATCCTCTCTCAAAAATAACTCAAAAGCAAGAGAGTATTCTTAGATTCTAAATCTGTCATTCAGAGAGCCTCAAAATATCTAATAGTAGAGCACTGGTGTTCAGTGAATCCTCCAAAGTGATGTATAGAAACATGCACACTGTGTAGAAAAAGCATTCAACAAGAGGGTTCAAATCTTCTCCGCTTTTCAGTGGGGCCCCCTAGTAGTAACACTAACAAGATTAAAGTGCTAATATTCAATTCCATTTACTCAGAAATGTTCAAGAGGACACCTAGGACATGGATTGATGCTATAACAGGATAACTGGTTTCATGCTGAACTCCCCTTTAAACTACTGTTGCAGAGAAATGGCTCTGAACCACACTAATGAGTGTCCTGGGTCCCAGGTCAGGGTTTGGGGCTGCTAGTTCAGACTTTGTTTCCTCCTGCTGGACGTGCCAAAGCTCCTAATAGTTCTGCAAGGGTCTCCCACGATTCCCTTTCTTTGGGAGTCCACTTGATTTTGCATCACAGGTACTGATCTGTTAATGAAATTATATAGTGATGAGCCACATGGCGGTGGTGCACGCCTTCAATCCCAGCACTCAGGAGGCAGAGTCAGGTGGATCTCTGAGTTCAAGGCCAGCCTGGGCTACAGAGTTCTAGGACAGCTAGGGCACACAGTGAACCCTGTCTTGAAAATCCAAAAGAAAAAGAAATTATATAGTAATGGGACACGCTTGAATGATTGCTGACCGGTAACTCGCTACTTAGTGTATCACTGAAATGTTTGTGTTGTAACAAAAACTACTGCCTGGGGGCTTCGTATTAACGTTCTGTCTACATTCATTTAGGGATGTAGGGATTGAGTGTATTAGGGTGTTCTCAGTTTTTCTTTCTGAATCCTCTCCTTAACTCAAGTCTGTGAATGTTACTTGGTAAATTCTCGTATATTGCTATGTATACAGAACTCAGTATGTGGACATTTGTTTTTCTTAAGGCCACTCCATGTCCGAAAGAACCGAATAAAGAAATGATCAATGACGGCGCTTCGTGGACAATCATTAGCACAGATAAGGCAGAGTACACGTTCTATGAGGGCATGGGCCCTGTCCTTGCCCCAGTCACTCCCGTGCCCGTCGTGGAAAGTCTCCAGGTGAGACCACTCTGTCGCAAGGCGGCTGCAGCCTTAGCTATGACCTGCCATAAACTTACTTCACTGTGCTACTGATTTCTCTGTGAATGTTATGATTTGGGGGTCTCATTACATGTACTATTGGTAGGAAATGAAAACAGAAGCAGTATGTTTATATGTGGAAGAAAGTTTAAATCACATTGAATGCTATCTTGAAATAATTTAAGCTGGCTTTGAAGTTACATCATTTAACAGAATTGTTTTATAAATCTGAACTTCCTGGAAATGAAAGCACATAACCCAAGCTGTATTCTTTAGCCGAGAGGGAAGAGCTGTCTCAGTGTTGTGGTTTCTCTGAATTGCAGTTGAATGGCGGCGGGGACGTAGCGATGCTTGAACTTACAGGACAGAACTTCACTCCAAATTTACGAGTGTGGTTTGGGGATGTAGAAGCGGAAACAATGTACAGGTACTGACGGAACCTGTTCTATCCCCCAAGGGTTGGGAGGGTGTAGGCAAGGTAGAACTGTGCTTTGCTTTGAAAATGCTTCTTAGTGGTGTGTGTTTCTTCCTCAGATGTGGGGAGAGCATGCTCTGTGTGGTCCCAGACATTTCTGCATTCCGAGAAGGTTGGAGATGGGTCCGGCAGCCCGTCCAGGTTCCAGTAACTTTGGTCCGTAATGATGGAATCATTTATTCCACAAGCCTTACCTTTACCTACACACCAGAACCAGGGCCGAGGCCACACTGCAGTGCAGCAGGAGCAATCCTCAGAGCCAACTCAAGCCAAGTGCCCACCAATGAGTCAAACACAAACAGCGAGGGAAGTTACACGAACGCCAGCACAAATTCTACCAGTGTCACATCGTCCACAGCAACCGTGGTGTCCTAACAGCCGTCTCTTTGCTAGGACTTAAACTGACTTGAATGCGGCAAAAAGTTGACAAAAAAAAAAAAGAAGAAAAAGAAAAAAAGAAGGCAAGGATAAAATGAACAGTCTTTTGTGTTTCTTGGAAAACTTTTCATACCAGGTGATCTATCCCAAACCCGTTACCTGCAAGTGCTGATGTGAAATGCAGAAGCCACAGTAAAACGAAAAACATCAAAATGTACAAACGGTTGGAAATCAAGGTTTTCAGCTGCATCTCTCTCTCTCTCTCTCTCTCTCTCTCTCTCTCTCTCTCTCTCTCTCTCTCTCTCACACACACACACACACACACACACACACACACACACACACACACCCCTTTTTGTTTGGTTTTGATTAAATGGTCAAGAAATGAATATGTGGCTGGAGTACAAGTTAAGCTAGAAGACACACATCTAACCTAGTTTCTATGGACCAAGGGACTTGCAGAAGCTTTAGGGAAAGGTACATTTTCACCATGCCTTTTTCTGTCACGGTATGTAGTACACCTTGTGACCAGTAGGTTGCACTCTCTGCCCCTTGAGCTTTGGCTCTGCGTACATTCAGGTTCAAGCCTGACCATGCTTGTTCAATCTGAGTACCGAACACTTCCAGGTTCTTTTGGTCTAAGGCTGGAACTTTTTTTAAGCTGAAGTCTTATGACTTTTTCATAAGTTGGAATTATTTTGATTTCAGCAAGTCAAATTTTGTAAAAGCCTGCATACTTTTTTTTAAGATTATATGAAGTCTGTGCAAAAGCTTTAAAAAAATGCCTCTGCCTTGCCTGCAATACATGCAATGTATGTTAACTTAGTCTATTCTCAGATACTGTTGGTAGTTATTTCTGTTTTCTTTTTTTAAAAAAAAAAATGTATTTATAGTGGTAATCCAAGAGATTCTAACATTTACGTGGAGTTCAATGTGGCCATTTAGTCCTTCTGAGTTAATGGCAGAGAACATCACCATTTGAAGGGTTTGTGCCTCTTTGCCTGTCCATCAGTTTATCTGTGTCCCAGGTTTGTTCAGGTTCCCTTCCTCCCCAATCTTGTACATATCGTGTATTATGTGTAAGTTAAACATTTTATCTTTAACTTGGAATGTTCCCAGTGATTACAATTAACAGGGTGTTTCCCACCTTGTTGGCAAATGACAAAAAAATATCATGAGAATTATTTGCTGCCAAGATGGTGCCCTTAGGGTAAAATGAGGAAAGTCTCTGCAAGATACTCTATTGTTCTTCATTTTCCTTTTTTAGCCTAGGCCAGAACATCATTATAATTCTAAACGTAAGATCATAAGATGGCTTTTATTAGATGATAACTAAATAAACTGAACTAAATAAAATAGCCAGAAGACAGTACCTTAGAAACAGATAGTTGTAAGTTTATAAAAATACAAATGTAACTTATATTTCCATTTCCCCTTTTGCCCTTTGTTTTTCCTCCAGTAGAAATTTTTGTCCATTTTTTTTTTTTTTCTTTTCTGTTAAACTTGGGTTTTGCACTCAGGCCTGTGTGTCAGCCCTGTGTGCTGATATTGCCAGTTTTATCTGCTTCCATTCCTGCACTTTGGTAACGCCTTGTCCAGTTTCTTGGGAATTGCAGCAGACTCACTGGGCTCCATTGAGTAAGGAACCACATGTGTGATGTTAAAGGACACAGTCTAGTGGTGCCATCCTCCTTGATAGAGTAAGAACTACCTCTAGATTGTGGTAAGCTTTCACTGTCCCTTAAAACAGGAGCCACAAGGACCTCCTGATGCAAACTGTAACTTGTGTGGCATTTTCGGTGTCTCTGGCTCCCTGGACTTCTGAAAGTTGTCATGTAGATGTGTGAAGAATCCTTTGTCAGGAGCACTGTTGCCCACCTCTCACCGTTTTCTGGAGGCTGTTGCTGTAAATGCCACTCTACCATCCTTAAACTGCCCTGCTTGGTTTTCCAAGGAGAAGGCCGTCTATAAAACACATGCTGATCAGATCTGTTGCTGTGGTTCTCGGCGCCAGCCTTCTCAATCACCCCAGGCTGTGCTGCACTAGCTGTTGGAGCCATTTCCCTTCAGATCTGCTGCAGTCACTCTCCTCCCCTGCCTCATCCTTCATTCTGCTTCAGTGGTCAAGGGCAGAGCTCACTGTGGCCTTACCTGTCTTTGCAGTAACTGTTCTCAGCTTTCCTTCAGACCTGCTTCTTTCCAAGCACCACTCCTCAGTTGCTGTGGAATCGGGACACTGCGGTCTGAAGCGGTCTCTGTGTCACTGTGCTTTCCCAGGTCACACGTCTCTCCTCTTCTTAGATTTGGGATTTAGTTAAGAAATCATTAAGTTAACTGAGAACAAAACTATTCCTTACCCAGCTTTGTAGCTTAAAGTAACCATTCAAGTTCATGGCTTTATTAAAATGAACTTTGACTTTTTCAATGTTTCTATCTTATTTCGGTTCTTTCGTTTATTTTAATAAGAATTGAAATAACTAGATTATAAGTCGTTTTCCTGTTTTCTTTTTTTACAAAGCCCAAGAATGTAACAATAAAGGCATCTTTCATATGGTTCTATGCCAGTCCTACCACAGAATAGAGTGAATTGATATGTCTGTTTTACCATGTTATTGATAGTTCTTCTGTCAGCTGCTTTATTAAAAGTCCTTTTTATGGATTTGTAAATCAGTTTCAGTATATGATGTAGAGGAGTCTTGTCCCCCATTTATTCAGAATGTTTCCTCCCAGATGATGCTGTGACAGAAGCTGGTGTTCACCCTCATGAAGACTTCTTAGGATGGGATTTCTTCTGTTGCAGTGTGTGGGTTTGTGCTTCCATTCTGTTAGAATGAGTCTGCACAGCTTCTCAAAACATGCCTAGGTGCAGAACCTGAGACCCAGCATGTATTTCTTTAAGCTCCTTGAATTTGTCAAGAGATTGGAAGGCAGGCTGAAAACTGAAAATGTGGGATGCCCTTTCCACGATTGCAGAGCCAAGCACTAGTGGGTTTTGAACTTGTTGCTGACCGCTCTTGAGCTGGGGCAACTTCCTTGTGTACAGTGAACTAGTGGACCCATCTGTCCCTCTCCACCATCATCTTTGATGGTTTTGTATCTTTCTTTTTTGTGTGGGGATGGGTCAAATCCAGGGCCTCAAGCATATTTGCTAAGGCTTTTTGTTTGTGTTTTCTTGAGACAAGGGTCTCACCCATGTAGCCCCTCAGGGCATTCTTAAACTTTCCTGCCTTAGCCTCCAGGTGCTGGGATGCCACCACTGCTTTTGTCTTTAGAGAAACTGGTCAGTCTGTCCAACCACAGAGAAATTCTAATGTGATTTTTTTATTAACCCAACTAGTAATTTAATCAAAAAATCTGTTGGGGGGGGAATTCCTATTTGAAAGAAATGCTATTTGATTATTAGCCAAGTTAATGGACATTGTTTTCCAAAGCAGCTGTGTTTCTGGTGAGTACTGAACAAAGGTGTGATTTTTCTATGTTACTTTTGATTGATTTTTCAAGCACTGTAACTCGGGATGGATGGTTAGAAACAATAATATATTAGGGTTTTTACTTAACCCTTTCAGGACTGAGCTGTGTCACCTATTAATTTCTCCCTGTGTCGTGATAATTGTTTGCCAGCATTCAGTACTGGGTCACTCCCAATGTAGGTTTATGTAAAAACTCAGTTTTAGCTTATTTTCTTGTACCTTGCAGCATGCTCTACACATTCAGTCCTTAAGGGGTTTACTTTACAAACTGTGCGCCTGTAAGGGTTATTAGCAATAAGATAGAAAATTGAGCAAGTTTATACCATAATTTTGTAGAAAAAAGAATCTGCTCAATTCCATACTTCATCCATGAAAAACCTGCAATACGAGCAGTTTCTAGGAATAAATAAAAAGGAAATGTAAACCATTGTAAATGTCTTCTGTGGGATGTGCCTGATGCATGTATCATCGTCTTTGATTTCAGAATACTTCATAAAGATAAAATTAAATTCTATATTACAGTTTGTGGACCTAGAATCTTACCTTTTCTTTTAGGTGATATTGAAGTAATAATTATGCTAAATTAGTTTTCTTTTCAGTGTTTTTAAAAATGATTTTCTTTTCTTCCTTGTGTTTGGGAGTTACTCAAAGGGCACATCTCCCAAGCCAGCTCCAACAAAACTGGAGACTGCTTTTTAGCAGTGCCTTGCTTTTGTAGTACAGAGTTGTCATTTTGTATAGAATACCAAAGAATCATAATGGCAGTTTATTTATGCTTCTAGGAGACTCCCCAAAATAGGGCTGAATGTATTTCATGTAATATTGAGACAAATATAAAGGAAGAAATTAAACAGTTTCTGATCTCAGGTTAAGTGATTCCCTGACCTCCAAAAAAAGGAATTGTAAGAGCTTTGATAAAGAAACCTTGCTATAATCATTTCTTCCTATCCTAAGAAACAATTTAGTTGAAATTTGCATTGTGAAGTCTATAAAGGTTGAAACTGTCAGTGGGTCGTTTGATTTATAATTTAGAATAGGAAGCTTGTAGTCCATACTGCAAATAAGTAGTATTCGATCTCTTCCTGATCAGTCTTTATAAAGACTGGTTTTAATACATTATGTCTTTGACTATTGATCCCCAAGCGGTCACTGATTACAACAGTGCAGAAGGCATGTACATCATACATACAATAGCATGAGTGATCATAGAGGGAAATCTCAGAAAAATGGATAAATAACATGCAAATTGTACACCATGAAAGAGCCACTTAAAGTTGAACAATAGGAAACTGCTAATAAAGACAGATGACACTGTTACATACACAATGCCCATGAGGTGGCTGACTCACCCCAACCTGGAGTTAACACCTAGAGCACAGGGCCAAGAGCAGGAAAAAAGGAACCCACAACCCTGTTGGATTGGCCGTTGTACACAGACGCTTGGGTTAGGGATAGGATCACTGACATTCCTGAAGCAGGAGTACTCAGTCCAGACTAAGGTGCTGCTATGTCTATGGATGCAGGAAACATGGCGAATTTTGGTTTCTTAACCAAGAAATGCAGCTAAGCCATAATACAAGAAGAGGTTGTGTGAGTAGCATGCATACTAGATTCAAATAGGTTATCTTGCAGCTGTTGGAATGAGTGTTGACTTTGGGGAAGTGACAATTAAAATTTGATGCTTTGGACATTCATTGCAATGTGAGTGTCAGGTATGTGCAGCATGAAGGTCTTTATGGCTCAATGAATGTGGATTGTGTTTATCACCCTCTATGCCACTTCTCAGTACAGGCACATACACACTGGTCATTGTTCTAAGTCCCAAACTGTCCAGCTTTACCACCACCACCACCAACACACACACACACACACACACACACACACACACACACACACACACACACACGCTGTGACCAGATTGCTGTTACAGTGGCCTCTTGAACTGGTTTCCTCTGTCAACAAATTCTCAATGTGGTATGTAGATTCAATGGCATAATGAAGTTTTAGGAAATAACTGGAGCTTTGGGGACAGTTGGACAATTGGCATTGAGAGACAGATGCTCTACATTTCTTTTGATTTATTGTCCCGAGAGAGCAGTGCCGATTCATGAATTGTGAGTGTGCTGGTGGCACAAATGGTGTAATCCTTGGCAAGAGCATCAGAGAAAGGGTAAGGGAAAGAATGTGGAGCCATTTAGTGGAAGTGTGGGTATTCTTTTTTTTTTTTTTTTTATGTTTTTATTTGGGGGTCTCATATGGCCCAGACAAGTTTTGTGTACCTTGTAGTTGAGGATGGGCTTAAACTCCTGGCCTTTGTGCCATGTGTAATATTACTGACATGTGCTACCTACCATGCCTGGCCTCCCAGTATTAAGGTTTATCTTTTAGTAACCAGGAGGTTAGACTTGGTTAGGACAAGACTGGAATCTTTTAAGTGTTCTGTAACATTGCAGGCCCAGAGCTCAATTAGGGTGCAGTTATCGGCAATGACTCCACAAAGTACTGCTGCCGTAACAGATTCATGTAGACTGAGTACAAGTGATGGAGAATGGTTCTCACAGCTTTAAAAACTGGAAGTCCAAGATCAAGGAGCCCACACAGCTGGATTCTGGCTTTCAGATAGACAGTTCCACCATGCTCTTACAGCAGAGAGAACAGTCATAGGCTCCACCCATAGGGTCTCTTTTAACCAGTTTCTTCCTGAAGACACTTGCCTCCAGATATACACGTTTACCTGTTTAAATGATAAATTATCTGTCTGCTGATGACATTTTGTTTCCTGCATCTTAAATCCTAGTTGAGGTTTAAGATGTATGAACTTGAGCCAAGGGGACTAGCAGAGGGGCAGGCTTTAGGGAGAAGAGTGGAAATACAGTTCAGTAGTAGACTGCTTCCTAGTGTGCCTGATGCCTGGCATGTTTTAGGACAACGGGGAAAACAATGGCAGGGCAGGGCATATTCATTACCATTTGTAAACTGGCAAGTTACTTTCACAATCAACTTGAGCCGGAATGCCTATTTTAGAGAGGAGACTGGCTGGAGACTGTTAGGGAGTTTTCTCAAGGTCAAATTTAGGTTATCTGGGGTGTCACATTTGCATCAAGATCTTGCAGAGACACCCCGTAACTATCACACTAGATTTTTCCCATCATAATTGTCAGAGAGAGGGACCTAGGGGGTAACCCCGGATGCTGTTGTGGCAAATTGTGTTTTCTTTATGGAGATGAATTGTTCTATTTCAACCTTTACAGCTCACCAGTGAGCAAGACTGGCCTAGAGAGGTTGAAGCATACTCCTGTCTGTTGTGGCAGGTTCAAAACTGCCTTGTAGACAATAAGTGCTGCTTGCTGTTGGTGTCCTGGTCTCGGTTACGGTTCTTAGTCCCCTGTCCTAAGTCTTACACATAAGTGCATGTGGCACACACTAGGGAGTGGTCCTGGACATCTCAGCGCATCTCTGTCCTCTGGTGAAAATAGCAGGTCTTTGTCAGAAAACTATTAACTGGAGGTAGGTGTCCCATGTTTCTGCACCTCAGTGTTGGCTTTAGGAAGACCAGGACTCAGCCAGACTGCAAAACAATACCATCTTTGTGCTCAAGAAAAAATTCTACCTGTCTGCCGTTCTTTATTTTCTACCATTAATCTAGCATATGAATTTCAGTTTAGTGTCACTCTCTCAACTGAGTTTTGGCTTGTGGAGGTGGAGGGTAATCTAGTTGAGAATACACTAAAGACTTAGCTCTGTTCCTGGCCTCTGCTCTGGCTGGCTGTTGGGTTTAAGATTCTGTCTGGCTTAGGTCTTCAGGATAGTGTGACTCTAGAGAGCAGGGCAGATGTCTGCTCCCCCCACCCCCCAAAGAAAAGAACGATAATGTTGGTTTTGCATGTGATGCTGCAGATTTACAAAACAAAAACAAAAACAAACACTGCTCTCTTGAAATCTCTTGTAAAGGGTAGATAGAGGGTCACTCCTCTATCCTTAAGTCACCTCTCAGATTCACCAGTGCAGGTGAGAGAAATGGGTCGAATGAGCCTCTAGGGGCTAATTTCCTCTCAGAGGATAGGTTTCCAGTTGGAAGGAGAAGGCTGAGGTTTCTAAGGTAAGAGACTGCTTCATGCTCAAGTTCCTGTGAACCAATGAGCCAGGCAGCTTGTGGGAAGGAGGCCCAGGTCTAAAGGCACATGCTGAAACTGCCCATGTCTTTCAGTTTTCTCCACAAATACACTTCTACGGGGCAGGTCCTTGGCAGCTCTGGCATGCATTCCCCCCATTGTAGCTGGTAGATGAGACTCTTGAGTGACTAAACAGGAATAAACTTGGGAGGTCAAATTGGCCTCATTTTGACAGATGAACTGAGACTCAGAACCAGCACAGAAAGAATGAAAGACAGTGGAGAGCCATCCGAATTTCAGCCTCTGTCCAAGGCTCTGCACTGTTCCTTGGGAGGGCTTTTCTGTGTGAGATTACATAGTAATATTCCTGGTCTCTGTTATCTACACAGCACTGATGGCTATTTGTAGACCTGGCTGATTTCTAAGCAGTGCCACAGCCAGGTGCTTCAGATCCAGCCAGCAGTACAGCAGATCCCTGCCTGACACAGGTGCTTGTCTCCTGCAGAAACAGGAGAGCACATACCTGCAGTCCCCTATTGGGGTGTAAAGGGGGGAAAAGGTTACAGTTGGAGCCCTGCATTGCCTGTCCAGAGACTACTCCAGCATGTGTAGAGGAATCCCCGGGAGGGGACAATTGACTGCAGATTCTCGGCAATGAAAAATGGAGGGGTCCTAAGCATAAATAGGACTATCTATAGAACAAAGAGGAGAGTGCTTCACTATGCAATAGTTTTAAATAACGTTTTCCAAATCACTGCAAACTTGCTAACAACCAGTTGGGAGTTAAGTTACTCTTTACACTAGAGAAGGCCTCGTATCTAATCACAGCTTAGCTAGTCCATCTCCAGGGCTATGAATGTTGCCTGTGTAAAACTGCCCATTCTCATGCATGACTAGTTAGGTGACCAAGTGTCAGGACACCACAACTGTTTATTGTCCAAATTGAAAGTACCCAGAAGTTAGAGAAGCTTTTCAAATTTTTGGCTTGAAAGCAAAGAACCATCTTCATCATAATTGGTTCCTTTTTCATGAGGGCAGTTTTTACTTAATTGGAGTCTTAGAGAAAAGGACAAACCTAATGAGCAGTATATGTGGTGGGATTACATTGGCTGAGTCCATGTCCTGTGTAGATAGAGTTGCTGTGAGAAAACACCATGACCAAAGAAAGCAGCTTGAAGAGGAAAAGGTTTGCCTTCCTATCCTGAGGTGTTTTCTTCATTGAAATTTCTGTTCTCTCAGATGACTAGCTTTTTATGTCAGGTTGACATATAAGTAGCCAGAGCAGCATGGCTGTCTGATACAGGGCAGGGTGGGGTGGGGCTGCACAGGGTTCTTGCAGCCTGGTGCTTGGAAGACCATGGGTGTCCTCACAGAAGTAACTGGACATCTAGATGACAGCAGATGACAAGCATTCTCAGAGTGGGTATATAGATGCCTGGTGAGCTGAAAAGCAGAACCCTAGAGGTGATAAAGGAGTTGAGGGAAGAGAACCAACTGGATTGGAAAATACAGAAACGTGCACACATCCGCACCACTGCGCATCTTGGAGGCCTGCTCTGAGCATGAACAGAGCCAAGGGGTCTTGGAATGGAATGTTGCCATTTTCCATTATATAGCTTGAGCACTGGCTTTTTACCATGGATCAACAGTAAGAAAGATGGCCTGGCAGGAGCTGATACTGAAGCCCAGGGCACCTGAACTGCTGTTTGTATATGTTTTCCTTTTTAACATTTGTAATAAAGGGATTTTTAGAGACGATGTATTAAGGTATGTGTACTTTATGCTTTTGAAGTAGCTGGGGTGGGGGAGAAGGGGTGGGTTGCAAGCCGCTGATGTGGTAGCCAATAGAGCAACATGTTACATAGTCAATGTGATGCTCCGTCACTATGACACTTCACCACCACTCTCAAGTCCTTTGAACCCTTTGCATCTGGGACGCCACATTTTTTGGCTGCATTCTCAGCCTTTCCTCTTTTGACAGCCCGCATAATCCTTTCCCTCCTCTGCTCCCCTGCAACACTACCCAGGATGACCCCTCTCTGCTTGACCTACCAAAGCACTGTACATATAGGAGCGACTCCCAAATTCATGGGTCCTGCCCGGGTGCCAACATTACTAGAGCGTTCCTCAGTAAGACCGCAATGGGCAGTAGAAAGTGTGGAGATGAACCACTCTGGAGACTGTTTCAGAGAACAGTGTCTGCTTTATTGTACAGGAACAACCACTTACATAGTGGAAGCCTATCAACTGGAATTGGTTAGCACATTACCTTGGATCGAACAGTGAGAGCTCATACCACTAGTCTATGTGCACAGGAAGCGTGTTAAAGGAGACAGGGAGAGTGCAGACTCGGCAACAGATCCGCTAAGGACGACTCGTGCTACTTCACAATTCAGTGTTCTGACAAAAGACCCGACATCAACAACGTAAAAGGACAAAGATTTACTTGGGTTCATGGTTATCTCTGACCACTGTCCTTGGCCAGGTAGATTGATGCCCATGTTGAAGCAGCACCATTGGCAGGGGAGTATGAAGGAAGAGCTCGTCTACTGTGGCAAGCCCGATGGAAGCAGAAAGGAAGGAATGCCTCTGCCTAGCTGCCTCTCCTCCCTTTTAGTCAGGACTCACAGCCTGTGGAATGGTGCCACCCACCACCCCACCCCACCCCCAAAACAGCCTCATAGACATACCCAGAGATTTTTCTCTACCAATCTACAGGCTTCTCCAAATTGATATCCCCCTTGATAACTCACCAAGTTCTTCCACAGGCTTTTCACCCTAGCTAGGTCCCCTAACTTCTCAGTTCTCACCTTCCTCCCTCTCCCCATGTTGACTAGATTCTAGGCACATTCACTCTGGTGACTTCCCTTGACCTTACCAGACAAGCTCTCATTTGGGGCCTCGGCATCTGCTATGTCCTACGTCTGGAACACTTCCTGTGATATTCTCAAGTCTGTCACACCCGCTCTGGGCACCTGTAACATTACATTTCCCCATCCTTCTGTCTGTCTATCCCCTTCCCCTGATTTCTCAGAGCATTTGCTGTATCTGGCCTTATCTGTATTTACTTGGGCTGATTATTTCTCTCCTGCAGCCAGAGTGAAAGTTTCTTAGGACTGGAGATATTTTCTTCCTCGTGTTTTCAAACTCCAGCACAGTACATGGCACATGACAGTTGCCCCATAAATATCACATCAACTTCACGAGCACATGTTTCCAGGATGGTAGGGCTTATCAGAGTGATAACCCATTTTGCTTTATTTCTTAATAAAGAAACTTTACCCTGTTGTGCTTCAATGGCAGAAGAGTGTACTTGTGTCACCAGCACCCAAGCTCAAGAAGACAGAGCAGACAGATAAGGATATAAATACTGGGAGTGAAGGGATCCTTGTGAGTCAAGAACATAGGAACCCTGAGTGGTTGTGGCAATGAGGATGTCTGAATTAAGTGAAAGCAGCAGGCAGGGGTCCCCATACCTGGAGAGACAGTGAGCTTAATTCTATTAGCCTCATTCTTTCCTGGGTAATTCCCAGTTACTACATGAAAGGGTTTGTGGATGTTTGCAGAGAAGCCAGTCACTGTATTGGGCAGGGCTTTCTAGACCACAGAACTGATGAATATTTGTAATAAAAGAGAATGTATTAGGTTGACTTACACAGGGGCTGGGCAGTCCCACAATGGACTGTCTACACACTGGAGAGTCAGCAAATCCAGCAGTTGCCCCATTCAGGAGGCTAGATGCCTCAGCAGTCCTGCTCTGGTTCTAGAGGCCTGCAGGATTTCTAGAAATGGGAAACTTGGGTGACTGCTGACAGTGGAGGGTGGCAGGTGCAGTGAAATTAGCAGGCAGACAACACCCATGTTGGGCAGGTCACAACCACCTGTAACTCCAACTCAAGGAAGGGATCAGACACCTACCTCAGCTAGCCTCCAAGAACACCTGCACACACGTGCACAGGCCCACCCACCTCCACATACACATCAAAAATACATTTAAAAAATTTTATTTCAAACCATTCTTTGATATGTGTATATATAATTTTACTATTTTTAGAAGATTATTTTAAGTTTATGAATGTTTTACCTACATGTACATATGTGTATCATGTGTGTGCTTGTGAAGTTCAGAAGAGAGCATCAGATCTCCTGGAACTAGAGTTATAGACGGGCCTTAATGTTAAATTTTACTATTTAGTAAACATTCTGGCAAATTTGCATACTAATAGATATGCTTGTTTATTTTTACATAAGTAATTAAATATTATCTGAATAATTGATACAGTAGGATGCAGAGCATCATCAAGACTTTTCAGGCCTGATTGATGTTTTGATTTTATGATTGTTAATACTGAGAACATTGCTTTACATAAATACATAGTACAAATAGCAGAAGCATTTCAAAGTGTTGGAAATGGTGTCCCAGTCCCAAGTCAAAAGTTATTTAATGATTTCTTTTTTATGAAACTCAAGTCAGCAGCTCAAACAGCATTTTTTTTTACATGTGTTTACTTTATATGTAGGTCTTTGTGTGTGTGTCGGGGGTTGTCATAGCCAGCGCACAAATGTGGAGGTCAGAAACAACTTACAGGAGTCGATTTTTTTCCTTCCATCGTGTGGACTCCAGGGACTGAACCCAGGTTATTGGGGTTGGTGGCAAATGCCTTTCCTCTCAGAGCCATCTGGTGGGCCCTACAAACAACAATGTTTAAAATCAAGCCTTTTCACCTAGTGAAATTCAAAAATAGATTAGTTCGACATGTGTATGTTGAGGAATGGTGACAGAAAAATATTAGACTGTTCGTATGAGCAGAAAACCTTATATGTACACTAAAATCACTGCAGCTCATAGCACGCAGTGGTCTTTGGTCTGAGACAGTGTTTCAGGCAGTGTGTTGGCCTCACACAGCATTGACATGCACAGGGCTAACTTTGCATGTTGCATGTTGGGGAACACCGTTGCTGAAGCAGCGCAGAAACACCCAGATTCATCAGACGTTTGATTTTGAATTGTTTTGCTTGTTGCCCTTTCAGAAACCTTTTACTGTTGCCAAATTTTTCACATACACACACACACACACACACACACACACACACACACACACACACCCGCGTTCAGTTGTCTGACCCCGTATGGAACTGCCACCGCAGTTAAGTGATGCATTCTGGATGCTGTATGTGTACTCCCATCCAACTGTCCTAGTAGTGAGACAGCTTTCCTTGCCTGTGCCCTTCTCCCCATTCCTCTCCTTCCTTTTCCCCATAGCTAAGGCATTAGTCAAAACCCACATTATGATGAATTTGTTCCTCTCCATTGTACAGAAGACTGCAATTTAAACACTGAAAACTTCAGAATAAAATTAAGGGGATACTTTAAAAAAAAAAGATACTGGGGTAGGCATAACATTTTTAGTAGGATACCAATAGGAGAGAAACTAGTCCCAAGTATCAACAGATGGGGCTATATCAAAATAAAAGGTTTCTGTTGGGCAGTGGTGGCACACGCCTTTGATCCCAGCACTCTGGAGGCAGAGGCAGGTGGATCTCTGTGAGTTCGAGGACAGCCTGGGCTACAGAGTGAGTTTCAGGACAGCTAGGGTTACACAGAAAAGCCCTGTCTCTCAGCACAGCAGAGGAAACAGTCAGCAGAGCAGATAGCACCCAGAAAGGGAGGAAATCTTAACCAGCTATACTTGAGACCAGCCTAATGCCTAGAGTTTACAAAGAATCGCAGAAATGAAATACCAAGGGAATAAAATAGCCAATCAATAAATGGGGAAATGAACTGAAGAGACAGTGGAAAGGCAAATGGCCAATCCTGACTCTCTTTAAAAAGTGTTTAGCATTGTAGGTCATCAGGGAGTCCAAATGAAACCCACTTGGAGATTACCACTTCACCTCAGTCAGAATGGCTGCCATCAACCAACCTGGCAATGAATGTTGGAGAGGATGTAGAGAGAAAGGAAGCCTACTCACTGCAGGTGGGGTACAAATTGATACAGCCATTATGGACATAGATTTGAAAATTTCTCAAAAAATAAAATAAAACTAACATATGACCCAGTTATTTCACTCCTGGGCATATGTCCAGGGAACTCCATATCCCATCATAGAGATATTTGCACCCTCAGGTTTATTGCCATTTTATTATAGCAAAGAATCAAATCTACTTCACCGCCCATCAACAGATGGATGAATGCATCATGAGAATTTAGTTTATGTATATAATCTATATATTTATATTAAAATGATATATCTACATACATATAGATATAATGGAATACCACTCCACTGTAAAGAAAATGAAGTTAAAACATTTGTAAGAAAATGCATGGACTTAGAATGTGTGAGGGGACACAATCTCATTCATTCATTCATTCATTTTTCCTCTTATGTGAGTGGTGGGGATTGAGTCAGGTCCTCATGGTTGTGTGGTCAACATTTTATTTCCTGGGCCAGCTTCCTAGTCCCTGCTGGGACATTTTCATGGTAACGGATGAGGATAAGGTCAGAGCCTCACTAAGTACTCTGACAACTCCTAGAGGGTTTGCTCATTCCATAATTTTGCTATGTTGGGATGGATCTCTGGATCCCAAGGAGAATCATTAAATCCCTGTAAAGGGCTTGGGTCCTGAGCACGATTCCAGAAATGGTACAAGTTGTTGTGGACAGGGTGATTCAGCCCAGGCAGGTTATTCTTGCTCCCAGTGGACTATCCCCTGACTGCCTGCTGCCTCCCTGTGGACTGTAGTGGGGATGGTTGTCCATGTGCTGTGCTGAGTAGGATTCAGGAGGGTCACAAACCATCAGTGACTGACTTCACATTGAGTGTGGGTGGAATGGAGAGCTTGAGCACAGAGACCAGATGTTTGCCCCCTCTTGCCTCAGACTGATGGCTATCAGACCTAACCTGAAGAGTCATATGAGGTTAGAATACAGGTTTCTAGGATTCACTGATTCAGGCAGACTGTTGGGTCCAAGAAGTGATATTTTGTAGAAGTTCCAGGTGGTATTGAGGCTGACCCAAGAAGCCCCATGTTTCAGGGTGCTGGCTCATGTTGACCTTCTCTAAAGTCTCCCAGTTGTGACTTGGTACTCTCTGTGACTCCCCTCCCCAAAGAAAATAGAGAGCCACCCACTGTAAGGGGCAAGACATGAAAACAGTTCTTCCTTTCAAAGGCCATCTTTGCTGGTATGGAAAGTATATCATCGTATCTTCACACACGTGTGTCATTATACCTTGTTCTCATTTACCCCACCCCCCACCCCCCACCCCCATTGCCTGAACCTGCACCCCAACCTGGTTCCTTCCCTTCCCCCAGTTAGTCTCCCCTTCTTCCTTATCACACACATCCCATTGCTTCTCTGTTTCCCACCTCCTTAGGCTCTCTTCCCACCCTCTCACGATCTCCTTTCTAGTTTCATGACCTATCCAGACACTGTAAGTACACTGTAGGGGGAGGGGTGTGTGTGTATAGACATATTGTCCTGATTAGTTCTTTGTCAGCTTGACACAAGATGGAGTTATCTGGGAAGAGTAGTCTTAGTTGAGAAAATTCCTTTATCAGATTGCCCTGGGGAAGTCTGTGAGGCATTTTCTTTTCATTCATTCTTTTTTTTTTTTTTTTTTTTTGAGACAGGGTTTCTCTGTGTAGCTCTGGCTATTCTAGGACTCACTCTGTAGACCAGGCTGGCCTTGAACTCAGAGATCCACCTGCCTCTGCCTCCCGGGTGCTGGGATTAAAGGTATGCTGCACCTGCACCTGCACCTGCACCACCACCACCACCACCACCACCACCACCACCACCACCACCGTCATCTGCCTGAGGCATTTTCTTGATAAATGATGGATGTGGAAGAGCTCAGCTCACTGGCAGCGGTGCCACCCCTTGCCAGGTGGTCCTGGCTGGTATAAGAAAGCAAACTGAGCAAGTCATTGAGAGCAAGCAAGTTAGCAGCACACCTCCACGGCTTCTGCTTCAGGTCCTGCCTTCTCCCAGTAATGGACTATGATGTGAAAGTGTTAGCCAAATGAAACCTTTCCTTCCCAGGTTGATTTTGGTCATGGTGCTTCACCACAGGAATAGAAACCAAACTAAAACACATACACATATGTAACTTTAAATGTAGGTTCCACATATGATAGAAAACATGTTGTCTCTCTGGGCCTGTCTTGTTTCTCTTAACAGGATTTTTGGTTCTACCCATGTCCCTGTAAATACTCAATTTCATTTTCTTTACACTACAAAGATTCCATTGTGTATATATACCATATTGTCTTTCTCTATTCACCAATTGATGGACAACTAGGCTAGGTCCATTCCTTGGACCAGGTGGATCTCTGTGAGTTCGAGGCCAGCCTGGTCTACAGAGTGAGTTTCAGGACAGGCTCCAAAGCTACACAGAGAAACCCTGTCTTGAAAAACAAAACAAAACAACAACAACAACAAAAAGAAGAGACCCCTCACTGGGCATTTTTTTGGTGGAGGGATTGAGTCCTGGGGGCTGAGAGGGCATGATGGGAAGCAGAACTTCCAAGCGAGTGCAGCCCAGACACAGGCTGCATTACTGGTACTGGTGAAGCCCAATGGTCAAGACACAGACTGTCCAGAGCCCTGGAGTCAAAATTGAGAGGAGGGGATGGGCACTGTCCAGGGCCCTTGCCCTCCGATGAGAGCCTTCCACCTACAGGGAAGGAGCCCACCTTCCCAGCAGCCACCTAAACAATAATGTCATTGACTTCATCACCTGGAGCTCAAAGGTGTGCTAGCCCTTGTAGATAAGGCAGGCTTGAGGATACACAGGTGCGCAAGATCTCATGGATGCAGAAGCAGTTAGAGTTCAGGCCCTGCATGTGGTAGTTCTCACACAGGGCAAGAACTGGAGAGGCAAATAACGACAAAGATAAGTTTTCAAAGAGTTCAAAAACCAAATGTTGACATTAGTCAGATTGCAGTCAAACACACTAGTTCTGCATGACGGCTGGGCATCCGAAGAGATTAGACATATTGATTGTTCATTTACTTTTTTTTCTCCAGATAATGGGTCACACGTTGATCATAAATTATATCTCAATGAGCAGAGCCTTAAATCTGGGGATGAGGAGTTGAAGGTCTTTAGATAGGTACCTGAGAATTCGAGGGGAGGGAAGGGGAGACGGGGGAAGGGAGAGGAGGGGAGGGGAGGGGAGAGGCATCCGAATTTCATCCTCTGGTGCCTGGACCAGGCATTCTAGCATCCGGAAAAGTGGTGTCTTAGAGTCCCAGAGCCACTTGCCTGTCACAGCTTAATGGCCAGCATCCTCCCTATGAGGTGCTTTCTTGAGCTGCCATGAATGGTCCAGCCCTGTCACTTCTAGGTTCCAATGCAGGGTCCATGACTGTCATACAACTGGGAGGTAAAGGTAAAAGCATCTCTGAACCTGCACGGCAATCCTGTTGAGCCCTGTCCTGAACATTTTTTGACTCTGTCTCTGGCTGTCTTTTTCCAAGGCCACTAGCATCCAAGCCTCCATTGCTTCTTACATGGGGTTCTCCAAGCTCCTCTTAATGAGGTTCCCCTCATACACTCTGGCCTTCCATATAAACCAATGGGATGTTCTAAATTAAAAGTGGTATCACATCTTTCTCTTAATCTTGTTACCCATGGGTGGGCAAAGTGGCTCAGATGATAAGGATGACTGTTGCCAAGACTGACACTTGGATTCAATCCCTGCAACCAGTGTGGTGGATGGAGAAGACCAACTCCCAAAAGTTGTCCTCTCAGCTGGGCAGTGGTGCACACCTGTAATCCCAGCAGGCAGAGGCAGGTGGATCTCTATGAGTTCGAGGCTGGTCTGGTCTACAAAGCAAGTTTCCAGACAGCCAAAACTGTTACACAGAGAAATCCTTCTTGAAAAAGCAAATACCAAACCTAACCAAACAAACACAAACACAGTCGTCTTTTGATCCCCATGTGCACAGTGTGGCACATACTCCACCCCTGTTGTTGTAGGTTTTTTTACTCTTTTTGGGGGACCCCCACCCAGCTCCCAAAGAAATTCACACATGAAGGCTTATTCTTAATTATGAATGCCTGACCTTAGCTTGACTTATTTTTTAGACAGCTTTCCTTATCTTAAATTATCCCGTCTACCTCTGGGCTTTTCCCATTCTCTTACTTCCTTAAATCTTACTCTTACTCCATGGCTTGCTGTGTAGCTGGCTCTTGATATCCTCCTCCTTCTCTGGCTGCTAGATCTCCAATCCTTCTTCCCAGATTTCTCCTTCTATTTATACTCTCTGCCTGTCAGCCACACCCATCCTTTCTCCTGCCTTGCTATTGGCCATTCAGTTCTTTATTTAGACCATCACGTGTTTTAGACAGGCACAGTAACACAGCTTCACAGAGTTAAACAAATGCAACATAAACAAAAGTAACACACCTTAAAATAATATCCTACCACGCACCCCCACCCCTAGTTTAAAAAAAAAAAAAAAAGTAAACCATTCTCCAGGGCTGAGTTAATTGTCAGAGCTCTAGTGTAAGAAGCGAACATTTTGAGTACAGCTGGGGAAGTCCTGCAGGTCCAGCCCCACTACCCATCTCCGCTTCCCTCTCCTGGCTCTGCATCCCTACCTGGCCCTGTTGCTTCTTCTATGTTGTGTCCTGAGCCCTGTCCTTCGCTTCTGTCGGGAATGCCTTTTCCTCATCCCTGTCATCTTTAATCCGGCATGATCTACTGAGCTTGACCCAAATGTCACGTCCTCTGCAAACCCCTGGCTGCCTCTCTGCCGCCCAGAGTCCCTCCGACTCTTCTGCTCTTTCCCACATGCCTCAGGTGCATGCGTGCTCTTCGCCTGCTTTCTGGTTCCTGCAAGTCTCAACTGCCTATGAGAATGGGCGGGTGTCTTGGGGGATGAAGGGTGGTCGTGGAAGGTCTTAGGCCCTCTATTTTCAAACCCTGCAAGAGGGACTAAGCAGTTTTGGATAATTACTCAAATTAGCGCCAGTGGAGAGGTGAGCAGGGTGGGGAGGGGTGAGTTCGTGAATGATGCACACAGGGTGTGTCTTACGCTTGCTTGCTCGTCGCTGGCAGCGCAGCTCCGGGAACCAGTGTCACTGAGTGGAAAAGCATCATCCAGCCAGCAGAGCTGCTTGCTCCAAGCCTGGCCAACACCCAGCTGATGCCTGGAGACACCCAGGACCAGGGAGGACTCAATGCAGGGAGCCACAGAACTTCCTCATCACTGGAGCTACAGGGACCCTTGGCCCTCACCTACTCTTCTGGGCAGCTGCTTAGGCTCACAGCACCGGAACTTGGCAGAACCCCCGACGGAAACGCGACTGAGATCCCTCAGAACCGGAGCTTTTAGAATTGCTGTCCAAGGCAAAAGACTAAGAAAAAATAGGAATCTGCTCTCAGGTGGAGAGAAGTCTGTTTTATGTTGTTCGTTGGCTCTGTTTTATTTTTCTCCTTGAGACGGGATCTAGTGTTGCAACCAAGCTGCTGTTAAGTTCATGATCTTCCTGCCTCAGTCTCCCCACTCCCAGCATCACAAGCATGCGCTGTCATACCTGGCTCAGGAGGCATGGCAATTTCTTCCAATCATCACGCTTATTTTCTCTCCTCTGAAAGTAAAAACGCGCCTCCCACTGTGAGCCTCTCCCTCAGAAGACAAAGAAGCAATACATAATGTTTTCCCACAATCAAGTCACTTCAAAAGCGTCCCATCAATGTAACAAGACACCTGAGATAATTACCGTAGCAAGAGGAAAGGCTTAGTTTGGTTTACACTTGTGAACGGTTTAGACCATGGGTGGTTAGGCCCACTGGGCCTATGGTAAGGAAGAGCATCATGGGGGAGCCTCTTTGCTCAAGGCTGGTGAAACTAGAGAACTAGAAAAAGGAATCGGAGCCCCAATGAGCCCCGATATCCCCTTCAAAGGCACAATCCCCAGGGACTTAGAGCTTCCCTTTTGCTTTTTTTGAGACATGGTTTCTCTGTGTATCAGCCCTCGCTGTCCTGGAACTCGCTCTGTAGACCAGGCTGGTCTCGAACTCAGGGATCCACCTGCCTCTGCCTCCCGAGTGCTGAGATCAAAAGTGTGTGTCCCCACTGACTTACAGTTTCCTTATACAGAGCTCCACCCTTGAAAAGTTTCCCCATCTCCCATGACATCTCAGTCTGGTAACTGAGGCTCTAGCACGTGGGCCTATGAGGACAATCTGCCGAAGGGTCGTAGCCCATATTTAAATTGAATTATTTGATATTTTGCTGTCTAGTTCCTTGAGTTCTTCATATATTTTAGAGATCAACCTTCTATCAGATTGTGGGGTTGGTGAGGATCTTTTCCCATTCTGTAGGCTGTCTTTTTGTCTTATTGACAGTGTCCTTTGCCTTAAGGAAGCTTCTCAGTTTCAGGAGGTCCCATTTATTAATTGTTGCTCTCAGTGTCTGTGCTACTGGTGTTATATTTAGGAAGTGGTCTCCTGTGCCAATGTATTCAAGGCTAGTTCCCACTTTCTCTTGTGTGACTTGATGTATTTGTGAGTCCCCTGGCAATGGGACCAGGACTTATCCCAGGTACACAAACTGGCTTTTTAGACCCCATTCCCCAAGAAGCAATGCCCTACTCAGCCTTGATGCACGGTGGAGGGGTTAGGTTTGTCCCCAACATGATACGACAGCCTCTGTTCACTACCCAAGGGAGGCCTTACCCTCTATGAGGAGGGGATGGGAGTGGGATGGGGGGGGCAGACAAGAGGAGGGAGGGGGAACAGGCATTAATATGTAAAAGGAAAGAAGTGTTTTTAATAAAAATTATATATATATATATATATATATATATATATATATATATAAAACCTGTAAAGTATGGGGCCCATTTGCATTTAACATCAGGGGCCCTTCCAGAACTGTTCATTCTAAATGACGATTTCTAAGCAGCACTAAGTCTCCAGAGACTCTCTGACATGAAAGTTCTCTCTCTTCCCACCTCTGTCTCTCAGTCTCTGTTTTTGTTCTGTCTCTCTCTGTGTTTTGTTTCTGGGGCAGTTAAACTTACTAGACTAGACCTTGCTCTGACCTCTGAAAGGGAGGCATTATGAAGGGAGCTGTTCCTTTGGGACATTTATCCGTGACAGCTGCATGTGCACACATGCACACACGCATGGGCACGGTCTTTTGGTGAGGATTGTGCTCTCCTGGCAAATCCTGCTAAACTGGGTAGCTGTATCTGCTCTTCTGAATTCTCGGGCTCAGATTTGAGCCTTATCAGGAGGCTACCTCTGTGTTTGTGTTTTGTTTGGTTTGGTTTTTTGAGACAGGGTTTCTCTTTGTAGCCCTGGCTGTCCTAGAACTCACTCTGTAGACCAGGCTGGCCTCGAATTCAGAGGTCTACCTGCCTCTGCCTCCCCAAGCTCTGGGATTAAAGGCGTGCACCACCACCACCACCACCACCACCCAGCCTCTGTGTTTTTAATTTTCTTTTTGAGACAAGGCCTGCAGTCCAGGCTGGTCTCAAACTGTCTCTGTAGTGCAGTATGCCTTTGAACTTGTGAGTTCTTACCCCCGCCTCTGCAGTGTGGGAATTGCAGGTGTGCACTAGCCAGCACGCCTGCCTTTATGTAGCACCAGGGATGAAAAACAAAGGTTCATGAATGCTAGATGAGAATTCTACCAACAGAGCCACATCCCTGGCCACGTCCTCTGTCATTCAGTCTGTGGCTTCTTAGACTTACAGATCCAAAGGCGTGCCATACACCCTAGTGGCAGGTCCAGCGTCAACCATCATTTATTGACTGGAGAGTCTTGGAGCTCTAATTTATAATATAAACTTAGGAAAACATTATCAACCAAACATAGCAGTTTGTGTCCATCCTTTTAAAAACAGAATGCTGTGGTAAGTCTGTGGGAAGCCTATGATGCCATAATTTTCTGCAAGAGCTTTTACAGTGTTCAAAAGTGTACAGTGGAGCCAGGTCAGACTCACGCTATGTTGGCCAGCAGATGGCAGCAAACTCGAACTTGACCAGGAAAGTAGATGGTGCTTGTATTTGGAGCATTCATGTCAGGCCCAGCCCAGTAATGATGGAGAGATGAGCCAGGCCTGGGGGTACAGGCTTATCCCTGGACCTGCCGCTAGGGTGTACGGCACACCTTTGGATCTGTAAGTCTAAGAGCCACAGACTGAATGACAAAGGCTATATTCACTATTTGGGATGCTGAGACAAGAGGAGGATAAGTTTAAGTCCTATGTGGGCTACAGAGTGAGTTCAAGACCAGTCTGACAAACTCAATGAGATCCTGACTCAAAATGCAAAAGTAAAGGGAAGGCTCAAGATGTGGCTCAGTGGGAAAGGGCTTCCCTAGCATGAGCGAGGCGTGGAACCAATCCCCAGCACAAACACAAAAGCAAGTAGTTTTGGATAGAACAAGAATGGCAGTGGCCTCCTGTCTCAGTTAGAGTTTCTATTGCTGTGAAGAGACACCATGACCATGACAACTCTTATAAAGGAAAGCATTCCATTGGGGCTGGCTTACAGTTCAGACGTTTAGTCCATTGTCATCATGGCGGGAGTCATGGCGGTGTGGAGGCACACACGGTGCTGGAGAAGGAACTGAGAGTTCTACATCTTCATCTGCAGGCAGCAGGAGGTGAACTGTGAGCCACTGAGCCTGGGCTTGCGCATGTGATACCTCAAAGCCCACCCTCACAGTGGCACTTTCCACCAACAAGGTCACACCTACTTCAACAAGGTCATACTTCCTGATAGTGCCCGTTCCTGTGGGCCAAGCATTCAAACACACAAGTCTTCAGGGGCCATTGCTATTCAAACCACCATACTTCCCACCCTCTGCATAATAGGCTTCTCTCCAAAGTCCATTCATTTGAAACCTCTGACACTGTGCTTCAAACTCCTCTTTTCCTTGTGTTAGGTGAGTTATCTCAGGTAGTTGGACAGAAAGCTGGCTAGCACGTCCACTTTGTGCCAGGTAGGATGGTAATAGCAGAATACTGATGCCCATTTGAAAGTTACATTTTAATGCAACTATGTATGTTGGGGAATATTGTTTTAAGGTGTGTTACTTTTGTTCATGTTGCATTTGTTTAACTCTGTGAAGCTGTGTCACTGTGCCTGTCTAAAACACCTGATGGTCTAATAAAGAACTGAATGGCCAACAGCGAGGCAGGGGAGAGAGATCGGTGGGGCTGGCAGGCAGAGAGACTGTATCAAAGGAGAAGTCTGGGAGGAGAGGAGGAAAAAGAGATGGAGGAGTGAAGAAAAGGAAGTAGCCAGAGAAGGAGGAGGACTCCAGGGGCCAGCCACCCAGCCACCCAGCCAGCCAGGGAGTAAGAGTGAAAGTAAGATCACAGAAGTAAGAGAATGGGGAAAGCCCAGAGGCAAAAGATAGACGGGATAATTTCAGTTAAGGAAAGCTGGCAAGAAACAAGCCAAGCTAAGGCTAGGTGTTTATAACTAAGAATTAGCCTCTGTGAGTGATTTATTTGGGAGCTGGGTGGTAGGTCCCCCAAAGAGCCAAAAGAGTTAAAACAAACAACAACAACAACACATGTAGCTGTTGTCCTACAAGAAGCAGCCTGTAGGTGATGCACTGAAAGCAGGCACACTGAGCTGCAAAGCAGAGGTGTTATAGAAAGATGTCTGAGATGTTCTTAGCTCGCTCTTCTCACCAGTCCAAATGGGAGTCAGAAAGCCAGTCCCGTGCCTCTCAGGAGAGAGTTGTGTGCCAATTAAGGGAAGGACATTTTGAAGCCAGGTGGTGGTGGATCTCACCTTTAATCTCAGCACTTAGGAGGCAGAGGCAGGTGGATCTCTGTGAGTTCAAGGCTAGCCTGCCTGGTCTGCAGAGTGAGTTCCAGGACAGCCAAGGATCTACTGAGGAACCCTGTCTCAAGAAAACAAACAAAGCAAAACAAGACAAAACAAAAAAGAGAAGAAAATTCTGTTTCTGGAAAGTTATATCATAGAAACAAAGAAACAAATTGCCGTTACCTCTTTAGCTCAGGGTAGGCGCACAACTGTAGACAGGCCCGAGAAACATTTGGTGGGGTAGGAAGGATCTGTCCTTGCTTCTGCCTCTACCTTGAGGTTGTGGGTTTGGTGGCTGTGCTGGTTAGTTTTAACTGCCAACTTGGCACAACCTAGAGTCACCTGGAAAGAGAGACTCAATTGAGGAATCTGTCTAGACCAGGTTAGCCTCTGGGCATGTCTGTGAGGAGTTGTCTTGATTGTTAATTGTGTAGGAAAACCTAGCTTATTGTAGTCACCCAAGGCAATAGTTCCTGAACTATATGGGTCTGGCCAAAGCTAGAGGAGAGCAAGCAGGATGGGCTTATTATGTCTTTATTCTTGACTATGGTTGTGATGTAGCTACCTATTTGAGCTCCTGTGTTGTGACTTCTCTGCAATGATAGAAGTGTAGGCCAATAAACAATGACGGAAGTGTAAACCAATAAACAATGATGGAAGTGTAAGCCAATAAATGATGATGGCAATGTAAACCAATAAACAATGACAAAAGTGTAAATCAATAAACTTTTTCTCCCCATGTTACTTTTGGTCAAGATGAGGTTTTTGTTTGTTTGTTTGTTTTTGGGGTTGTTTGTTTTTAGATACAGGGTCCCTACATAGCCCTGGTTGTCTGGTTATTCTGAAGCTCATTATGTAGACTAGGCTGGCCTCAAACTCACAGAGATTTGCCTGCCTTTGCCTCCTGAGTGCTGGGATTAAAGGTGTTGGTCAAGGTGTTTTGTCATGGCAACAGAATGAAGTTAGGACAGTGGCACAGTAAGGAGCCTCTGGCCACTGCCAAGTCCCCACTTTGTAGGTTTCTCAAGGAGGATAGCCAAAAGGAGAAGGCACGCCCCCAGGAATCAGAGGTGCTGGTCAGTGGGGGCAGGGCACTTGCTGTCCTTATGCCTGATGCTATTGGAATCTCCTGGACTCAGCTGATTGGTCTGTGGGGACATCTGATGAGAGGCTGTCAAGTTATCAGGAGTCCAGCTGCACGTGCCAGTTGCCTGAGGCATGGCAGCTGGATGGGCAGTGATATATGAAGCATGGAGGGCTGGGGTTCAAGTGCTTGGGACAGCACAAAGGACAAGGGGCCCCAAGCTAGCACAGGCTCAACCCTGCCCAGCTTTTCCCTTTTTACTTTGTTTGGTTTGAGATGACCCCATTGCAATAGCCCAGGCTAGCCTTTAACTCACAGTTCTGCTGCTTTAGCATCCTGCATTCTGGAGTTACAGATGTACGCCACCATGCCCCACTTTTAACCTCCTTTTGATGATGAGAGTGACATGGAGGTAGGTGAGGTGTTCATTCAACACACAGATCAAGGACTTTCCCGTATGAATTCTGCTTCAGTGTGCCTGTGGGTAAATCTGGGCTCAATTCTGGTCCCCACCTCCTCCAAGATCCAGGAGAGCTGGTCACTGGACAGCATGGTGAGTGGTAAGGCTTTCTGTTCTCACCTTTCCATTCTACAGTAGGGTCTCGTCGTTGCAATGACTCAGGCTCTGCCTGTAGTAGGGAAAGAAACTTGAGATTTCCACAGAATCTGCTCTAGGGCAGCTTTGTCCTTGACTCAATACAAGTTGTCCCATTTACTCCTCTCCACAGATGACCTTGTGGGATGGCCTTGCATTCCCTACTGTACATAAAGGATCAGAGAAGCTGAGTGACTTCCCAGGCTTGACCAATTAATAAGTGAAAGATTTAGGATTGAAGCCAAGATCAGACTGGAGTAATGCTCAATAATTAGTCATCTAACTAATCATCCCAAAGAGAGTTGAATACTGATCTCAGAAGCCATGAGTTGGCTTTTTGTTTGTTTGTTTTTTGTCTTTTTTAAGCTGAGGATCAAACCCAGGGCCTTGCACTTGCTAGGAAAGCACTCTACCACTGAGCTAAATCCCCAGCCCCAGCCATGAGTTTTTAAATGAACATTCCAGTACCAGGCATGGGATACTTCATTATGAGTTGTTGGCCAGAGAGCCCCCAGAGGCTTGCCAAACAATGCAGGCTATTGCTCTTGCTCTTGGATGCATACCAGAAATAGAAGGTAAGACTGATTACTAAAGACACCGCACACTTTGGATACAGAACACAGAGAAATCAAGCTGTCACTGAGCTGGTAGCTTCCTCCCTGCTGCCTAGCTCTCATAATGCTAGACGGTATTATAGAGGCTGCTGCAGGAGAAAAGTCATCAACAGTCATCTCCAGCTGCAGACCTGGATTGAGCACTAACGCGGAGGAACATGAGTCCTGCGGGGTTATTAGTTAAGCAAGAAAAGATACAATGAAAACCATTCTAGAATCTGTCTCTTCCTTTCTGGCTCATGACCCATCATCTCTTGCCTACAGGATCGAAATGATCTTGTCCTTGTGTCTGGAACACTCCCCCAGACTTTTCCATGGCTACCCTGCCCCCCATCTGCAGCTTGCTACCCCTCAGTCTCCCCAGTAGATCAGAGCGTGGCTGGTGGCTACAGTTCCTGGACTTGTCCTCCAGCTCTTCCTGGGTTACTAGCTATGTGATGTAGATGGAGTTACCTGGTCTCTCTGTTTCGGTGCCCTCCGCTGTGAAAGGGGACTTGAGAGTCCCTCCAACGGTGGCATGTATTGTGTTTGTCAGACACTTAGCCACGTGAAACATCTCCTTGCTGCTCCTTGTCACCCTCACCTAACTAGGTGCACTTTTATCGAAAGGAACCATGTCACCCTGTTCTATTTTCTCTACAACCTGTCAACAGACTGCCCACTGGCATAGCCATGTATTTTCTGAGCCAGAAGACATAGGGTGTTGTCAAGTACTCTATGTGTGATGGCATCTTGCAACTTACAAATGGTGGAGTAGAGGCACGTGAGAATTCTAGGGGTAATGAGTGGACACGCTGAGTCTCCTAGCCCAGGTGGGGGCCTTGCCTGGTACACAATGGTGGCCTGGCACAAAAGCCATGACCTCTGTCTTTGCCCTTAATAATGGTTGATAGAAATAGATGGCTCTGTTGGCTAGTGCTGACCTCTTCTCCAGGATTCTGGGCCTTCCTGAAACAAACAAACAAACAAAAAATCCCCAACTTTTAGAGGCTTTAAGCCTTTGAGTCAAAGCTTGAAGAACACCTAGTTAATCAAGGTTAAGGCTGGCAGTCTGCTTTGGATCCGTCGGTCTGTGTCATACCTTTGACATTATATTTAAACATGGTTTTCTTGATTTAATAAACTCCGAGAGGTTCTCTGGAGCCTTTTGTGAACATTAATCACCTCCCTGAATGTGTTCTGCCATTTGGACTGGGAAGCTGGCCAGAGCTGGAGCCGGGACAGGGAGGAGTTCTTATCCACCAGCTGGGGGTGCCACCATGCTCCCACCTTCTCCCAGAAAGCAAGAGGCTGAGAAAGATGCATAGCATTTGCTGAACTTCCCTTGCAGGATTTTGAGCCTTTCTGAGAAAAAAAAAAAAAAAGAATCAGCTATGTGCTAGAGTTTGCCTTACCCTGGGAGTGTGACATGAAGAGACCCAAGAAAAATGCATGTACATGTCCATTCTCATCTGCTTGAAGATGCCTAGATGTCTAATAGTAACGTCTTTCTCAGAGACAAATGGCTTGAAGATATACACATCTGAGAGGAGAAAGTCTACAGTTGAAATTCACTCCAAGAGTTAAAGATTTGGCCCAAGATGTTTAAAGAAAGGGGTTTTGATAGAAAGCATGGGAAACACATATAGATGATAGGAAACAAAGAAAGGACGGTGTACCAGTCAGCTACTGAAACACTGATGCTGTGTAACAAAGCGAAGTTTATAGATGTAAATTAAGCTTGGCTTTCTCCCTCATACATCTATCAGTCAACTTGAGGTCAGCAGGCCTGTGTAGAGCTCTGTGGGCTTAGCTTCAAGCAGCAGGTGAGACCCAAAGCCGCCCCCTTGTTTTCATCCCAGGAGCAGCTACTAAGGATGAATGATGGAGATACTCAAAGCCTCTCCATTTGTCAGCTCCAAACTTGCTCAGTGTTGCTTTAATCCCATTCTTTGGGTCAGAGCAAGCCACACTGTCTTCAGAACGTTTATAGAGGTCACGTCTTTAGCAACCTCAGCATGTGTCTCAGATTCTGCTTTGCACTTCCTTGGGTCCTCCTGGAGTTAAGACAATGGCTTTCGGAGTTCATGGCTTTAGGTTCATCACTCCTTCCCAAGTCCTTGCTCATGTGACATCATTGTATTCCTCAAAGGGTCCCCCACTTCTTCCCCTCTCCCCTCGCCCCTGCCATTGGTGGTACTGGAGAGCCCAGGACCTTGTGAATGTTTCCACACAGATCTCCCATTGAGCCACAAACATCACAATAGCCAAAAGAAGGTGCGATGTAACCCCCACTACCCCAATTACACAGTTGAGTCTCCTGAATTTGGGGAAACCTCAGGGGCTAGCGCACTCAGAGTACAATGCATGAGCCTCACCCTGAGAAAACCATGTTTCTGATGAGCGTCTCTCTCCTATCTTAAATGCTCCTCCACTTTCTGTGAACCCCAAACTCTAGGATGCTAACCTCACTGTTCTAAAGCCCATCAGACTCCCCTTTTCTCTGTCAGGAGCTTTCTGTTCTTAGCCTGCTTCCTGAGGCCAACACTTTTCTCACCATAAAACACCCAGTTGTCCTCCAGTGTCGCAGCAGTTCTGAAACTCCACTTGTACACACAAGGGACCAGAGTTTCAGAACCACCTTAATAAGATTGTATTTCCCACAGGATACTCAGTAATTATGGTTATTTTCATAGCTAATAAGCATATTTTGCTTTTGCAAGCTAAAAATGAGACTTTGACAGCCCCAAACGGACCGAATGGAAGCCAAGCCCATTTTATTTGATCAGCCCTCTGTGCACATGAGCAGAACCTCTTGCTTTTGGACTCTACCTTACTGTTTGCCAGTAGCAGTGTTCACCTGGGTGAACCTGCAGCCTGCGTGAAGAGATAAAATCCTGGAGTGGGAACCAATATCAGGCAATGACAGCGACTCCCAGAAGCTTTTCTCTTCCTTGGGTAAAGCTCGTTCGCAATTACAGCTGGTGCAAGCAGGCAACCTTCCGCCTCACTGGCAGCAGAAACCGCCTTGCATGGATTCACCCAGTCGGAGAGGCAAGCCGTTCTTGATGGGTTGTCAATGGTACTCCTGCATCCAGCTTCAGAGAGGGGGTTTGAGGCAGATGCTAGGAGAGTCTCGTGACATTGTACACCAGTCTCCCTCCAAGTCCATGTACTGTGTGTCTCCTGTTCCATGAGAACTTCAGAACAGAAAGGCTGGTTTTCTCCCCTGCCCTTGACCTCTTTTTAGTCCTTGGTCAGTCCCAGCCTGTGACTCAGTCATCTCTCCAGTGGTCCACAAGTAGGGGCATTGGTGAGCTCTGCCATCTTTGTCTCAGGAAAAGGGAAGTCAAATGGGCTAACAAATAGCAAGTTCCAAAACTGAGGTTCTGAAAGTTCAGTTGTTGGTCCACCTGCACAAATATCACCCTGGGGTGTTGGGTAACGATAAATCTCTCTGAGCCTCACATGGGACACCCTCGGACCAAAGCCTCAGTCTTAAATCTCTTCCTATGTTCTGCTGTATGGTAATGTGTGAGAATGTGGTCCCCCACCCCCCTTTTACAGAGAATCCCTAAAATGCTGCTTGGGTGTGGAGTGATGGTGATGTAGACAGACCCAGACTACACAAAAGCCAGTGGTGTGGCAGCTGGAAGTTTAGAATACTAAATGTCAAACCATGTATCTGCATCTGTGACCTGAGAACTGCCTTGCCTTCTCTAGGCATGATTGTGGCCTGTGCTGTCCTGGAGCTGGTCACCTTGGATGTTCAGCGGTCCCCTAATGGAACATCTTGAACCTCAGTGATTTCACCAGGAGAGTGAAGACCCAGTCACCTGATCAGTGCCTTGGGAAGGACTCAGCTCCCCACTAGGGGACATCTTTTGGTCATAATAGACCTGAGTCTTGCCCATTTGTCTGTCTTATGAGGAGGCTACTGCATTTGTGTCCCAAGTGTGCACCTTCCTGCTCTGCCCTCATTGGTAGTGTAACTTTGGATCTGGAGCTCATTTCTGAAGGTCTCTGCCATAAACTGAGGTTTTTACTCACCTCTGAAAGCCATGAACATCTTCGGAGTGATGTTCATCTGATCTAGACTGAGCAGCCAAGGAGTTGCCTGCACTTGATGGGATCCAGCTCATTCATTCACTGAATGAGACCACAAATACCCCTGTATGTGGTGGGTTGTGCCTATTTCACAGAAAGCTGGGCAGTTTAGAAACAATTAAGTTTCAAAGAGATGATTATGGACTCAATTTGTCTTTTCAAAACCCATTCTGAGGCCTTAACCCTTCAGCACCTCAGACTATTGAGAGATGGTGTTTTACGGTTGCTGTCAGCTCACTAGGGTGGCCCTAATCTAAGGTGACCCATGCCCTTATACAGAGACATGCACATGGAAGAGCACCCCAGGCATCTGGAAGCAGCCATGGGATGGTGCTTCCTCAAGGCAAGAACACTAAAGACGGCCAACAATCTCTAGGCCGGGAGCAGATTCTCTCTCCTAGCCCTCGGAAGGAACCAGACAGCTGATTCTTCACCTTGGATTTCCAGCCTCAGAAATGCAAGACAGATTCTTCATGTTGAACTGCCCAGTCCGTGGCCCTCAATTATGGCAGCCACAGCATTCAGACATGGTTACAAAGATTCACAAATGGTTAGCATCTCCCTACCTCCCACAGGCATCTGTAGATCGGACTGTGGTTAAGACAACGCAGAGCTCATAGCCACTCCAGGGTGTCTCTCTTTAAAAAAAGTATCTTGCACTATCTGCCAAAGCTAAGTGAGACCTTGCAAGCAGGTTGGAGTTAGTCTTAGAGCACCAGAAATGTCCCCCAGAATCCACAGTCCTGACTTTTCAGGGTGTACCGGCTGAGTGTTATCTATGTAGTTTAGCTGCAAATCCATATTTCTGCTTTTTAATACAACTCCCCCCTCTTAGCCTCCTCAAACCTCCATGTCTGAGTCTGAGAACCTTGCTTTGCCTGTATGCCCTAGGAGCCAGGGACCTTAGTCAACCCCAGTGTCTTCCCCTTCCAGTAGCCATGGCGAAGTGACAGGTGTCATAGGGGAGAAGCACGGTGGTAGGCAGACTAATGGGCCCTCACTGATGTTGTGGTAGCCTAACCACAAGATCATGTGACTGGGGTCATCATTCAGGTGAGCTGATGTAGTAACAAGGATTCTTGTAAGCAAAGGTCAGGAGAGCCAGTCAGAAAAGGGGATGGGTGATAGAGGGAAAACTTGAGTGAGCGAGACAGAAACACAGAGAGAGGGTGAAATGGTGAGAGAAACGGAGGAAATGAAACTGGGGGAGAAGAGGAGAGTTTGGGGATGCTGCAGTGTGGGCCTTGGAGATGGAGGAAGAGGTCAAGAGCGGGCATGGGGGAATACAGGCATCCTCAAGAAACCAGGAAAGGTAAGAACAAACTCTCCCCTAGACTCTCCTACTAATTCCGTGTTTTCAGTCTGACTTTCAAGAGTATGAGAAAGGGAATCTGTGCTGTCCTGAGCCGCCATTGTGATGGATCTTCGTGGTGGTGGTCAAAGGAAATAGAGGTGTCTGAAATTCTTTGACCGGACTCCAAAGAAGGGCAACAGGCCTGGATGGTAGCTGAGACGCGTGGCCCCCAGGGCAGTTCTTTCCTCCACAATTGGCTCAGTGTATGGTGGCTGGTGGTGTCTGTTGTCCCCTGTGTGTATGCGGCCATCAGAACAGTGCCTGGTCACATTTGCTTTATCTCGGCTCAGTTTCTCCACTGCCCATGATAAGCCACTGAGAATCCCGTGACAGGGCCTGTAGGTTGGGCCAATAAAAACACATTGCATGGGACGTGCTGTCATACAGCGATCACTGCCTATCTCAAATTCACATTAGAGACATTTGTGTTTCGACTGGCAACTCGACCCCTGTGCCGGGGGAAACACCTGCTGCTTTCAGGTTCTGAGATCCGATCCCTCCATCCCTGGAGACGCCTTCAGCTCAACTGAACCCCATTTGGAGGTCTCACTTAGCAAATTGTTAATTGGCTGGTCTGTCCCTGAGGGGCATAGCTGAGATCAGAGAGCAGGTGGGAAACACAGCGGCTGTTGAGGGAGGAGGGGGCTTGGAACAGGTGTGAGGTTCAGCACCACAGCTCAGGTGTCCTACTGCAAGAATTATCATTGAGCTGCCATCTTCTCTGGCCAGGGCCACTGTAGTCAAGGACCACAGACCAAAGAGCTTAAGTAGCAGAAATTTGTTCCCTCTTACTCCAGAGGCTGTAAGTTCAAGATCAGTGTTGGCATCTATCTGGTCTCTGGTTCTCTTCCTGGGTGGTCGATGAACGCTTTCTTGCTTTCTGTCCACATGGTTCTCTCTTGACATTGTGTTAGGGCCCACAGAATGTCCTCATTACACCTTAGTGTCATGCAAAGTTCTATTTCCAAATATAGTCACATTGTGAGGTATCAGTATGCATATGAATAACACAGGGCATTTTCAGACTGACTGCTTCGGGAAGCTAGCTGGAAAAACGGTCCCAGCATCCGTCAGAGGTCGGGACTGTGGCCCAAGGGGAGGAGTTCACAGAGGCCTTCTCAAAACTTCCTCCAGCACCAAGGAGTCAGAATGGCAGGAACCTGGGAGGGACCCCAGGCCAGAGGCAGTTAACCCTCCAAGAGGTAGTTTGGCAACTAAGAAATCAGTCCTTCGGTGCAGGGTAGAGCCCAGGCTGGGACCTTGATTGTATTGGTCTGTTAGTTTTACTCAGGAAAACTAGGAAACTCCAGCCAGTACAGCTGACCTGTGAACTCTTTGACATACTCCTGATATCAGGGCGTCATTCCGGCAGCTGCATTGAACAACTCCCAAGTTCCTAGCCAGCTAGCACTGGACCCACATCTCTCTTTCAGGAAACCATGCAGGGAAAGTCTTGTTACATTGCCAGGAGTGCTGGGGTGATGCACTGAGAGTCTAAATATTAGACTCGGATGGGAGGCGGCCTTCTCCTTCAGCAGGATCAGGGGTAGGGCATGCCTGGAAATTAAGATCCTGAACTTCTGTGGCAAAGCTTGACTGAAGCCACTGGCCACTCCTGACAAAGGTTGCCATTGCAGGCCCTCAAGGCAATAATGTCATTCAAGTCTCACAAACCCTGTAAATACTGCAGACATGGAGGCTGAGCGACTCTCCCACAGTTAGTTAGACGAGTTCAGTCAGACTCCAGAGTCTGGGTTCTTCTTTCAAACCCTCCTCACGCAGGCAACTCAGAGCGAGGCCTGTGTCCACAGGGAGGCAGGAGAAGGATGGAGACACAAGGACTTGCTTCCTTTGTGGTGGTTCCAGCATTAGGACCACACACGAGGCAGCGTTACTGAAATGAATTTATTGCCTGTAGACTATTTAGAAGGGTGAATATAATGTAATCCCAACAGTTGCCTGGAGGAATGAATACATTTCTGTTTATTTATTTTGTGTGTGTGCACTTGCAGAGGGCAGGGGCAACTTGTGGAAATCAGTTTCCTCCGTCCATAATGTGTATCCTGGGGATAGAACTCAGGTCATCAGGTTTAGCAGCAAGTACCTTTCCATGCCGAACCATCTCACCAGCCCATGATGGAATTGGAATAAGGATGGACCTTGCCTCTGTCATTAGTCAGCTGTCTGATTTTGGACAGGTTACTATGCCTCAACTTCTTCAATTGAAATTCGGGAAATGAAACATCACACATGGTGTTTGGAGATTTAAAGGAGAAGCCATTTGGAAAAAAATGTTCACTCACCACCCCACTTGGGACTCTCGACTCCTTATTCCTTTCCCCAACAGGCGCGTGCAGAGACAGCTGTATGCCTGGGCACCAAGCAGCTTCCCTGTTGCAAAGGGAGTATGAAGCCAGTGAAATTAAGGGAGGGTATGTGAAAAAGCTAGCAGATGCTCACCTGCTGGGTCACACATGTCACCACCACCCCTCAAGAGGAACTGACCTCCTGGGAATGGGTGTGACTTCCTCAGGGCCACGCAGCAAGCTAGGGACAGCCACGGAACTTGGAGACAGATCTCTGGACCTTACTTTCATTACCCCAGAAGAAGCTTTTTATGGACAGTGAGCTTGGAATGCCAGATTTTTCTGGACATTGTGTACAACTGAAACAGACCTTGACTCCCCAGGCAGCTCTGTCTTGGAACACATGTAAGTGCATATCTATACCGCAGCCACCTGAGTGGGAAGGCAGAGCCTCCCAAAGGGGTCAGGGAAGGGCTGGTATTGAGAAAAGACTCCATTCAAATCCATCCATCCACCCATCCATCCATCCATCCATCCATCCATCCACTCCTCCATTCATTCCCTGGAGGAGTTACTGGACCTTGCAATGTGCTGTGAATGACGTCACACAGTTGGGTTAACTTTCCTCCGTCTTCTGTTAGTGGATCTCCAACCCTGCAAATGTCTCATGTGGGTAGTCACACTTGCTGTGTGGTAGCCATTCAGGATGGTGATGACTGTCGTGTGCCAGAAGGAAGGACATGGCATGTGTGCCCCCGTCTGACCTCTCTTCCTGTGCAAGAAGGACATGTGTTCCAGGCTCTGCTTTAAAGGGCTGGAGTGGGTGTGGTGTGCAGTGGTGGAGCTGGCCCTGGCCTGTGAGAACAACTCTTGGAAACCTGAGAGAGGTGCCAGGACACCAAGGAGGTCAAAGACATCCAATCCAGGAGACAGGGAAGTAGCGCATTTGGAAGCAAGGGTCAGGGACCTGGCAGATGCAGCATGGGTCAGGGTGCCTCCATGTGGTTGCCGCTGGGGTTCGACAGGAAAGCAAATGAATGGGGCATAGCAAGGGGCCCATGGGAGCCCTCTGACGACAGGAGTGAGCTGGGTTCTTCAGCAAGAGTCGGGAATGTGGGCAAGGGTTTTGACTGTTCCCGAATGGAATGAGGACAGGGGAACTCAGCTGAGGGATGTTAGGGACCAGTGGTCCCCAGCCTTTGTCTACTTGTATCTCAACACTGTTACTAGGCAGGACACACCCACCAGAAACACTTCGGGTTGTATCCACTCTCTCTACCCACTTGCATTTTGGGGATGAGGAAAAGAGGAAGGAGAGCACAGTAAATGCTCACACGTGAGAACCTGGGGTGGATGCATGCAAAGATGAAAAAGGCTTGTCGAAGCTCTGCTCTTTTCCCCCAAGCGCCAGTTTCCCCTTGTGGAGGAGCCCAGCTGTGGATGGGAAGCGAGACCACTGAACACATCAGAAGCACGACGGAAGTCAGTCATAACGTTTATTAAACATTCATGGTACGTGCCTTACTAGGCAAAACACAGGGAGAGCATACAGTGGAAATCCAGCAGCTGTCGTCACTTAACTGGTGAAGACGACATTTTGCTTAAGCGGAGAGACACCTGTTAAGCATACAGGGACATGTGCAACCAAGCCCTAGATATACAGACACTCTCATTCACCATGTCAAGTGCATGGGAAGACCTTACCACGGTGCTTGGGGCACACAAAGCTGAGACACACTTCTCAGTTCCAGTGCTCCAGTGTATTGTGCTGCTGCTGAAGGGATGCTACTAGAAAGACACTAAAATACTAGGAAATCCACGTATTTGTTTCCTTAACTTGAATTCATGCTCAAATCAGTACTCTTGTTTAACACGAGACAAAGTCTGAGAGCAGCAAGATGTGAGAAAAAAAAATTCATCAGTAGAAATCAGACCCTTACAAGCTCATCACAGAGTCTGGAGGTTAATAGCCCCTAGACCCATCTCTCAGTTTCCAATAGTGAAAGACTTTCCAATAAATTAAATCAGCCAAGGCATGTTATTACTGCACGGGTGGGAAATCTTGTTTATGTTTTTGCCTGCCTTAAAATATTTCAAAAGTAGGGTTGGCAGATAAAATATAGGATGTCTTCCGGTGTATGAGATGCACTCAAAACCAAAAATTAGTATCTATAAGGGTGTTTCTCAATGTGTGGGTTGTGACCCCTTGGAGCTGACCGACCCTTTCACAGAGGTCACTTAAGACTATTGGAAAACATATATTTACATTATGATTCATAACGGTAGCAAAATTATAGTTATGAAGTAGTAATGAAAATGATTTTATGGTTGGGGTCACCGCAGTATGAGGAACTGTATTAAAGGGTGAGGGCATTAGGAAGGTTGAGAACTACTGGTCTACAGCTTACCCAAAAGTACACTTTAGCTGCATATCTGTATTTTTGTTAAAAAAAAAAAAAATCCTAGAGTCTTGCTTTTAGGTTAATATACCTTCAGAAACTCCAAAGGTTCCTCATAATGGAGGGGGGGGATCCTAATTTTTCTTCATTGATTTCCTAATACTGTCAGGGGGTCAGAGGGGATGGATCAGTCTTTATTTAGGCAGGAAAGGTATGTAGACTATAAGACCTACTCAGGTATCAAAGACATTTTTATCTCTTACAACTTTTATCACTGCAATTTGAACTCCTCAGTTTGACTTTAAAATCACTGACTGAGAGGGTGGTGATTGCTACTAATAAGATTGCAGTCTGAGGAGGAGGAGTAGTCTGACTTGACAGGCTGGGTGTGAGGGGCAGTTTTGTGCTCAGCTGTTTCTCCTCAGTGTGCTCCACTGGGCACAACCATCACTGTAAGGTGTATGTCTTGTCTAATTCTAGAACACTGGGAACCTTATCATCCCTTACTTCTCTCCTCTTTCCCTCTTCCACAGGGAAGTTTGGGGACTGTTGAGGGTGGGTGGCCCCGATCGGTGGCTGGTTGGGGCCTTATAAAAGGAGAAGAGCGCTCATTCCTTGGATAATTGGCAGCTCATCACAATGAACTCTCCTTGATTCTTTTCTTTGCATATTATACTTTTTGCATGTGCCTACAAACTTGTTTCTGTTGAAAAGGTCCATACTAATTCTGTTAAGTAGACAAAGCAGTATTGCTCAAGAAAAAAGGGGGTGGGGTGGGGATTTAGCTCAGTGGTAGAGCGCTTGCCTAGCAAGCACAAGGCCCTGGGTTCGGTCCTCAGCTCTGGAAAAAAAAAAAAAAAAGAAAGAAAAAAGAGGAGAAAAGGAGAGACAGGCAGGAAGGAAGAAGGGAGGGAGAGAGGGAGGGAGGGAGGGAGAGAGAGTGGATGCATTGGTAGACTGGATTCCTAAATGCTGTCTGGAATGTTCTTCCTGGTGTCTCAATGTATAGCTAGCTGATCACTGTTTTTAAACAGAGAGTTCTTAGAGTCAAGTGTTTTCAACATGAAACAAAGAAACAAAGAAACAAAGCTCACACAGAACTCCCAATTTTTATGGAAGAATGGTAACACTTGCTGAATTCCAATATCCACTGACAAGTTTTTAACACATAGAGAATGTAACCATATGTTCAGTTCACACACACACACACACACACACACACACACACACACACACACACACTGAGCCAACTCTCAAGAGCTACATAGATGGTATTTAAAAGCATACACACTTTTGACATTCAAAGCTACCTGCTAACTGAGTACCAGCATGCCAATTTTCTTTGGAGCCTGATTATATATGTTTCCAACCTTGCCCAGGTATGTACAACTCCCCTTCCTACCTAGAGGTCTTGAGGAAGTCCAGATGGACACAAGAAATTAAGTTGAGGTTTAAAAAACGCTGTGGGATTAGGGTACAAAGGAGAAGTCACACAGGACGGATCACCCCCCTTTCTGCAGCTTGCCATTGCTGACAGAAAACATTTCTTCAGGTGACTGGCCTTGCATGCTTTTTCCTTTGTAGAAATAAAATTCCAAAACCTGTCTTTTAGGCTCACTCTTTTTGCTTTTCTGATGACTGACCTAAACCTCCAGCTCTGAGTGTCCTTGACCAACCTCAAGATTAAGAAGTGTCAGACTATTCAGAAGTGGCCAGAGGAGGTGGTTGTGAGAAGGTGAGTAGTTGTAGTACATATGGGAAGTAGCCGTGGGTTCCCTGTGAAGGAAAATAGTGTAATTCTGCATGATCAGAAGAAACAGAGCATAGCAGTGCGTCACTATGGAGGGACCTCACCTGGGGTGTTCCAGAAAATTCTAAAGCTCATCGGAGGTCTATACCTCCATTTTGAAGCTCAGGCTTGTCAGTGACACTGTAGCCTGAGCCCTTTGGGGCTCCTATCCTGGCCTGCTGAGGTTTCTTCCATGGTGAACACTGTGGAAAATGTCTTGGCATTTTCACGACCCCACCTTAAGTTCCTTCTGGAACTCTGTGAAGGCTGAAAAGCAGACACTGAAGAGTCACCATGAGAAACAGGTCTTTCTTCTCCTTTACTCCAGCTTCCTCTTCTTCCTTTTCCATTTCCTCCTTGCTCCCTGTTCTCTTCCTTCTTGCTGCAGCAGTGGGCCAGGTATATAGCTCAGGGAGGTGGAGCCGAGGTGCTCATGTGGCTGTAGGAATACCTGGACAGTGATGCCCCTGTGGTCCTCCCATCTTCCTCCTCTCCCACCTCGCCTCTCACCCCTGGAGGAGCAGGATTGGTGCAACAAGGGAAGGTGGCCATGAAGCCCAAGCGAAATCGTTTGTTCATGAAGCAATAGATGATGGGATTAACACAGGAGGAAGTGTAGGAGAGAAGGAGGATGAAGGAGATAGGGGTCCCTGAGAGGTGTTTCTCGGCAGAAACGGTGTCGTATGCCCGCCAGGCATTGGCAGTGAAGATGGGCATCCAGCACAGGAAGAAGAGAACCACAATGACAATGAGCATGCGGATGACACGCTTCTTGGCTATCAAGTTGGCAGTGGAACTGCTGCTCCTGATGCGGTTGACTCTGCTGCCACTGCTGCTGGTGGACAGCTGTTGTAGCTCCAGCTTCCTCGGCTGCCTAGACTTCTGCAAGTAACATCCATCACTGTCCTCGTATCGACTGCTGCCGCCACCGCTCAGCTTCTTCTCTGGATGGGCAAATGACATTATTTTATTGTTCAGGACATGGCATGCCAGAGAGAAGACATGGAGCCCCTGACTGCCCAAGTCCAGGAGGCCAAGCTGACCTTGAACTGGAGAAATGGGCAGGCAGCCTGGCCGGAACTGATTTACATCAGTATTAGTCTGCACTAGTTCTAACTTCCAATGAAATATAAATCATATATATGTGTGTGTGTGTGTGTGTATATATTAATAATAATAGTAATAAAATCCTACACACAAAGACTGTAAGGCTGAAATTTATTGCAAAATAAATATTAATACTCTTCTCCGTCCTTTCTTTCCTGTTTGCTTGCTGAGTTTTTAGATTACTTTTATTGTGAGGACTCCAAGTAACTGAGAAAGTCAACAGGCGCCAGAGAGCCTGCGTTATCTACATAGGAAGGACCTGAGAGAGGAGGCAGAGTGAGAAGGAAAAAGTTATGTCAACACAGGTGTTGGGGACAGGTTCAGTGGGCTCTAGAAGGGAGGAAGGATGGAGGGTGAGAAATAAAGGACAAAAAGCTGGGCTTGTAGGCCGTAGATCTAATGTCTCAATGTTACATGCAGGACAGAATCATCAGAGGGTGTCCACTAAGTGTCTACATTACAGCTAGCCTGGGGGAACAGGGCCTTCTGTGTTTTGTGATCATGTTCTCCTTTGATTCCACTTAGGGCCCCACCAAGAAGAAACATCTCCTCATTTTACACACAGGGAATCGGAGAAACTGGGTCTCCTGGCTGCCTTTTGATACCAAGTCTCCAGCACATGCTCTACATAGTCTGAGTCCATCTTGTTAACTTATAAAGTGAGCTTTTGAGTTCTTTTGGAATAAAAGTCCAGCCCAAAGATAGTTACCTTTAGCAGATTTCTTCTGGCTAGCATCAAATTTTATTCCTTGGTAGAGTTCCAGAGAGATCAATCCATAGGCCACCACCATCACAATCCCAGGGATGAGAAAGAGGATGAGTAGAAGGAATGTTTGCCTAATGCAATTAAAGGAAATCTAATCACCAGCGACTCTGGACCTTCAAGTTCCAATAAGCAAGAATAGCATGGCGAGCTGGTCTGAGCAGACGCATTAATTTTTAGCATTTAACATACTTGAAAATTCCATATCTGGAGGTTTGGTCATTAGAACTTGTTTACTTCTCATACTCTTTAAAGTATCTCCGAAAGACTGCTTAAATTAAGAAAATGTGACATGATTCTATGCTCCAAACCAATGAGCATGTTAAATAATACAGCAAAACCCACAAAGTGGTGTGTGCTTACAGTCCTAGATACTCAAGAGGCTGAGGCAGGAGGCTTCCTCAAGTCCAGGAGTTTGAGATTAGCCTGGGTGACATAGTGAGACTCTTTACAAAAATGAAAGACATGAACAGTGAACAAATAATGAAGTCTTTAAAAAATAATGGGAGTGTGTGGATTGTATGTTGAAATAATAAATATGAAAATATTCCTAACTAATGAGGACCAGTGCTGGGTACCTACAGGTGAGGCTAAGCTCTGTACATACAGGTCTCAGTTTAACTCACATAAGAACCTTAGATGTAGCTTCTACTATCTGAGCACCTACTGTGGAGAAGAGGAAACTGAGTCTTGGAGAGATTAAATGTGTCCAAAGTCACACAGATAGTATCAGAGGTGAGATTTGAACCCAACGACACACATCAGCCTACACAACTTGTTGACTCTATAATGGGAGTCATTAAATATTTAGGTCGGAATCATGGAAAATCTTTCAGTTTTTACCAAATGTGGCATTTGCCATCCATCAGTCTCCCTGAGTATCCATCCTCTGTCATGCTACAAAGCTGGTTTGGTGGTGCACAAAGTCTTATGCTTTCTCTAAACACGGTTCATTGTTGAGGATTCATAGCCTCCTGCTCTATGAGTCCGACCCCTAAATCACTTTTGCAGTCTGGCATGTGTAAGCAGCAGATTAGACCCATGCCGTTGTCAGAGGCGAACAGTGGCTGGGCCATTTCTCATTGCAATTGGACATGTTTTGATAAGTCTTGTATATCCTGCTCTGTCGCGATGCAATGCTGTTCTGAGTGCAAGCTACTTCACGAAAACAAAAGGCAAAGAACCAGGAAGCACGATCTGGGCTCTTAGTCACTTTGGAATGTCTAGATCCTGCTTCAAAAACAGCCCTATAACTAGTTAACATCACCCATCTTGGTGCCATCTTTTCATTAAAAGTATTTTTATGGCTTCTTATTTGAACCTTGTAGCTGCCCATTAATGCAGATTTAGAAAAAAAAAATCTGTATTATTAACTCTTTTAGAGATAAAGAACCCATGCTTCAAGAGGCTAAGTAAACTTCCCCAAGGCTATTTAGTCAATAAGCAAATGGACCAGTATTGGAACATCTTCTCTCCTGGTAAGCTATTCTGGGCAAACACAGTGGTTATATACACTAGGAATTAGGGCGTTGAGATAGCCTCACTGGTAAAAGCACTTGCCACCAAGTTTGATAACCCGAGTTTAATCCCTGGCACCCACATGATAGAAGTAATCCTTCAAGTTGTCCTCTGACCTCTGCACAGGCACCATGGTACATGTGTACCCCACAGATACACATATACACAAAATAATTACTGGTCACTCCTCAGTTCTTCAGAAAATCATAGCTCTGTAAGTCACCCAGTCTGAACTTTTGGGGGGACCATGTAGATGGCTAAGCATAATGGTTAAGCACAGAGAGAGGCTTTGCCCTTTCCTGGCCTTGTGGATTTAGCTACTCTGGAACCTCTAAGTCACTTATCTGTAAAATGGACAAGCTAACATCATTTCATCTATAACTGTATGGTGTTTAGGGTCTCGGTTTCCCACTGTGTACTCTTCCTGTCAAGCTAGAATGGCCCTCCTCAGAGGGGCCCCTGCAGCCCCACACTTGAGGGACTATGAGCCTCTAACTTGCTGGGCTGTGTGTTATTTCCTTTAGCGGGGCGGCCACTTGTAAGAGGTCTGTGCTCCAGTAAACAACTTCTTATTCAGCTCTGGAAGAAGATCTAATTTAACTCTGTAGGTCACATAGAAAAAGAAGGCATAAAAGCAGGAGAGGAACCTGTTGGGGGAAAGGGGGTCCATGCAGAAATGGAGGGGGGACGGGAGAGGAGACAGGGGAGGGGGGAGACAACTGAACTTCAGAATATAAGTATATGAAACTGCTAAAGAAGAATAATAATAAAAGGACCCTCCTTAGAAAGCCTCCAGGAGACCTGTCCTGTAGTTATCGGGCAGGGCTTTCCGGTTCCTCACATTGCTAACTTAGGTGAAGCTGTGTCTTGAAGGATGAGCAAACACTGCCTTACCAAGACTGCTGCATAGCATCGCTTGGCAACAGGAAGCGGCACATATTTGCCGTCTGGTTGTTATTTTTAGTAAAAGGCACCAAGTTGCTGTAAATGGGGTACGGAGTCATGATGGTGAAGGAGAGGAACCAGGTGGCAGCAATGACCTTCACAGCGTGGGACTTGGTTTGCCAGACTCGGGACTGTAAGGGTCTGCAGATGGCGCCGTATCTCTCCAGAGAGATGGCGACCAGGTTGAATGTGGAAACACTCACGGAAGTGCCTGAGGAGGAACAAAGGAGGCAGTTACTCAGGTGTTGACTCCCAAGTCTGTTTGTACATTAGCTTAAGTGTATCAGAGCCAGCACAGTTTAGTACCCTAGGCAAGTGCTCAGGGGGTAAAGAAAGACTGTGTATATTTTTAAAAGATGTTTTAGTTCCAGCTTTGTATCAAAAAGAACTTAAGGCGGTTAAGCATATGTATTTGCCAACACATCTCATTGCCAATCTTCAGATAAGTTTATTGAGCTTTGATTGCGATCTAACTCCAGCTTGGGCTAAAGGTACTCATTAATTAATAAACAAGGGGGTAAAAATAAATCGCCATCCCACAGCAGGGCTTTTGGAAACCTAGAGAAGAGCTCTCATTTTGATCTTAAGCTTGTGGTTAAACAGCCATTAAAAGGCAGAAATTGTCAAGGACTCCAAAAGGTTTCCCCAAAGGTCACTGGGGTGTTAAAATTTCTATTACATGATTTAGAAGAGAGAGACATTCTAAATCAAATTATCTGTTGAAATAATGCATAGTGAGAAAAGGTGACAGAGAAAGGGTTCTAGGATGAACTGACAGTGACTGTGAGCGGGAGAACCTGGGTCTTTGCAGCCGTCCAGCCTTTGTGTTTTATAAAGTGACCATGTACCTGATTAGAGAGGGAGAGAATTACAGCTCCTCTAGGGCATTCCCCTGCACACAGTAGAAAGGAGCCCCTTCTCCTCTTGATGGTGTCCAGTGTCTGGTGTGCATGTTTATTGTAACGCCTTATCCTTTAAGTTTACCTTAGAGCCTTCAGCTACGAGAATGGTCACTTACCAATCAGCTGTTACCAACAGATTTGGGAACAGACATTCTAAACTTGGCATCCTAAAATATGACTGCTTACCAGGATAGACAGTAACTCTCTAAAAAACAAGATCTATATATAAACTTTTAAGTAAAAGCTTTTTTTCATTTGAGTAGGATTCACTCACTGTGTTTTACTGGACTTCACTCTAAAGAGCCTATGACATGTAGAATCTAAAGGATAACTCTAAATCCCATTGAGTTTGTTCTGTACAATGGGTCCACAGTCACTATAAACCCACTGCCAGACAATTACATGCCCCACCCCCAATAAATTAGGTGTCTAATGGGTACTGTTAGCAGTATTGTCGAAGATATCACACAATAGAAGGTAGGATCTAAATCAGAATTAGAAATTCAACAAAGCCCTCACTGAGCATGATGGGACATGCCTGTAATTCTACCACGTAGGAGGCAGGTGCAAGAGAATCACCTCAAATTCAAAGCCAACCTAGCTACAAAGTAAGTTTCCAGGTCAGTCAAGGCTGCATACCAAACCCTGTTCAATCTTCACCCTACCACCACCACCTCCCAACCCCAAACCAACCTAAAACCAATACCAAATAACAAGAAAAAGTAAATTTAACCAAGTAAGCTATTATGACATTCTAAAAAATTTAAGTTTGGCTATTAAAAGCATTCTGAGGTGAAATTCACACATCAAGGAATTGACCACCTCAAAGCAAACAGTTCCGTGGCCTTCAGAGCTGTGTGACTGAGCACTTCCATGAACTCTCTTCCCCACTCCGGCTAAGATGCTGAGGGATGGTGCCATCGGACGCATATGGATGGCCTCAGAAGTTAACAAGCTCTCAGCCACGCTTCATTATCCAACCTTCTCATTTTTAAGGCTTTAGAATATGTTCAGGAGACTTGAACACAGTTGGCATGCTCTTGGTTACTAATCTGGGGGTGTGAGGGTCAGCGATTCATCATCATCATTGTGTTTTCTATTGGATCCTGAACACTCAGCTGGGCTTTTCAAAGGTTTTTCAAAGCTTTCTGGTCTCAGAAGATTGCCCTAGCCCTACTCAGCGCTGTCTGTTTTACACAGCTTGGGCCAGACTCAAACACCCTCTTTTACACACACACACACACACACACACACACACACACACACACACACAGGCAGTGTGACAGACAGAGAGGACCAAGGGACATGTTTCTGGCCAGGGTTAGGAGAACCACAGCAGCTGATAAGCTGAGGCATGTGCTCACCACTGTGGTGCCTGCTAAGCTCGGTTCAAATCCTAGCCACCATACTTCCCTTGGCAAGTGGTTGGTGAGACGGGGAAGAACTGAGGATGGTTATTTACCAGGAGGTTGAGAAACAAGACCATGGGAGTAAAAGTGTTCAGCAAACCCTCTGGTGCATAAAGTGCACTAAACCAGTAGCTTTGTTATAACCAGCATTATGTTTGGTATAAGCGGCAAGCTACGTAGCTCATCCAATCAGGGTCTACGTTACAACCCATCGTCCCTAGGAACATATTTGGCTTCTTATTAGGGACACCCACACACACCCCACAGACCCCTGCCCTAAGATGCTCCCAGGCTTTGAGAGAACAATCTAGGAAGTGAATCCTGAGAGGAAAAGCTAGACCGAGACGAAATGATTTAACATTGCTTCCCTTTCTTACAGAACAAGACCCAAGTTGGGGGTGAATCAGAAGAGTATAGAGTGGCTTGAAGTCACCTATGAATTCCTGTCCTTCTGCAAAAAGGCAAGCCCACTCAAACCCCCTCTGTGTTTTGGTATCAACTTCTGACACACACTTCCTAGCAAGCAAGGGGACTGGCCTGTGGTAAAGAGAACACCTGTGTCCTTGTACATGGGCCCAGACAGCCAGATGCTTGGTGTTTAGGAACCCAGCAGGGTCCTTCTGCTGTGACTGTCAAGGGTCTAGCAAAAGCTGGGCTAAGCAGGTCGCGAGAAGAGCCCTGTCAACAGTCACCTGCCGCGACTCACCCATGAAGTAGGTGGTGGTCTTGCACACAGCACTTCCGAAGATGAAATCCTTGAGCAGGTTGGGGATGAGGTTGAATGGCATGCAGAAGAGACAGAGCATGAGGTCACTGACAGCCAGGGACAGCAGGAAGATGTTGGTGACGGTCCGCATCCTCTTGTTCCGAATCAGCACCGTGATGACCAGTGTGTTCCCCAGCATGCTGAGGAGGAATATGAAGGAGTACAGGAGAATCTGCACTGCAGGCTGCCACTCTGCAGAGGAATGGGGAAGAGTTGGAGGGATGGGGGTTAGGAGGGTGGGGTGTTAAAACCTTAGCCCCCACAAAAGACTGGTCATTTCTGATGATGTCCCTCGCTGGCATGCATCACTGAACCCGGGTGTTCCTGTACCGGCTGCATCGCAGACACAAACCCAGGGAAGCACAGGGCAATCCAATTGTTTTTTAAAGGTTGGCGTGTCAACAGATCACTCGGGAAAGCAGCTTTTCCTAAGGACAATGCTCCTGAATGATGATGGCTTGCTTTTTTTGAGGCTAAGCATTATTTGCCCATAATCACTTCTTCATGCTGGGTTTCCCCTAAGAGAAGGCAACCTCTACCCCTGACAATGCCTTTTTCTGTACTGCTGGTAAGTCCCAGCATTCACACTTAGCACCCCTTTCTGCCTACAGCTCTTCTAGGCTTTTGTCACCACCCCCCAATCCTGCATGAGTCCCCAACTCTCCCATGGGGACAATAACAATATTTAACTGTAGATTTCTCTTACTCTTTTATCCAAACTTCCGAACATACAACTGCTTCATTTAGCTTTATCTCACAGGGATTTTGTACGCACGCATACACACACACACAAACACACACACACACACACACACACACAAACATACACACAAACACACACACATATACACACACTTACACACACACAAACACACACACATAAATATATGTACATTTTAGTCAGCCTTGCCTGATGCTATTATCTCCCTCAACTTGGTAGTTTTCTGAACTCCCGCCACAGCCTCTAACACCTACCTTTTGAAGGCTGAAGTTGATCCAGGCAGAAAAGAGTCTCATTTTCCAGGCCGAGTTCACAGGGGGGAGTAATGTTGCTCCCATTCATAAGTAGGCTGTCGACCACGTCCATCCTGCTGCTCTCTACCAAGTGCTGACGAGCTGGTGAATGCTCACTCCTGGCTCCTTCCTCTAATGACTGTAGTGTCTCCCAAATGCAACCTGCCGTGGAGGGCCAGGGAGGGGGGATTTCCAGGTGTGGGCTTTGCAGCCATTCCTAAAGGCAACTTGAGTTCCCCATTCTCAGAGCAGCTGGGCAAGCAGTCGTACTCCTGTGGGGAGAAGGCAGCCTGTGTAAGTCTAGCCTGCTCCACCTTCCAGACCCACCCCTCCCATTCCTGGGCCAGTCTGAGGCCCTGAGCACAGGCAGCCTGGCTGTATATTAACCCTTTCTAGATTGGGGCTACATCTACACACATGCGCGTGTCTCGAAAACACACACACACACACACACACACACACACACATGGGTGGGGAGAGAAGGAGAGAGGCTTCCTAATTACCACCTCTTCTCTGCCTGTCATTGTCCCAGACATATTCAGAGTGAAGCCTAAACTGTCTGTGTGAGACAGCATCAATTAGCTTGGTAACAGATCCGATAATGCAGACCATCAGGACTAAGGGACACAGAGGAACTGCATTCCTGTCTCCTTATATAAAAGCAATTAGTACCTTTTAGCTTTGGAGCCTTGCCCAGCAATGTGTATGGAGGGAGCTTTCTGGGTGGTTGTTAAGGTGTTACCGAGCATGGTGCTCTGTCTTGTGGTCTCTGCCTTTGTTAACCAGAAGCAGGGGGCTCTTCTGAATACAGATTCCCAGGTCCTTATTACAATAGACGTCAGCGAGGTCTCTCATTCGTCTGTTTATTTTTTATTGTTTTGCTTTGTTCACCCACCCCAGACCTGTTCACTGAGAGTCAACCATTTGCTGTGTACTTTTCAAGCATGTCAGGAAAGTAAGACCACCCCAGAGGCTATTTAGTGTGGAGAGGGGATTCGTGGGAAAGGATTTAGGCCTTCTTGGTGGGGGGGGGGGGTAGAGGTCACTAGTGGTGCATGGCCTGAGATGTAAGCAAAAAAGCTTCCCAACAGGAGACAGAATACTTTCTGCAGAGGTCACAGCCAGTGCAAAAGGCCTGAGGCAGGAATGCGGTTGGCCTATGTGAAGAACAGAAAAAGGAATGAGCGAAGGCCACGTTGGAGGTGCTCAGTGTGAGGGACCTGTTCAGGGGCTTGGCTTTTTCAGGGAGTTGTACAGTATCCGAAAATCCCTCACTGTTCACTGCACAACTGGTCTCAGTTTGAACATCTGTGAAATAGGTAATACATTAGGATCTGTCTTTCTTTCTTTTATAAATGCATTCATTCATTCATTCATTCATTTATTTTTATAACCCAAACGCAGTTTCCCCTCCCCACTCTCCTCCCAGTCCCTCTCCCCATCACCCCTCCATTCCCACCCCTCAATCCACTCCTCTTCCATTTCTGTTCAGGAAAGGGCAGGTCTCCCATAAGTATCAACAAAACATATCATATCTAGTTGCAGTAAGACTAAGCACCTCCCCATGTATTAAGGCTGGACAAGGCGACCCAGTATGAGGAGTAGGGTCCCAAAAGCCTCTAAAAGAGTCAGAGACAGCCCCTGCTCCCAATGTTAGGAGGCCCACAAGAATACTAATCTACACAACTGTAACATGTATGCAGAGTGCCTGTTAGTCCCATTTAGGCTTCCTGGTTGCCGATTCAGTCTCTATGAGCCCCTATGAGCCCAGGTGAGTTGATTCTGTGAGTTTTCTTGTGGTGTCCTTGACCCCTCTGGCTCCTACAATCCTTTCTCCTCTTCTTCTGAGGGATTCTCTGAACTCTGTCTAATGTTTGGTTGGGGTCCACATCTGTTGCCATCAGTTGCTAGATGAAGCCTCTCTGATGACAGTTGGGCTAGGCACCAATCTGGTCACAGGGGATGGCCAATTCCGGGTATGTATCCACTATTGCTAGGAGCCTTAGCTGTGGTTATCCCAGTAGATTTCTGGGAAATTCTGTTGTGCCAGGTTTTTACCTGAACCCAAAGTGCCCCCACTTCCAGTAGTCTCTCATAGCAGCATTTGTAATAGCCAGGACCTAGAAACAACCCAGATGTTCCTCAACCAAAGAATGGATAAAGAAAATGCAGTACATTTACACAATGGAGTACTACTCAGCTGTTAAAAACAAGGACATCAGGAAATTTGAAGACAAATGAATGGAACTAGAAAAAAATCATCCTGAGTGAGGTAACTCAGACCCAGAAAGACGAACATGGTATGTACTCACTCATAAGTGGATACTAGCTTTAAAAAAAGGTTAACCATGCTACAATCCACAGACCCAGAGAGACTGAGTAAGAAGGAAGGTTGATGGGGGAACTCCCAGATCTCCCTGGGAAGGGGAAACAGAAGATATTTCATGAGTGAACTGAAGGTGGGTGGGGATGAGAACATGAGTGATCAGGTTGGGGGCAGCAGAGGAGGAGTGTTCTGAAGGAGACTCCAGGATCTGTGTTTCTGATTGGTTTGGCCCAGCACACTATGACTTGATCTGTTTGCTAGGTATCCTTGGTGCCCCTTGTGTACAAGTCTCCTGTTTTGTGGTATTTGACTATCCAAAGATGTGCTGCATTTGTTTAACTACATAAAGATGTGTTGCTGTTTTACCTTGCCTGCCTAAGACGCCTGATTGGTCCAATAAAAAGCTGAAAGGCCAATAGCAAAGGAGGAGGTATAGGCAGGATTTCTGGGCGAGGAGGGTAAATAGGAGGAGGAATTTAGGATCAGGGAAGAAAGAAAGGGAGATGCCAGGGGCCATCCAGCCAGACATGGAGGAAGCAGGAAAGTAGAACATACAGAATGGAAGAAAGGTAAAAATCCCCAAGGCAGAGCACAGATGAATAGAAACAGGTTAAATTAAGTTAAAAGAGCTAGTGGGACAAGCCTAAGCTAAGGCCGAGCATTCATAATTAATAAGTCTCCGTGTCTTTATTTGGGAGCTGGTTGGCGGCCCAAAGAAAATGTCAGCTACAGTTTCCCATTGACAGAACCATATGCTGAATCTTTGCCCAGCCCCTTCCTGACCCCAAAACTAACTGGCAATTTTTTTCCACAGAGGCTTACAATGAGGGGCTGCAAGGACAGTGGTAAAACCATAAACATCTCTTCCTTTTTGGGGGCAAGGAGTCATAGAAACCAGATGGAAGGAGCTGTGGGTAGTTATTAGGAAAACCAATTTGGGTATCACACAGGTCTAGGATCAAATCTCACTGGTTACCTGCCAGAAAGTGCTTCAGGAGCTCAAAATGACTTCCTAGGATTTGTAACAGAGACAGGCTCGTCTGTGAAGAGTGCAGTAAGCAGTTGTGAAAAGCGGAAGTGCTGTAAGCCTTTCACTGGTAAGGTAACAATGGTGTGATGGTTTTCAATACCAACTGGCCACAACTTAAAACCACCCGTGAAGGGAGCCTTCACTGAGGAGCTGTCCTGATTGTCCTTTTTGATGTGGGGAGATCCACCTCCAACGCTGGCTGCACCTTCTGGTAGCAGCCCAATCAAGGCCGGTGGAAGGAGGATTATTGGCCTTTTGGTGGGGTCTCCCACTTAGCACTGAGTCAGTTCATCCTGTTGTTGCTACTGCAGCTTGTTCCTGGATGTTAGCACCAGAGTTTCCGGGCTTCCGACGTGGACTCAGAGCCAGGGGTTCCCCAGGAATGCCTCAGTCTTTGGTGTCAGAGTTGAGGCACTCAGCCTCCTGTGCTGAACAACTACTGGGTCTCTGCCTCTCTGCTGTGAGAAAGCTATTGTTTCAGCAAAAGCTGATATATAAATATGTGTGTGTATACACACACACACACACACACACACACACACACACACACACACACACACGTATATAGTGGTGAGTGGTGACCAAGCAAGCAAAAGGTCAATAATCCTCCTTCCCCCAGCCAGTATTGGGCTGCTACTAGAAAGTGCAGCTAACATTGGAGGTGGATCTCCCCATGTCAATTAAGATGTTTTATATATGTATACATATATACATATATTTAATTTATTAAGTATACATGTGTGTATGAAATATAGGTAAGGATACAGGTAGGTATACAGATCTATTCATTCTATCTGTTCTATTCCTCTAGAGAACCCCAACTAATACAAATGGTTATTTTCCTTTTAGAATTATGAACACCAACCCCTCAGTGACCTCATGACTTGCTGGTGAGAATTAGTTATGACTGTGGCCACTCCTTACCTAAGACCAGCCAGCTCTAGCCTTGGGCCCCTTCCTGTGCCTGGAGACTTCTTGCTAAGTCCCCTGCAGGTCATTTTGGAGCCAAAGGTCCTGATTCTTCAGCCCTGGCCCAGGAATCTGCGTCTCTATCCAGCAGCCCCAAGTGTGCCAGAGGACAGCAGGCTCAGGGTTGCCTGTGGGGAGTCACCCAGAAGCCAGTGAGAACATGAGGACCAGCTCAGAAGCAGGGATTGAAGCCTGGCACTCACATGAGCAGGTCATGGAGCCTGCCCAACAGGAAAGATGAGTAGTGTTCATAGGTAGTGACTATAAACAAAAAAACACCTGTGGAAAAACGTGTAATGAGGCCTGGATCCCAATTGTCATTATTAATGGACGAGATCAATTCTAGGAGTGCTGTCTTTAATCCTGTTATCATGGCCAGATTAAGAGTTTATCTCAGCCGGGAGGTAGTGGCACATGCCTTTAATCCCAGCACTTGAGAGGCAGAGCCAGGTGGATCTCTCTGAGTTTGAGGCCAGCCTGGGCTACAGAGTGAGTTCCAGGAAAGGTGCAAAGCTACACAGAGAAACCCTGTCTCAGAAGGGGAAAAAAAAAGAGTTTCTCTCTCCAGTTTCCCCACGCAGCATGTGGAATGGTGTCAGTAAGTGGAAAAGCATAAACATAGGACAGTTAAGGGAGGCCACAGTTCATGGCTTATCAAGCCTTTCTATAACTTGGTTACATGGCTGTTTCCCTGGCCAACTCTGGACTTCTCACTCTGAGTTTGTGAGCCAATGATATGTAACTGTTAAACTAAAAAATATGCTGAGCCCTTGTTCCAGTCCTCAGCACACTTGTGGGGTGTGTGCATGTGCATTTGTGTGAGTGAGTGCAGGTACCTGTGTGCCATGGTGAGTGTGTGATTGCCAGAGGAAAGTCTCAGATGTTGGTTCTTACCCTCCAAAATCCTTGTTTGAGATAGGATTTTAGTAGTTGTTTACTGCTGTGTGTGCTGGGCCAGCTGTCCTGTGAACTGAGGGGTGTCCTCCTATCCAGCTCCCATCCCACCACTGGAGTGCTGCGATTATAAACATAGGCCACCACATCCAGTTTTACATGGGCTCTGAGCATCTAAATCGAGGTCCTGACTCTTTCATGGCAGATGCTTTCCCATAGGGCTCTTCCTAGATCCTCACCATACTTGTATCAAATGTTCTCATGGTGCAGCTCCTGTGCCATGAGCTACCAGGGAGCCAAATGGCTGGAATTCCTGTCCTCACACACCCTCAGTCCACTGTGGAGATCCCTGGAAAAGGCTGCAGTGGGCATGCTAGCTAGAAATGCCATCTGCTCTGATCGGTAGCAATTCCAGGTGAATTGATAAAAATTGTCCAAATTGAGGAAGGATGGTTTAAGTGTCTCCCCAGTCCTGGAGATACACAATGGCAGTCGGGGCTGAGCCTGAGAGCGCCGACCAATTTGAAAAATCCCTTTAGATGTAAGAGCCTTTTCTGCCAAACCCTGGACTAGAAAAGAAGACCTGAGATCACTAACCACTTCTCAGACTCATCTCTCTCTTAAGGAAGAATTCTTCTAAAATACCAACAAGATCTTTATGTGCTATTTTCCTTATTATAAAAATACAGGTGGGCATAAAAGTTAATGGGAAGGAGATAGGTTTAAAACAACAGAAATTTCAGGACCCTGCAGAATGGCTTCTCAATGTGAAGCCATTTGGAAGAAAACATCCTCTAACAGCCACAGGTTGTTAGCCGTGATTGCCAGTGTGAAGACCCAATTCACAGATAGGGCAATGTGACATTTCTTTTTTTTATGTTGTTTTTTTGTTTTTGTTTGTTTGTTTTGTTTTTTGAGACAGGGTTTCTCTGTGTACCTTTGCACCTTTCCTGGAACTCACTTGGTAGCCCAGGCTGGCCTCGAACTCACAGAGATCCACGTGCCTCTGCCTTCCGAGTACTGGGATTAAAGGCATGCGCCGCTGCCGCCGCTGCCACCACCACCTGGCTGTGACATTTCTTAAAACTCTCCGCTCTCGACAGTCACCCTCTGCCTCTGCTCAGAATATAACTGTCTAAATTCCTTATCCTTCAGTGTCTTCCATCTAACGTCTCAACTTTCTGTGAGGGGCAGATCGGGGCTTCCCTGCTTTTTCACTATGTGCCGGGCAAGATGGGTACATTCAGAGAAGGGAGGGCAGATGACTGAGGCACTGTGCATGCCCTCCCCACAGTGGGCGGCCAGCCAGCATGGCTGCCATCTGGGAGAAGTCACAATGGGTCCCAATGAAGAATAACCCTGTACCTTACTCCAGAGAGAGGCGAGGCTTTTTGTTGAGATTAGAGTTTAGCAAGCTGGGTGGGAGGGGCAGCCTCATGGGTAAAGTGCTTCTCAAGCCCAAGGGACTGAGTTTGGTTCCTCAGCATGCAGATAAGGCTGAATGGGCAGCGTCCATCTGCAACTCCAGTGCTGGAGAACAGAGATAAGAGGGTAAGGTGGAGCTTGATCCAGGAAGAGACCCAATGACCTCCAGGTGTGCCATAGCGGAGCCTTTGGGAAGTAGCGTTGATTCTGTTTCCTCAATTGTAACATGGGTCCACCTCAGAGAGCTGCCAGGATGTCCTCCTTTGCAGAGTGTGTGAAATACACAGCAGGGTGCTTGGCTGTCACAAGGGCCCAGTAGATGACCCTAAGAATGATTTTCCATAGTTCATGTTGAACAGGAAAATCAAAGCGCTCTATTGTGCTGCCTCAAGATGACATTTGTTAATGGGTAGGAGGGCATCCTTCCAGCCCTGCAGTTTTCAAAAACAGTTTTGGAGTGATATTCTGCATGCAGTAGCTAGCTGACATTCCATTTTCAAGCATCTAGTTTTAAGATAAATGTCTACCTCAAAAAATGAGAAAAATGGCTTTTGTCGTGTTTGAGGGGAAAATGTGATTACTTTTGAAAAATTAAGTTAAGAAGAAAAAAAAAATCCCCACTCCATCATCCAGAATATTTAAAACATATTTTACACATACAATGTATAAATGGGACAGCCTTTTGTATTCACTTAGCATAAGTCCTTCAAATTTTTTTCCTCATTTGTGAGGGTTGTACACGGGTTTGCATACATGTGTTTGCATGTGTGTGGGGATGTGCATCATACACATCTGTGTGCATACGTGTGGAGGCCTGTGGCTGTCAGGAATCTGTAGTTAGAGTTTTCCTGCCTGGCCCACAGTCAGGACAAATCTCTCTCACCCGCCAGGTCCATAGACACTCAGAACCAACCAAGTAAACACACAGAAACTTATATTGCTTACAAACTGTATGGCCGTGACAGGCTTCTTGTTATCTACTTCTTCTATCATAAATTAACCCATTTCTATTAATTTATACTTTGTCACGTGGCTTGTATCTTACCATTACCTTACATCTTCCTTGTCATGGCAGTGGCTGGCAGCATCTCTCTCTGCCCCTGCCTTCCACTTCCCAGAATTCTCCTCTCTCCTTGTCCCGCCTATACTTCCTGCCTGGCCACTGGCCAAAAGGCATTTTATTTATACAGAGCGATATCCACATCAGGAATCATCCTCAATTTCTCTTCCACTTTATTCACTGAGATAGAGTCATGCAATCAGTCCCAGAACTCACAGATAAATCTAGTCCTGCTAGCCAGCTTGCTCTAGATATTTTCTGTCTTTGTCTTCCAAGGCTGGAATTATAGGTGGGCCAAATGCCCATCCAGCATTTATGTGAGGTTCAGGGGACCAGGGATCTAACTGAGGAACTCCAGTCCTTGTGTTTGCTAGCCAAGCATTTCAATAGCTGAGCTACCTCCCGCCAGCTCCTCCCCTGCTCCTTACCAAGTTTCAATATTTCTAATGCAGTCTACTGGTCTGTCAGGAACATGTAAGTCTGCCCTTGTGGCCCAGGACTATAATCACAGACACTTGGGATGCTGGACTGCTTACCTTCATTCATAGGAGAAGGATTTTTTTATTTTAAATTTCACAAAACAAGTTCATGTTGTTTTGACTTCTCTGAAGCTTTCAATCCAATCCAAACTGCAGCAATATGAATTAGAGTTTGTACGTTTTATTTCCCATCTTCCCCCAGACTTCTCCTCAATGGTATTCAGGATCCATTGGGGTAACTTTCCGCACGGCCATCTTCAATCACACTTCTCCAACCTGGCTGGCCTGTCTGGAGCGTCCCAGCCTCATCCATCACCCAGCAGCCATCCACAGCACACATCCGCTCATCACTGAGCTTTTCTTCCATGGCCGCAGATCTCACCCTTATCCCCACACACTGGGACTTGAACTCCTTCTGTTACAGGCTGAAGGTTCTCACTCCTATCTGTCTCCCCAGGGTACATGACTGCCACTTCTCACACGATCTGCCTTCCTCAGCCTCCCTGCATCCTCTGTGGAATACAGTGAGAGAGAGAGAGAGAGAGAGAGAGAGAGAGAGAGAGAGAGAGTGATTGGATTTTTGAGACAGGGTTTCTCTGTGTAGTTTTGGTGCCTGTCCTGGATCTCACTCTGTAGACCAGGCTGACCTCGAACTCACAGAGATCCACCTGGCACTAAAGGGATTAAAGGCGAGCACCGCCACTGCTGCCCGGTGTATGTGGTTTTTAAAACACTAATCAGAATGTCATTCCTATGTACACTTTGTCTCTTCAGTCTGGCTCTGAAGAGCACATAACCTGGGAATCTCACTGTATCCCATCTTCTCCTGTCTCCCCCGGGTCCTTCTCCATGTCTTCTTCTGTGCTATGTCCTTAGCCCCACCTCTCTCCCAAGTATCTTGGTAGCTGTTCTCTCTGCCAAGACTGTTTTACCAAGACTCCTCCCTTTGACAATACCCACAGCTGTCACCTCCTCTGAGCCCTCTCCCTGGGCTCCAGACCAGAACATACTTCTTCATTGTGTGTGCAACTGGCTCCCAGCTTGTCTTACATAGCCTTGACCAGAATTTGGAACTTCATGGCGATGGGATTCATAGCCACATCTGGCTGAAGTGCTGTGATGACAAGAGCATCCGCTTTGCACATCACCATAGTAACTCCTCCGTGATATTCCTTGTGACCCCCTAACAGGCCTCTCCGACCCTTGACATTGCAGCATGACATTGTCATCTACACAGTTCCTGTTTGAAAACAGCACAACTGAGTCTGGAAACAAAATCACACACACACACACACACACACACACACACACACACACACACACACGCACACGTTTTAAGGAGGCTTGCAGTTTTGTATTGTATCGTGCTCACTGCTGGCCTTGGCTGTCTGCGACTAGCAGTCCACATGAAGGACATGCTGCAGGAGGTAGATTGTGATTTTCTTGTCAGATGAGGAATTCGAGTCTCAAAGAGATGATAGCGTAGAGTCCACATTCAAATTCCAGGAGGCTTGCTACCTGGTACCAATGGCCACAGTGTAAAATATCATCATAACAATTCCCCACCATCTAAAGGGCCAGCAACTGACTCACACTCCCATCTGACCCTTGGCAAATTCTGGTGGAAGCTTGTCAGCTTTAAGGCTCAAGTATATCTCTTTGTGTGTCAGGCACAGAGAGATGCCCGAGTGATTCCCTTATCGCTGGAGTCAGCAGAAAGCCAAAGTGGAATTAGTGTAGAGAGTTTCCCCAACTTTCCTTAGGACAATTTCTCTGTAAGGAAAACTCAAAGAAGGATACCTAGAGCCAATTGCTAACTGGAGAGCACACAAGAAGCCCAGTCTTCATCCTTGCTCATTTCCAGTGCTCAGATGAATCCATCATTGAACTTCATCACTGTTCATTTCTGGTTCCTTATCCATAAAGCACAGACCACAGTATAAAACCCCATGGACATTCTAGGGAGTCCACGGTATATGTGTGTGTGAAGGTTGTACATGAAGAAATGAAGCAGGGTTGATATCAGCACCTACACTGCATGAGTCCAAACACTCCTCTAGATTTTGACTCTGGTGTGCCCTTTTCTATATATATAGCATAGCTCTCCATGACAGAGCATCCTGCCATCATGAGTGGGTATCCTCAAAGTGGCTCCCAGGTGCCTTCAAGTCCTCTGCATTATCTTGTGTCATCTAGTACTTACCGTCCATCCAGGAACTCTCTGTGGCCGATGTCACCCTTGAAATAACTGGAATCCCACCAGGAGAGCATCAAGTTCATGACCAGGATGCTTCTCCACACATTCCCACAGTGCTTGGTCCTTGACCAATATGCAGAAATGAGAACTGAGCACTCAGATACCCTCTCTCAGTTTTGACCTCAGAAAACTCCCATGAAAGTCACATCAGCTCTGGCCCTAAACCCCAAAGCCCACTCAGTCTCTATCCCCCTGCTCTCCTGCTGTGCTCTTCAATCCAGGTTCTTTCCTCATGTACAAATTAAGAGGACACATTTCCCAGCCATGACTAATGGGGGTGAGGTGGAATGTCTTTGTCCCAACTCAGCCAGCCAAGTGCCGCACAACCTTACCGTGTCATCATCCCTTGGTAACCGGTTCCACTTATGCCAGGACAAGGCCACTGAACACTCTGGGGTCACTAAAACCCTGCAGTTGATGTGCTGCTGAGGTGTGGAGAGCAACCCAGCATGCTCCTTATGGGAAAGTGGTCCGACCACTTGTATCCACTTTCTATTCTGGGATTTTTAACAGCTACTGAGTCCATTAGCTGAACTAACAGTGAGAGCCATTGAAGACCCAAGTGCCTTGAAATGTTTAGACACAAAATGCTTATCTGGCCTAACGCGTAGGGAAGTGGAGCCAGGATGGAACTCTTGGTCCCAGGCCCATCCGCGTCCTGCAAATTAAAGGAGAAATGTCAGAGCTGAGGACTAAAAATTGCAATTTATACATATGCTAATAAGATACGTTCGAATTTGAAATTTAGTTATGTTAGAAAACTCTTCACCAGTGACAGAGTAATTTCATCTCCCAAGGGCACAAGCTCACAACTTCCTATGCAGTGCTGTGTGTCATGGTGACCCCACTCTCTCCACAGCGAACCCCAAGGTTCTGGTAGTCAGTGCCCGCCTGACCACTTTCAACAATGTATTTATTATACCCCGGCTATCTCTACAGTTTCTCGTGCGCAATGTTCACACTTACTAAACGCTGGCTGGGCACGAGAATAGACAGAATGGAGAACTGAGGTCTCTCGGTGTCCTTTTAGCATTTCTATAGGTGGAAGAAAAATTGAGTCCGAAATAATAGCACTTTTGGACCAGGTAAAATGATGTATTTTGCATGTGAGGTAACCACTTTGGAGAACTCAAGGCTCTTAAATGAAGTAGTTCCCAGGTAGGCGTCTCAGTAATCCCTGTCTTCTGGAGAGGAGGCTGAGTCACTTCCTCCAGGCCACAACAAAGCACAGTGTTTCCCAATAGAATTTTTGTTGATAGTTTTGGGCTCTTGAATGCTGCTGGGACCCAAGTGTCTGTACCCTCTACCCCTACAGTACTTTAAATCCTAAACCCCAGTGTGGAGGCTGGTGGAGGTGGAGCCTTTGGGAGTTGATTAGGCCATAAGAGGGGCGTGTGCATCTTCCTCCCCCTTTGCCACATGAGAACACAGGAAAGCGTCTGTCCATGAGCTAGGAAGCAGCCCTCACCAATCCCAGCTCTGCCTTGATCTCGGTGCTCCCAGATTCAGGGACCTCTCTTTGTTTACAAGCCAAGCTAGTCTGTAGTGTTTTAATAGCCATAGGAGCAGACTCACGCAGTTCCTCTTTGGAAACCCAATATTACAAAAGGTGAAGAAGGATGTAGTTCTCATACAAGCCAGAAAGTTCATGAACTTGTTAAGAACCTGGCTATACACACCCAGGTTGATGAACAACGTGGCAGTATCCCTAGGCCCTGAGTCAGACGCATCCAGTTGCTTCCAATTTGTTTACAATTATTTTTTAAGTGCTACTGTGAGTTAATACAGGGCTGTAAAACTTCAACATTATAGATGGTGTCCAAAGTTCTTTTCTCCAATTGATTACAGGTCCCTTCCTTGGAGTAACCATTGTGATCCATTAATTTACGTCATTTTGAGAATACATTGAATATCTACATGTCTGAAAATTACGTGTCATGGCTGAATGTTATTTGAAAGTTTATACAAAGGACATTTTCATGCTCCTTTTTTATTCTTGTAAAATTTTCTCATTTAAGCTCCTATATAGTCTTCCACAGTAAGACAGACCCCATCACCAATGTCTCTCTACATGACTGGGTGGCTTCCAGCATTTTTATTTTCCAAACAACAGAGTCTCAGTAAATACTTTTGTGCATCATCTCAAACACAGAGGCAGATATTTGTCTGTTAAAAACACCAAAACCAAAGAACTACTGGGTGACAGATATATAAGTTTAAAAATACATGAACTGGGGGCTGGGAAAAGGCTCGGTGGTTGCTCTTTCAGAAGATCCAGGTTCAATTCCCAGCACAAACATGGTAGCTTATAACTACCTGTAATTCCCACTCCAGGGGCTCTGGTGCCCTTTTCTGGTCTCCAAGAACACCAAATACACATATGATGCATAAACATAAACACAGAGAACACATGTGGATCCTGGCTGGGAGATTGTCCAAGGGTTAGGAATGCATACTGCTCTTGCAGAGGACTACAGTATTGTTCCCAGCATTCACACTGGGAGGCTCACAACTGCCTGGTAGTCCAGCTCCAGGGGGATCCCGCACCTCCATGGGTACCTGCACTCATCTGCACATACATATAATCATAAAAGGTGGATGTGCCAAATTTGCCTGAAAAGGTGTTTATATTCCTCCTAATACTGTATAAAATCTATAATATGCCTATATCCAAGCATTGCTTTTATTAGTAACATTTCTAATTTCTCCATTCTGATGGATAGAAATGATTTCTTCTTATTATTTTAGTTTTAATTTTTGAAGTTAGTGGTGACAGCCAACACATGTTTATATTTTGTGATTTTTTTTGTGCATGAATTATGTTTCCTTTGTTTTTACATCCATCTCCTTTTTGTCATTGTTTAATGAACTTGCTTTTGGACTCTGATTTTAAATATTGCTTAACCTTGTCAAACATATCCTCTTTTAGTGTAGAATAAACCCTCACAGGTATTTACTGACTATTATGCATTGTTGATCTTGAAAAGATGCTTCACCTAGAGATGAAATTATGCCTACCTCCAACTTCAACCTGTTGGTTATAGATCTATTTTCTACAGGAAATACAAAATGAACATCATAAACATCTTTTAGGTTGAATAGTAGAAAAAAATAACATCTGATTTTAGTTCATAACTCTTACCATGGGTCTGTTTTATTTTCATTTCCAGCCAATGCTGAAGGAATCAAATGGTTAGCCCAGCAGGGCAAAGTCTGCGTAGAAGTCAAATTGTCCTCATTCGAAAACTTTTTAAACAAAATTTACAAAACCATTTTTCATAATCGCCTCAGCTTGAGGAGATGCAGAAACATCCCTGTCCTTTTCTCCCTTTGTGAAATTACCTACAAAATCATTGTCCTTAAAAATTGGCTCCTGGTGCTGAGAAACTAGGCGGCTTCTTGTGAAGCTGAACGGTTCAGAGCCTTTCTGTACGCTGGCCATGCTCTTCAGGCCATGGGCCCTCTTCATGATCTTGACTCCCCTGAAAGTCTCTAACACATGAAAGGACAGGGGAATGTTTGCCTCCAAACCCCAGGAAACAGTGTCCCTAGGAACAAACTTAATATTTGGTCTTTCTTATTTGAGCTGGGTCCCTTTGCAGGTGTCTTCAGCCACCATATGCAATGTCCGTCAAGCCACACACAAGCCATGTGTCTCCCTCTTGATTCCCTCCACCAGGTCTTCTAAGTAGAAATTCTCCCTTCTGTGTATCCTTAATGCTTGCTTAATGTGAATGCGTGCATGGGTAGATGAATGAATGAATGGATTTATTAAACACGACACCTGTTTGGAAGTAGCTCCCTAGTCTTTGTATACCTTTCCAAGAACTCCTTCTACATATGGAAATTAAAAAAAAAAAAACAACACTGTTTTAAATTACTATACAGTAAAATTGACATTGGAGGCTATGAGCATATTCTCATGAACTTTATCACAGGCACAGGTTCATGTTCTTGCCCCATAATCAAGTTGTAAACTATTCCTCCACCATCAATACATCCAGTGACACCTTTCCCCTCTCCCCACCCCTGGAAACCTCTTACTTGTTCCCTATAAGGATCTTTTTGTATTTTTTTCTTTTCTTTTTTTTTTTTCCAGAGCTGAGGACTGAACCCAGGGTTTTGCGCTTGCTAGACAAGTGCTCTACCACTGAGCTAAATCCCCAACCCCTTCTTTTTGTATTTTGAGAATATCTTATGAATGGAACCATGCCATATGGGACCTTTGGAGAATGACCTTGGTATTTGAGATGAGCCTAATGTCTTTGAGAGCCATTCTAAGTTAGGTGCACCAATAGTTTGCTCACATTTACTCCCGAGCAGTACCTCCTTTATTGGTGGGACCTCGGGCATCTACCCATAATCCACATGGAATAGTTTGCCTTGTTCTCAACCTAGAGTGAAAATGGGTAGAGCTTTAATGATTGTTCCTGTACTGCTTTTTGGTACAAACTGAGTCTTAACTTCTCTTGGGTTAATTCCTGAGAGGAGTGTTGGGTTGTATGGTAAATGCAGGTTTAATTTTCTAAACAAATTGCCAAACTGTTTTCCAGTGGGGTTATATGAAGCACTCTTCGAGGGGAAAAAAAGTGTCTTTCCTTTCTTCCTATTCTTGGGACAGAATCTTTCCCAGGCTGCTCTTGCACTGTACAGAATGTCCTTCAGGGCCAAGGAGGCAGTTGTCCATCATAGCGTGGGCTCAGAGGCCCTGCAAGGTACACCCCTGTTAGCTTTTCCTTCTTGGCTTCCCAATGCCCACTGTTCCATAGGGTCAGAGTCTACCTGTACCCTATTAAAGGCAGATGGGAGAAACTTCGTCATCCCTTTAGAAGACACCATGTCCAGTGTTCTCTAAACCCAGACTTAGGGACGAAGCATGGGATGCTCAGAGAAATGCAGGCAAAGAGAACCTGAACAAAAGGGCAGAGGGCACCCACCCTGCCTGTCAAGAAAGTCAAGGTGAGCTCCACCTCTTCTGTTTTGTTTGTTTGTTTGTTTGTTTGTTTTTTTCCTATACATGCATCACTTTTCCCCCAGTGAGCAATTAGCTTCCCTGAAGTAGATAAGGTGCTGAGTGAGGGCCACTTCTGTGGATTTTGGTTCACAGAGGTCATTCAGAATGGCCAAGGGATTAAGAACACACAGTAAATCCTGTCACCCCATTACCACTGCCCCCCACCATAGGATTGATGCACCATAACTCCATTACACTCCCCACCCCTGGAACACCCTCTACTCTGGCATCCTTTTTACTTCAATAGAGGTCACACTCTGTAGAATGTTCCCTACAGAAATTCTACCTTCTGTGGATCCTTAATGCACACATGGGTAGGTGAACAAGGCCAGGCGACTCTACATCTATTCTCTCCTCCTATTCTGCCATGAAGGGGCTAGTGTGACAGGATTCTCTTTCATCCAACCCTGCACGCTGCGTGATTAATATAGAAAATGAAGCTAGCTGTGTTTAGATGAAGGGGTTCTGAAGCCTCTCTTCTGACTTCCTTCTTTGGGTCTAATCATCCTGAATCAACAGCTTGGCAGCAGGGTGGGGAGCCAGGGGCTTCTAGATCAAAAGTATCATCCATAAAGGAAGCAAAATGGAATAATTCTCATGTTCTTTATCTGATGTTCTGTGACTTTAAGCATAGCCCTGCTGATGAGCTATAATGACTTAAGACCTCATCTCCTCAAGTTGTGATGTTATTCAAGTTGTCTCATTCTTGACAAACCTTTACACACATGGGGGACAAAAGGAGATTTATCCCAGTGTCTGTCTGCTCCTTCCCCTAACTCCTCAAAATCTTGACATGACATTGTAGATGTAACCTTCTTGTTAAATAAGAAACACAGAGCCAATTGCAGAGTTAAAAGCCAAGAGGTCAGAGCAATAGCTGAGAGCTGAAAACCTTACCCTTCACTGCTTCTGCTGTCTTTCCTCTCCTCAAGAGACCCACTTCCTGTGTCCTTCCTGTCTTTTATATAGACTTTCTGTTCTGCCTTCTCATTGGTTGTAAACCCAGCCACATGACCTCCTTGTCACTGCCTGTTGTACAGACCTCCAGGTCTTCCATGGTTGGTATTGAGATTAAAGGCCTGTGTTGCCATGCTGGCTGTATCCTTGAACACACAGAGATCCTGCCTAGCTCTGCCTCCCAAGTGCTGGGATTAAAGGCATGCACCACCACCGCCCAGCTTCTGCTCTGGCTTGCTGTGACCCCAAGGCAACTTTATTAACATACAAATAAAACCACATTTCAGTACAAATAAAATATCACGATATGACATGGAGCCTGTTTCTCAAACTGCCTCTGGCCAGTGAGGCAGTGGTGCCCTCTGTTAGTAAAGCCATGCCAGGACTGGCGTTGTGCAAGCTGGGAGGGCCACACAGGCCTGCTAAGGAACTGTTTCCTCTAGCACTTCCTAGACTAGCCTGTTGGGTTTTACTCAGTTCAGGGACTGATCACCCTAGGTGTCACACACAGCCCCGGGTCACTCACACAATGACTATACAGGGGCCACAGTGGTGGCCCCTTTCATCCCATTCAGCTTTGCTCAGTGTCCCCCTGGGTTTGTTGACAGAGCAGTAAGGACTCTGGAGTAGTGTGAGAGTGTTCTGAGATGGTGAGTCTGATGAGTTATGGTGCATAAATCCTATGGTAGAGGGGTAGGGGTGATGGGGTGACAGAATTTACTGTGTATTCTTAATCCCTTGGCCATTCTGAATGACCTCTGTGAACCAAAATCCACAGAAATGGCCCTCACTCAGCATCTTACCTACTTCAGTGAAGTTAATTGCTTTAGTTGGGGAAAGATGACATTAAAAATGTGTCCTTCAAACCAGAAAGACAAAGCAGGGCTCAGTGAATATTTTATTAAGAGGCAGGTCTTAAATAGCTTGGGTTTGGGGAGATAAGCAGCCTCTGTCACAACATGATGCTCTACTTTAATCATGAAGGAAACCATATGAACAGGCATGGGTATGTGCCAATAAAACTTTATTTGCAAAAACAGATAGTGGCTTAGATTTGGCCAGGGAGTGTACCTCAGTGTACTTCTGCTCCGGGGATGGCAGATACAGTGGTTTGCATGTTCTCCCAAGGCAACAATATAGTGTGGCGCTGTTACTTAGCCCCAGTGCCAGAGTGTTGGGAGATGGGTCCCAATGTGAGGTAATTAGGTCACGAAGGCTCCACCCTCATAAACGGATTAATGATGTTTTTTGTGAAAGTGAGTTTGTTATCATGAGGAGTGAAGTTGTTATAAAAAGGCAAGTTTGTGGGCGGGTGATCTCTCTCCCTCTCTCATCCTTCCTCCATGAGATAATGCAGGAAAGAGGCCCTCACAGATGCCAGCCTCTCCACCTCAGACTTCAGCCTCCAGAACATGAGCCAATAAATTCCTGTTTGTTACAAATGATCCGGTCAGTGGTACTGTGTTGCAACAGTGCAGTGCAGACTCAGAGAGCAGATAAACCAGAGACAGAGTCCAGGTGCCTCTCATATCAGCTTGGGGTGCTTTTATTTAGTCTTGTAGACCAGAGAGAAGTATTCATGGGTTTTGTGGCTATGCTGTGGAGTCTCTTTGCTACATCAGCCTATCTTGTGCTTGCTTGGGCTGCCTTTTTATTATTTAAAACTTGACTATTCTCCTCTCAGAGAGCCTGCCCCGACTGTATAATTTAAACTAATACCACCTATCCACCCCTATTGACCATATAATTTAAACTAATACCATCTATCACCCCTAGATCTTTGACTTGTGACTTGTTTAATTTTTTTATTGTACCATTTTAAGTTTTAAAATATTTTTCAGTCTATATCTCTCAGGAATGTTGATGAGGGCAAGGGAAATTTTAATCTTATTGTTATCTCCCCATACTTGGAACAATCACATAGTTGGCACTCGTTAATATTTGATAATTGAAAGAATGAATAAATATGAACAGCCTTAAGGGAACCGGAGAACTTGGAGACAAAAACAACGAGCTTTCTTCATTGTTCTTTCATAGGTCAAAATGTTCAGCACCCACTGCCATTAGGCATCTATTTACTTATTTATTTGTGAGTTGTGTGGGAAGTTTAAAGAATGAAATAAACAGAAATAGAACATTGGAGCCCCAGTGAGTTGCCTTGTGTCCTTACTCACATTGGAGGAGTCGGTGAATAACAGGAGGCTTGGATCAGAGCTGATCTGAGGATGGAGGGATGACACAGGTACCAGAGGAAGGTAGACTCCAATTTATTTCATTCTTACAAATTCCTTCACCAATTCACAAATAAATAACTAAATAGGTGACTAATGGCAGGGAGTGCTGGACATATTTACGGGCAAAGATCTTCTTTGTCTTTCCTCAGATCGTTGCCAACAATACAAATAAACCTTGGCAGGTTTTTCACCACCCTGGCAAGTGGTTCCAGGAGCCAATTCTTCCCAACAACAGAGCATAATGTATGGATGGTCCTGGCCATGACCATAAGGCATGTGGACAAGCTACAGCCAACTGAAAATGCAATCCTTCAGAGTGGCCTCCTCTTTCTTTGTTTCTTTGTTTCTTTCTTCTTTTTTTTTTTCTTTTGGTTCTTCAAGACAGGGTTTCTCTCTGTAGCTTTGAGACCAGTCCTGGACTAGCTCTGTAGACCAGGCTGGCCTCGATCTCACAGAGATCTACCTGCCTCTGCCTCCGGAGTGCTGGGATTACAGGCATGCGCCACCACTGCCCGGCTCCTCCTCTTTCTTTTAATTTCCAGATGTGAAGTGTGTGTGTGTGTGTGTGTGTGTGTGTGTGTGTGTGTGTGTGTGTGTGCTCTGTTTTTTGCTTTAAACTGACAGCTCTCATTCATTTATCAAGCAGAGTCTGCAGGCCAGAACTGTGCTCCACTTGGAGGACAGCTTTGATGTGGAACAACCCCTGTTGTCTTAAACATTACAGCGCATTTTACCAGGTGTGGAATATTCTAGAGCCTACCCTCAGGGACAGCTCCACGGGAGCGATGGGCAGCTGCAGCCGGGAATATTTACCTTGTTATCGCCTTCACCCTCCCCAGCTCTTGTCCTATTGGCAATTTCCCTCTCAGGCAGGGCCTGACTACCCAGACTGCTCCAGCTGGCTCTTGCTTCTGGCTGCCTTGAGAGAGACTTTATGATTAACATTTTCCACACTGCTCAGCGCTCTGGATGTTTTTCCTCTTTGCTTTATTAAACCTGAATATGCTAACAGTAGGTAATTTCACCTTCATTAACGTACCAAAAAAGCAGCTTGTTTTTATCTCTTCTCCCCAGGATACAGGCATGAATCTCTGGGCACCAGGTCAGAAGGCAGCATTGGGAAGGACCAGTTGTTTTTCTTCGTGTGACCAAACATCTGGCAGTAAGAACTCAAGGGAAGAAAGACTTTATTTGGGCTCCTGGTTTTATGAGACTTTCGTGATGGCAGTGGGGGTACCTCTGTCCATGGTAACTGGGAGTTCGTTTACATCCTTCCATCAGAAAGCATAGAATAAAAACCCAGACTAAAGTTCTGTCCCGAGAGACTACCTCTGCCAGCCAGGTGCCACAAACTCTCAAAACGGCATCACCAGCCAGGGATGAGGTGTTCAAACACGTGAACTTGTAGGGGACACCTTAGACCCCCAGAGTAAGGTTCGTCCCCTGGACTCCATAAGCTTATGGCCACCTCATGATGTAATTTCATTTAGGATAACTTCAAGAGCTCCCAAAGTTCTCAACACTGTCCAAGAAACCAGTCTCTTCTAAGACTAAGACAATTTTTTCATTGTGAACTTCTGTGGGAGAAAAGTTAATACTTCTCATATACAAGGGCACAGAGTCAACACGATGGTCACAAAAGGGAGGTCTGAGAGGAAAGCAAGGAAAGAGTGAACCAAAGCAAGACCAGAATGAAACCTTGAAGCTTGGTGTTATAATATCTGGGGCACACAGTCGTAACATTATTCAGGCTCCAGTAGGCTTGGGTAGTTCCACCTTGGTGGCCCTACTGCCTGCAGCACATATATAGGTTCTTTTTGTTAGAAAGTTCCACTTGGTGTCTGCAGCTTTACTCAACAGATGTCCCATATTTCCAGTAGCTCTGACATCCCGGCATGTCCACTGAAACTCAGGCTTTATTTTCACCGATTCATAAAATGGTGCATCCAGGCTTATCTACATGGACTCCAGCCTTGTTGACCTTACCAGCTTTTACCTTGAGCTTCGGTGCAAGTGCCCTTTGTTTGTTTTATTTGTTCTCCAAGACAAAGTTTCTCTGTGTAGCTCTGGCTGTTCTAGAGCTCACTTGTAGACTAGGCTGGCCTCGAACTCATGGAGATTCACCTGTCTCTGCCTCTCAAGTGCTGGGATTAAAGGCATGCGCCAACACTGCCCACAAGCATCTTTTAAATGAATGTTTTTCAACTGGAGAGATTGCTCAGTGGTTCAGAGTGCAGAGGATCTATTTCCAGAGGATTCAAGTTGGGTTTGCAGGGCCCATTCAAGAGGCTCACAGCCACTAGTAACTCCCACTCCAGAGGATCTGATGCCAATCTCCTCAATAAGAATAGCTACCCTATCTGCACCCGCCTTGACTATCTGCAACTTTAGCTGCTTCTTTCCTGGCCAAATCAGCCAGTGTCCATGCCTTTCTGCTTTGTCTCTTGCTCACCAGATATGCACGATTGTAGCTGAAAGTTTTCCTGTGTCCTGCCTGGTCTGCAGGCACTCAGACCCAAGTAAACACTCAGAAGCTTATATTAATTAAAACTGCTCAGCCATTAGCTCAGGCCTACCACTGACTAGTTCTTACACTTAAACTCAGCCCATTTTGGTTAATCTATAAGTCACCACATGTTCTGTGGCTTTACCTGTGTGCCACTACATGCTGCTTCCTGGACAGCGGGCTAGCATCTCCTGACTCTGCCTTCCTCTTCCAGAATTCTCCTTGTCTGCTTATCCCGCCTATACTTCCTGCCTGGCTACTGGCCAATCAGCTTTTTATCAACCAATCAGAGCAACACATTCACAGCATACAGAACAACATCCCACAGCACACGGTGGCAGGAATAGGAGGCAGCTAATCATATTGTGACAGGAAGCAGAGATCTCTAGTGCTCAGCTTGCTTTCTTGTTCCCACTTTTGTTCAGTCCTGGATCTCGGTCCACAGACAGTACCACCTGTATTTAGGCAAGGTTTCCCTTCTCAGTTAATCCTCTCTGGAAGTGCCCTCAAAGATACTCTTGAAAGTGTATCTCCCAGGTGATTCTAAGTGCAGTCAAGTTGACAACAAAGATGAGCCATGATAGGAGGTCTTGAGCCTTAGGAAGCATCTCATTTTGTTCTATATTGTAGTTCATTGTGTGGGTAAAGACCATGAATGCAGTGGTCAAAGGAAGGCTTTCAGCAAATGCTTATTTCTTCCTAGGCACCAAAGTATTAATAACCAATGAAACCGATGCATGGAGGTTATAGGCAGGACACCCAGGGAGCAGATGGAGAGGCCGAGAAGGTAGGGTTGCCGTTCATGTTTCCAGTGTTGCCCGGTGCAAGCGTCTGTCAGAGAGCAGCTCTATAAACATAAAGATTGTAAGGAGTCCTCTACACAGAGCTCAAACATCTGCCAACACTACAGAATTTACACTGACAAAAATCGCTTGTAAAAGGATGCAGAGACATAACGTGATTCATACAGTGAACACACCCCAATAGGTCTACAGAACACAGGCAATACCGTTTACCCAGGTGTGGTCCTCACTCCTGTTACAGACTTCAAGACAGAAAATCCCGGGGGAGCTTATCAGTTATAAATTTCTTTGATTTGACATCAGAAAGCTCTCTGAAACTGGCAATACTTCCGCTGTACCTCTAACTCGTTGGCAAGCAGAGAATTCTTACTAGGGAGAAAGAAAAAAACTGGAGCAAGTGAGGACCCTGAATACGTGGGTGCAAAGCAGGAGAAATGTGAGGAAATCCATGTGTCTCTGCAAATGTGTGGCCTTCATTTCTGTTTCACGATAAATACCAGGAAATGAAGCCTTCCTGTGGGGTATTTTTATACTCTACTTGAATGACTATGACAAAGTACCACAAGCTGTGTGGCTCACAAACAACAGATATTTATTTCTTAGAGTTGTGAGACTAGAGCATCCTAGCCGAGGATGCCATCAGATTCAGTGTCTGGCAAAGGCCCACTTTCCAGCTCACAGAAGTTACCTAGCAATGAATAAACTCCACTGGGTGTTTTCTATGGCAGCCTTGAACTCATGACTTAATCACCTACCACAGGCTTCAGCTGTTAACACCAGAACAGTGAAATTCATTGTCAACATATGAATTTGGAGGTGAGGACACTCTGGTCACAGGTCTTATTAAGAACCTGTGTCTTGGAGTTCAAATCCATTGAGGTAATGACTTAGAACAGGCCATTGCCCCTACAGCAAAGAGCAGATAGGCAACTTCTCGACTTTCAGGAAGGTATGGTGGCTAATTTTGATTGCCAACTGGATTAGACTGAGAGGCCTGGCCTGAGAGACCAGTGACACACATCTCGGGATCAGTGTGTGAGACTCTGACATAGTCAACGAGTTAGTTCTGTGATGGTTTGACACATGATGATGGGAGGTGGTAAAAGGTAGGAGGTGGAACCTTATGAAAGGAAGCAGGACACCAATGGCATGTCTTCCAACTGTGTCTTGCCTTCCTCCTTCCTGTGTACCTCTCTCTACTTCCTGTGTACCTCTCTCTATTTCCTGACCTACTGTGATATGAACTGCTTTGCTCTGCCACAGCTTCCCTGGCACAATGGACCGACACCTTTGAAACCAAGTAGCAGAAGACATCTCTCTTCCCTTAGGTTGTTTATGGATCGTATATCATCACAGTGACACCAGAGTAACTGAGAAAGCCAGCCAGCCTGTCCCAACCCACTTGTTTTCAAAGGCCTTCGCTTTAATATCGTGTGCTATAGACATTCTCAAAGAGTTCATTTCTAATGCAGAAAGTCCCCCCCCACCTCTCTCTTTCTCCCCACAGGGTTTCTCTGTGTAGTTTTGGTGCCTGTCCTGGATCTCACTCTATAGACTAGGCAGCCTTGAACTCAAGAGATCAGCCTGGCTCTGCCTCCCAAATGCTGAGATTAAAAGCAGGCACCACCACTGCCCGGCTGTATCCATCTTTTAAATGACCCTGAGAAACTACCATCCAAGAGCCAAGCATCCTTAGGTGAGAGAGGTCCTGGAGCTGCAAATAGGGTAAAAAGGAAGATACAGGTGAGCCTGGCTGGTGACTCAGGACATACAGTAGAGTCACGGTGGGAAGGAGAGCTGACTCATGCAGAAGAACTATGTGGAAGCTAAAGGGGTGTTTGATCTCTATGGGAAACCCTGTGGAGAGACAAGCTTGGACAAGGCAAACGGGCACATAGGACCAACTTCTGGGAGCACCTCAGATGGATTTAGACTTAATCACCCGCAGTGGGCAGAGGAACATGGGCTGGACTGTTCCTTCACTTGAAACTAACATAATGTATAAACAGAATGAATGGATTCCTGAAATTAATGGGAAAAACATGTGACTGTCTGGGGCAAGGAGTGGTTTGGAGAGTGATCCCCAGCTTAGTAGATGGAAGAGAGGTAGAGAATGTTAGGTGGCTGAGGAAGTGGGGTTGTTGTGGAGGCAGGTGGGGGGGATGAGACTGGCGGCCCCTGGCTGGGGTAATTTCAGCCCTGGGAAGAGGGGCTGGGTGTTCTCAGCAAAAGCCATTCTGCTCTCCTCTGAATCACTCCATATGTGCTGAACGCTCTTTGGTTAGGTAGGAATGAAGGAATAAAGTAAGACACACAAGTTCTTCATTTTAATGCATGCTAATTTTTATATTCCTTTTTTAAATATGAGGAGGGGTATTGGTGAAATTATTTAGGCCACTCCACGTAGTTAAAAGGGAGGTTTATTTTGTACGGTAACTTACAAATGAAGGGGTAGGTTGCAGGGTCTGGCAAAGGTATAGCGCAGTCCAGCGGTGTTCTCTGGAGAACTCTGCTCAGTCTACCTCCAGCGTCCAGGGTCCAGGAACCAAGCATGCAACCTCCTCTCGATCCTCTGTCTTCCGTTTCCTTCTCCGCCCTGCCTTGTGGGCGTGACCGTTACCAAAGCCTCAGTGGGGGTTGGAACTTCCAGGCCAATGCTGGGATGGCTGCCCACTACAGAGGAGGTATTTGAATAGGAGGTACTACAGCTGAGAAAAAATATGTCTAATTGACATTCCGATTTTAGATCTTTGTAGATGGCTGTTATCATGATTTTATATATATTTGGTTTTTTCCAGGCGGGATTTCTCTGTGTAACAGCTCTGGCTGTCCTAGAACTTGCTCTGCAGACCAGGCTAGCTTCGAACTCAAAGAGATTTGCCTGCCTCTGCCTCCCAAGTGCTGGGATTAAAGGCATGCGCCGCCACCACCTGGGGATTTGAGATATTTTGATAAGAGAGTAAAAAGTAGTTATTTTGGCTAACATTTGCTGCTTGTACCTTAGAGTTTGTGTGTAAGATTCACCCCACCCTCACAGCAGACCTATGAAGTATTTATTTGAGCCCCGCCCCCTTTCTATGGTTGAGGAATATGATGCAAGTCGAACTGAAGGGAGCTCAAGCCAAGGTCTTGGCAGAGGCGAATTTAAGGCAGAAGTCACTTTCCAAGCTGTTTTCCCGCAGGGAGAGCCCATTCTTGCACAGAGGTGGAAAAGCCGGTTTCTTCCAGAGAAGTCAGCATCTTCTAATGGCTTTGCCCACACAGGCTTCAATAGGTTAAATGCTGGACAAATGTTTGCTTTTCATAAAATAAACCTTAGCGTCTTTATCTTTCCCAGTGTGTGTCGTTCCCACTCTGGGCCATTCCGGGAGCCAGGGAACAGAGGCAGCCCGAGTAAGCGCTTGTTTACACTTTGAAGAGAGTCCAGTATGTTTCTTGTCTGCAGAGGTGCACTGAGGTCTTTCTTTAGCGCTCCTGCCAGGCTCCTGGGGCTGCCTGCTAGGTGGTTCCCAAGCCCAAGCTACCAAGAGCTGCTCCCCACACCCCCACCATCCTCACAACCCTGAGACTCCCCTCCTTCCTGGGTCTGGGCAGATGCTTCCCAAGCCAATGTCAGATTCCTCAACAGATTGCCATGTCAGCCCTTCCTTCCTCTTTGTTCTTAATTGAGTGTGGCTTTAGGTTCACAGCAAAAGAGAGGAAGGGGTACAGAGATTTCTCTCACAGATGGGCTTCCCACACAACCTCCTCCATTATTAACTCCGCTCTAGCGGGTACATTTCTTATGGTTGGCGGACCTGTAAAGATGCAGTCATCACTACCCACAGTGCGTCGTGTACAATAAGGTCCACTCTTCTTTGTTTTCACTCTCGTTTGGGATGCTATGGATTTGGACGTGTGGCAGTCAGTACAGCATCCCATGGAGCACTCACACTGTCCTAGAATCCTCTGCGACCTGCTTGTCCTCCCTCTTTACCTCTGGTCCCTAGCAACCATTGATCTTTCCACTGGCTGTGGAGGGTGGCCTCTTTGCACCTTCGCTTTTTAAAAATGCCCATTATTTCCCTCTTTTAAAAAATTTCTGGTGTATAGTAGTGGGCAGGGACACATGTGTCATGACACATGTGTGTAGGTCAGATCCTGTTCTTTCTTCACACCACGTATGTCCCGAGGATCAAACTCCTGTTGTCTAGCTTGGCAGCAAGCATCTTTACCTGCTGCACCATTGCTCAGGCTCTCCTTCATTTTCAAATTTGTGGCCTAGGTTGATTCTTTCCCTGTTGCCCTATTCACTTCTCTTGTGAATAACGTGCCTTTTTCTAAATTCATTTCTCTCTCTAGATTTTTTTTTCATTTGACCTTTTCTTCCTATTACTTAAGGCACATGGTGCCACATTCAAATTGTGCTTTCTGAGTTGCAAGTGCTTTTATTCAGATTATTTCTTTCAGTCATTTCGTGAGATGAGCCCTTTGCATCCATCCTCTATACATATGAGAAAACCAAGAATTGGCTGTTTTGGGTAATTTGCACAATGGGATTATAGTAGACAATGGTTTTTGACTCCAATGGTGACACGCTTGTCATTATTTGAGCCAATACCTCCACTGAAAGTCTGAGGTTCCTGTGAAGTTGAATTACTTGATAGCTCTAGGAGTGACCTCTTCAGGGCCAACAGAAGTTCATCTGGAGTGTAACCTGGAGAAGGGTCTTCTTTTATTGGGCACGAAGCCTGGGGGTGGGGCTATAGGAGAAAGGAGACAGGTAAATATGGAGTTCGTGCAGAATGCAGGGCTTAGAAAAAGTCACAGAGGCTGTCACCTGGCCGGAGCTTTCAGTTGAGAGAGCCAGGTTTCCTGCTTCAGCTTGACAGACTGGATCTTGGATGCTAAGTAAACCCTGATAGAACCTCCCATATTTAAGGTGGCAGAGGACATGTGGCCCAACTCACCTGCCTCCAAGATGGGCATGTTTGACACAACACAGTGTAACCTTCGAAGGACCAGAGACCTTGTTCCCGAGTGTTCCTGGAAAGCCTGAAGGTAACATTATGACACCCAGTCCCCTGGCTCCACAAGATCTTAGCAGGAGCACTTTAACTCTTTCAAGGCCCCTTTCTAATGCCTTTGCAGGGTAAGAGGGGAGTTGAAAAGGCCTAGGCTGTAATACCAAGGTCCGCCCTTTCTTTCATTTGGATTAGAGTGACCTTTTCTCATCCTCCAATGGCTTCTTTTTATTCTTCCAAAGGGGGGAAAATAGCAGTTAATGGCTTTGCAGTCATATCTCCCTGTTCTCTGAGTACTTTAGATAAATGCCACCAAGCTGTTGATTGGAACATGTTCAGCTTCTAAATAGTCTTTGCTATTCAGTCTGCTTGTAGAGACAGAGATTAAAGGAAAGTCAGTAAAAGGCAGAGACATTGGTGATGTTTCTCATCTTTTTCTTTTTCTTTTTCCTATTGTTTTTCTCTCAGTGATTTTTTTTTTTGTTCTCACAAAATTAATACATACTGAAAATTTTCAAATAATAACATACAATTTAAAAAGACATCATTCTGTCTTCTGGGAACTCAACCTTCCCAGTACAGCTCTCCAGAGGTAATTACAATTAATGCCTTGAAGCTAAACCTTTTAGATATTTTATTGCATTTTAAACACAAACCTTCTTTGAAAATATACACTAGTATCTACACGCATAAAGAAAATATATCCCTGTCCAATCTGTTTCCACTCCTTTTGGGACCATTTTTGTGTTACTGTATAATAATCTGGTTTTCATTTTAGAAAAATCTATGACTTTTCCAGATCAATTGATAGAGTATGACCTCATTTGTTCCAAGTGTTACATAGAGTGTCACAGTTTGGCTATACATCAACTTATTTAACCATACTCTAATGGATGGTGCCTTAGATCATATCCAGTTTTTGATAATTCTGAATAACGGCTCAGCAAATATCTTCCTTTGTACCTTACCAGTTGGTGCTAGTATGAATGAAGGCTCAATTTCTGCAAACAGAATTTCTGGGTCACAGGTTGCATCTGTGCATGTATTGAAAGATATTATCATTAAATAACACCCCAAAGGTTGTATCAGCCATTAAAATACAGTGTGTTGTAGAATATTATTTTGTGTGTACTTTTGTTTATATTGCATTTGTTTAACTCTGTGAAGCTGTGTTACTGTGCCTGTCTAATACACCTGATGGTCTAATAAAGAACTGAACAGTCAATAGCAAAGCAGGAGAAAGGATATGCGGGGCTGGCAGGCACAGAGAATATATAGAAGGAGAAATCAGAGAGTGGAAGAAAGAAGTAACCAGAAAAGGAGAACTCCAGGGGCCAGCCACCCAGCTACACAGCAAAGCCATGGAATAAGAGTAAGATGTACAGAAGTTAGAGGACAGGAAAAGCCCAGAGGCTAAAGGTAGATGGAATAAGTTAAGAAAAGCTGGCTAGAAACAAGCCAAGCAAGGCCAGGCATTTATAAGTAATAATACGCCTCTGTGTGTGATTTATTTGGGATCTGGGTGGCAGGCCCCCCAAGAGAGCAAAAACAAACAACAACAGTGCCTATTCCTCGGGATGCTTGCCCATACAGCAGGAAATCCATTCTATGTGTTTTGATGAAGCCACAAGCAGAAACCAGAATCCTGAGGCTGCTATTGCGTAAGTCAGCTCCTTTCACTGCTGGGAGAGCATTTGCAGCTTGTTAATATTCATTGACCACACATCTTTCTGCAGTGAGCTGCCTTGCTAAATCACGTGGTCATGCCTTTACTGAGTGATTTGGACTTCCTGATTTCACAGGGACTTTGTGGCCTGTGATAACTCATTTCATTCTAATCTACCAAACACAAGCGCTCTCCCCCATCCATGTGTCAGCGGCTCCTGTCTGTCTTCTTGAGTTCTTTGGTCTCATTTCATAGTTGGGAAGAACCTTCCTGCAGTCAAGGCTGTTGTCTTCTTCGATTCACCTTGAGCATTTTTTGTTCACTTTTCTCTGCATGATGTGAAGTCGGAGGCTAATTTTAATTTTCTAATTGGGAGCGAGTAAGTACAACACATCTTCACGGCTAGTTTAATTAATTATTTGATTTTTAATGATTTTGTAAAAAGGCTCATGGGTTTCATCAGGGCATCTTCATACACACCTGCCATCACAACTTGTTCTTACTGTTTCTTCTCCCACACTGGTCTTCCCTGGGCCTCTGCTGCCAGCTTGCTCTGTTTCTCCCTCTCTGCTCTCCTAACACAGGTACGCCATGATCTCTGTATGACTTCCTCTAAGATCTCTTCCCAGACTCTCATGATCGCCTGTCAAGTTTTATGACTCATCCATACCCACATATGTAAACACACCCAGAGACACATATACATAAAACCTCAAATCCGGTTCCCTCTTGTGTATACTTAAGCAGTATTGTGTTTGAATCTTACATTATACGTTATATGTACTGTGAAGTTGACTGTGTTCGCTCTGAAATGGCCACCTGGGTTCAAACTGTTGGTGTGACTTTGAGCAGGTCGCCAAATCATCCTTGACCTTGTTTTCCTCACCTAAAAATATGAACAATAATAGTAGAAGTCTTACAATATTGTGCTCACACGAAGTCAGAGGTCATGAGCATTTCATAGACTTCGTGGCTTGTTTTAAGTGATGTTTTTCTAGGAACTTTCACATCTAAGCTCCTACAATATACTGCATATTCTGGCTGTCAGAGCATTTATTAAAGTCTCTATTTAAAGATTTATCTTTATATTGATATTTCTCTCTCCCCCTTCTGTCTTTCCCTTCCTCTCTCTCTCCTTCCCTCTTTCCCTCCCTCCTCATGTGTGTGTGTGTGTGTGTGTGTGTGTGTGTGTGTGTGTGTGTGTGTGTGTGTATGTGTGTGCCTGCCTTCAGAGGCCAGAAGAGAGTGTCAGATCCCTTGGAGCTGACATTACAGGCAGTTGTGAGCTGCCTGATGTGGTTGTTGGAAACCCAACTTCGGTCCTCTAGAAGAATAGTCAACAATGCCCTGGGTACAATCCCCAGTGTCAGTGTATCTGTGTATACACACACACACACACACACACACACACACACACACACACACACACATGCACTCATGCACACACAGAATGAATGTGATGTAGAAATGTTAAGAACTTGTCTGGTAGGAAATGCAGTTGGTAGGCAATAGCTCTAAACTATTTGTCTCATTTTAAGATGTGCTGTTTTCATTAACCTCCCCTCCTTTTAAGAACTGGGACTCAGCAATGGTGGCATTTTGTGCCTCAAGTTCTTACATTTTCTAATCCTCTTATTTCTGTCATCCAAATATATTGCTTTTCTATACTCCCTTGATCCCTTGACATGTATCAATGTGCCAAAGTTCTCCAAAAGCACTTCCCATGTACTAAGAATTGGGAAAAATAGCTCTAAAACAGTATTTTTTTATTCTAATAATTTTCATCATCCAAAAAGAATATCCAGCATAGAATGTAAGCCAAGGATTAATGTGAGTTAAATTGCGTTGAATCTCGTAAAGGAGATTCCTAATGATCTCACCAGCTCACTCTCTGCCTGGAGAAGCCTTTAGATTTGAAAGTATGGTGCTGACCCTCTCCATGTCTTCAGACCTCTGGCCCATCATTCAGGGTGTCAAGGAGCTCTCCATTACTATAAAAAAATTACCTGAGATATATACTTTATCAACAGAAAAATCTCACTTTGCCTCACAGTTTACCATTTATTGATCTCAGTGTTCTGGACAGCAATGGTAGGGGTACATGGTGGAAGAAATCTGCTCATAACATAAATCAAAGAGGAGGGAGGCGGTGGTGGGGGTTGGAGTCTGGTCCCATACTCCCTTCTGTGTGCATCCCTTCAATGACCCAAAGACCTTCTAGAAAGTTACCTCCTTAAAGGCCTACCAGGTCCAAATGTTGCTACTTTAGATATCAAGCCCTTAACATACTAGTTTTTGTTTGTTGGTTTGGTTTGGTTTGGTTTGGTTTTTCCAGACAGGGTTTCTCTGTGTAGCGCTGTGCCTTTCCTGGAACTCGCTTTGGAGACCAGGGTGGCCTCGAACTCACAGAAATCTGCCTGCCTCTGCCTCCCGAGTGCTGGGATTAAAGGCGTGTACTACCACCGCTCGGCTTAACATACTAGTTTTGAAAGGAATAAGATTCAAGTCTTCATAGTCATAGGAACCAATTCCTTAAAATAAATCTCTGTGAATTGATACACACATTTCCGTAGTTCTCTTTCTCTGGAGAACCCTGAAACACTGTGTCAAATCCCATGCTATTTTCCTCTCTAGCTGGGTACCCTGGAACAAAGGTCCAAAGATGATAGTCACTTAAAGAAGCTTAGATTCCCGAGTCACCATGGAAGCCAACTTCCCAGGACTATCATCTGACCTTAGTGAACTCTGCATAAATAGATAGAAATGTTCTCATGTTGACTCATTGACACCAGCTCCAGCAGCTAGACTTACTTATCTTAATATAGAATTGTAGCATTGTTGTCAAGAGAATCTAATGAGAGGCTCCTGACTCCTTTGATGTCCTTGCTCTGACGGAGGAATTTTCCATGGAAGATATCCTGTCCCTGGAGGTCTGCCATCCTTGAGTGATGATCCTGGGGCTGAACTTTCTTGTTAAGACACCACTGCTCCCATGACCACTGGATTCAAGCTGTCATTTCTGCTATGAACATTTTCTGTACATGTTTGTGTCAATTTCTGGATGGAAGAATTGATTCTCAAAACCTGGGCCATCTGTCCCTTCCATAACAGCCAAGGATGGAGAGAGAGAGAGATCCCTTTGTACAGAAATGGTAAGGTATCAGATTATGGGCAGCCAAAAATCACACATTCTCACTACATCAAGACAGTCCCAAGTGACAATGCAGTCCCTGGGAAAAACAAAGCCACAAGAAACCCCGGACATTGGTGATCCTTGAAGACCCACATTGCCAATGCTCTGATTCTGGACTCGATGGGAACCAGTCCAATAGTAAGGAAGATTTGAATTTCAAGAAATAAACTCAAATTACCTTGAACACAAGGGAAAATTATTACTTCCAAAATTGAAATGTCTACCTATATTCTGACTGTCAGAGCCTCAGAGGATGCGACTAGAAGCCAGCATCTCTACCACCTCCTCCTCCTTTGTCTAAAAAGAAAATTAAAAAATAAATTAAAATTAAATAAAGAAATAAAATTAAAAAATAAAAATAAATTAAATAAAAAAATTAAATTAAAAAAAATTTCAAGACATGGTTTCTCTGTGTAGCCTTGTCTGGCCTGGAATTCTCTATGTAGACCAGGCTAGCCTCAAATTCAGAGACGTGCCTGCTTCTGTCTCCTGAGTGCGGGGATCAAAGGCATGTGCCACCACTGCCCAGTGTATCTCTATCTTCTAATCTCCTGTATACTCTAGTCTTGGTCTTATCTTGATAGCAAGATGGCTGCCAGGAGTTCCAGCTCAGTATACACTCAGGCTCATAGGTGGTCTTCTTTCCAGAAAGTACCAACAGCAAGCCTAATTATTTGTCCTTGGCTCTGACTGCTGAAATTCCTACCTCATTCCTAGTGTCAGGGAGCTATAACTGATTGGCCAGCTCTAAGCCACATGACCACCACCACCTGAGAATTGGAGTTGAGTTAAATCCACCATAGCACAGGGGTGGGGGTTTGGGTGGAAGAGATTCATTGGAGAAGGGTACATGCGTGCCAAGAGCTAATGCAAGCTGTCTGGTCTGGAGCAGTCCCCAAAGAGTGGACCAACTCTAAGCCTGGAAGCCTAAAGAATAGATGAGGAGAGGGTTTGCTCCAAGTGGGGAATACTGGTGAAGATAAGAGATGAATGTAGAAGGAACCTGGCACTAGAGATATCAGGGATGGCTTGTAGGCAAGCCTGGAAGTTGGCCTAGGGAGGCAGAGCTTTTCCGATATGATAGACACAAGCTGAAAAACAAGCCCAAGTCTCCAGCTGCTAGTGGGCGTGAGGAGTGACTGGTCAGCATCAACGTAGTGCTATCTGATGGAACAATTGGGCTCCTGTGGAGTCAGAGTGGCTGGTACTTGACCCAGTTGACCAGGATTAATTCTCATGGAAGCAGAGGAGCAAAGTGGGTATCTAGAGAGTCAAATTGTTTCCTGTGTCCAACCTCTCTTGGTCCTTCATTAGTTTCTATTTCTCCAAGTTCCCTGGCCTTCTCATGAGTGTTATGAGCACCCCAAGCTTTCCCCTTTACCATCCTCTTCTTTCATGAGCCTGGTTTCTTGTTCTCTGACAGCAACCAGCGTGTGGTAATTAATATACTCTATTGACTCCGGGGTGGCTTCCATTCTACATGCAGAGCCTGCTGCCTAAAGTCACACAGCCGCTTAATGCTCCAACTGGGATTTGAACCTGCTTCTTACAATACCCAAATTAAGACTGTTTAGCTTTTGAGTTTGAGACTTGTAGCAGGAATTCACATGAGAAAATTTTCCTGTTATGTGTTTTACACACACACACACACACACACACACACAGAGAGAGAGAGAGAGAGAGAGAGAGAGAGAGAGAGAGAGAGAGGGAGGGAGAGATAGACAGACAGACAAAGACTACATTATGTATCTAAACAATGGAAAAATTCTGCTTGTCACACCAATTTTTATCTCGGACCCCCAAACCATCAAGTAATAGGCTTCTCTAATTGCCATCAGGCCGTTTGCTTGACCAAGGTAAAGAGAAGGTTAGACACTTTCTTAGCTTGTATTGTTTAAGAAAAAAATTGGAGAGGTGACTCAGAATGTAAAAATCACATTACCTTAAATGATATGAATAGCAGTCGAGGCCAGGGCATGGTCATCGGTGGGGGAGTGAGGAAGCAGACACTCACTGGCATGCCCCAAAATGAGGTTTGCGGGCGTCTGCGTTACTTCCTTTCCCAAGCAATTGGTCTGGCTGTTGATCAGTCAAACACAATCAAGAGCAACAGAACCAACATCCCTGTATTTAAGAAAATAAGATGTTATTTCCAGCTAATTGGGGGGATTATCGTTCAACAAGTCATACAGGAGCCATTAGTAGCTATTTGGAAACAAATACATTCTTTCCTTACCTCAGCCAACCTTTATTAGTGTTCTTGGCTGCAGGCCTCTTTGGTCCATACAAATGGAAGCGGAAAATTGCTAAATTACTAAAGGATATGGTAGCTCTGACCTCACTGAGAAGGACAGGAATCAGATCTGGTGACTGTGCAGCCAGGGACAAAGGCCAGCCGTATTATGGTGTAGGAGAGTCCTAATGAGCCTCTGTCAAAAGGCCACCTCTGTGTACCTAAAACAGCACTCTATGCCCTAATCAAGCCAAACGTGGTACATGAGATCTCAGTCAGCCTCCTTAAATGTGGTGGCCTTGTCATAGGTTACAAAACTGAAATTTCACATGGAAATATCTGATTATGTCCTACATGCAAAGGAAGATGGGACATCCATTTCCTGCCTAATGCAGTGAGAGATGTACAAATGGATAAGCTGGGAACTACACACACACACACACACACACACACACACACACACAACACACGTACACACACATACAAGCACATGTACACACACACACACTCAAGAATATATCAAAAATCTGATGAGCCAAAATATTTTTAATGCTCACTATAATACTATAAAGTAAATTCTGGTAATTGAAGAGTCAGAGTTACCCGTACAGAGGGCTGCTTTTCCAGAGGACCAAGATTGAATTCACAGCACCCACATAGTAGTTCACAACCATTTTTAACTACAGTTCCAGGGGGATCTGATACCTTCTTCTGGCTATGAGGGTACCAGGCATATGATACACATTAATACATTCAGGCAAAACATACATACACATAAGATAAAAATAAATATTTTAAAAGTTTCCTGTACAAAAGGAGCCCCTAAAGGACTAGGAGAAAACGTAAGCAGCTTGTCAACCAATCTTGGAATAAAAATGACACTTTCTGAGCACAAAAGCTATAGAAAAAAACCACAAAGGGAGCAATCAATAGATCTAACTACTTAAAAACCCAGTCTTATGTTGAGCAAACCACAAACAAGTTGGCTGAACACCCCATGGTGTTGTTTGCCCCCATTAAAATCTGCACATGTAGAAGGCCAGACTAAAGTGAATAAAAACATTTGGATGGTCATTGGAGACCACACAGCTTAAACCCCAAGTGCAACAATTTCCATGCTCTCAGAATTGCCTGAATCCCAGCTGCACTGTACTCTCGGAAATTATTGCTATTCCAGAGGAAGAAGCTGTGGCATCTCCCTTAAGAATTGCTCTTACATATTTGGAAAGTTTAATTATTTTTATTGTCCAAATTACTTTCTGTCTTTAGAAGAATTTAAATAATCAATGTCTAGACTTATGAGATTATTTTAATTAGACAGAGATGACTTGGGTCACAAAGTAGATTTTCTCCTAGCTCCCTTGGTTCTGTTTACAAGGTTATTTCTGAATGTATTATTGCTGAAGTGGAGGCAGTTAGAAAGAATCCTCTTTATTCCTTTTCATTATAGCTACTAGGGAATGTTTGGGCTTGGCTTTGATGGCTAGCTAGAGTCTGACAATTACTTTTTTTTCCTTTTTTTTTTTTTTTTTTTTTACAGGCAACATAAAATATATTGCCTTTTGATTTCCTGTCAGATTTTAAATGTAGCATTCAGAATGTAATAAACTTAACATCCAACAAAAATGAGGCGTGTCCTGGCGCAGAGATGCTCAGAGGGGTGTGAGACAGGAGATGCTGAACCTGTGAGTACAACAGTCCTGGGGTCCATCCCCTGGGCTGGCCCACTGGAGGATGAGGGAGAGAACAAACAATATTCCATATGGGGAGGGGAGATAAAGAACACTGTCCAATAAACACAACCTTGTTTCAGAGTTAGAAGTCTAAGATTTGGCAAGAGAGGACTTGGATATAGATGTAAAACTTAAGGTCTATTACTAGCTTGCATTTCCCTCTCTGTAAACCTTCCGGCATCCACATTTTATTAAGAGGAGTGGGAAACATCAGAAAATCTCACTTTGGTGTTTATATATTAAGTATTTTGAATAGATGCTTGATGGAAAACATTGCTATTTATAATCCTGATGGGTGTGCTGGATTAATGATGGTGTACCTATTGTGCCCCTCTTTCCTTTCAACATGAGCTGGCTTTAGCCTTGACCAATGGGATGTGACAGACATTTCCCATATACACCCATGAAGGCTTCTGAGTTCAAGTGACTGGGATGCACTCAGAGCCTGGTTGAGAAGGGATGAGAAGCACGAGCAAGTGGTTATGCTTCTCCCCACGGAATTGAGCTGAGGTGTCCCAGCTCATCTCTCCGAAGACAGCCAGTATCGACTGGCAACCAGTAAGTAAGCCATCTGGAACATTCCAGTCTCATGATGACGAACACCTTTAACTGATATCTATGAACCATAGTAACTACCAGATTGGACCCATTACACCCAAAGAACATTTTTTTTTTCTTGTGGTTTAGTGAAGCTTGTATGTGTATGTTTGGGGAGTTTTAAAATGGAGACATGGGTCCTGATGGAATAACTGGAGAGCTTTTGTCTGCCTGGTGGTACATCAAGTTCACATATGTGAGTGGAGAACTGAGAAGGGGTATAGAATCCAAGTAATGCGTGGATGGAGAGGAGAGGAGAGGAGAGGAGAGGAGAGGAGAGAGAGAGAGAGAGAGAGAGAGAGAGAGAGAGAGAGAGAGAGAGAGAACTTATAGTACCTTCCTTGCCTTCTCTTCCTGTGGCCAGTTAGCCGTTAAGAGGAGTTGGGAAAAGCAACAATAAGCCATCTGCTGGGGACCAATACACTAAGCTCTTCTTTACCATCTGCCCACACTCTTTAGCATAGTTTATGTATTAGTTCCTTTGCATACTGTGGTGGCAAAATACCTAACAAAACAATCTAATGGAAGAAAGATTCACGGCTTCAGAGGTTCAGTACATGATCACCTGGCTCTGTGTTTCTGGGCCCACATGACAAAATATGACCCTGGGAGCATCGGGCAGAAGCTGTTTATATCTCACAGATAGGAAACAGACAGTGTGGCAGGAAGCAGTTAGGAATAATACAGCTCCAAGTACCTTCCTTCAATGACCTACTTCCTTTAGCAAGGCCTACCTTTAAAATTTTCTAGAACTTTCCAAAATAATACCACCACTGGGGAATTGATCTTTAATCAGTACCTGAGCCTTGAGTGGGGCACAGTAGTGAATGCTTATAATCCAGGCCCTTGGGGGATGGAAGCAAAGGATCGAAGTCATCCTTGGCTATATAGCTAGCTTTGGGTCAGCTTGGGTTACAGAAGACCCTGTCTCAAAAGACCAAACCAAAGGAAAAGTTGAGTCTTTGGGGGTGTACTTCATATCTAAACCATAACAGTCTACACTCCTTACAGACAGGCCTGTGCGGTGCATTCCTTGGGGAACTCTAAAAAGCAATTTGAACTCCACACGTAGGTGACTTAAGCAATGAATATGGCAGCTGTAAAAGGATCCCAGAGACCCAGATGTTGGAGTGCAGGGCACAGGTAGGCATTGCCTTACCTTACCAGCACCTCTATAAGACAGATACCTGTAAACTCATCTGACAAACTGGGGCAGTGGTTCTCAACTTGTGAGCCATGACCCCTTTGGGGGAGATTCCATATCAGATATTTACATCACAATTCATAACAGTAGCAAAAATTTGTTATGAGGTAGTAATGAAGTAATTTTATAGTGGTGGGGGTCACCACAACATGAGGAAGTGGATTAAAGGGTCACTATTAGTTATTTAGGTGCTCTTACCCTGCGAGGAACACGTCCCAAACACGACAAATCCACAGAAGAGCTGTTTATTAATATAGGATAGAGGATAGAGGTGACAGGCCTGTGTGAAGCACACACGTGAGTGAGGAGAGGAGAGGAGAAGAGGAGAGAGAGACCTGTGCAAAAATGGCGCCGGCTTTTGAAGAGTGAGCCGCCCATGCATACAGGACCGCATGTAGCTACTCCACGCACGCACGCACGCACGCGCGTAGATTACATGGCCACGCGTGTTATGCAACCATGTAAAGCCACAGAGTCTTAGTCTCGCGAGATGGCTATCTTGAACTGGAAATAACTAGGCGGTCCGCCGGGAAAGCCCATGTGGACACGTTGTGATTTCCTATCAGTCAGAGCATTAGGGAGGTTGAGAACCACCGCTCTAGGGTCTAGAAATGGAAAGGGGCATTTTCAGTTCCATGGCTTTGAAGCAGAAGTACCAGGCTTATTCACACCCAGACACCTTGGTACCATTGTCGAATTCTCTCTTGTTTCCCGGGCCTCTCTTCTGGGTCTACTCAGCAGTCTTCAAGAGTTAAACCCCTGGGTTTCCCAAGTTTTACAGTCTCGATCCACGCAATATCCTCAATTAGATGCTGTCAGACAGGCCATCTAGCTGACGGTGGTTGTGTGCGTAGACTCTAGAGTCAGGAATAGCTTGGTTCAAAGCCCCACCCTCCCATTTACCAGCTTTGTGATGGTGACTACATCCTGGCAGCCCTGCCATGCCTTCATTTCTTCTTCTACAGAGCGGAGAGATGTTTTCCACCTCCTGTTTGTTGACAGCAAGTCTGCAGGAGCATTCAGGGTTGTGAAGTCTCCATCACTGTCTCCATCCCCGCCCAGGAGGTGGGAAATTCTTCGCCTCATCCATCCTGGTGTCTGGTGCTGATGTTGTTGAGAATGAGAGAGAGGGTTCAAGTCTTGTAAGCTTGAGTCACTCCTAACAGTTTGAGGGTCTTCTGTCCAAAGACAGCAATGGTGAACCAAGGGAAAAAAGCAACTTAAAATTTCCGTTTTCCGATTTAGGATGAAAAGAAAATAGTTCCCCTCTAATTAAAGAAGACATGTAGATATTAGAAGGACAAATAAGCAGGATGGCTGCATAAGAACTCTAGAGCTTTTTTTTAGTAACTCTGAGTTTCCCTCATCAAAGGGAAGCAGCCAGTGTCTTTAGCTAATATACCTTTTGCATTTTTTTCTACGACAACAAAGCAGGATTACAATCCCACACCAATGGTGTCAGATACAATTCAGGACTTATCTCAGGGGATTCTTCTGAAGAGCGAATCTCTTCTGATTTTTTTTTTGTGGTTTAGTGAGCTTGTATGTGTATGTTTGGGGAGTTTTAAAATGGAGACATGGGTCCTGATGGAATAACTGGAGAGCTTTTGTCTGCCTGGTGGTACATCAAGTTCACATATGTGAGTGGAGAACTGAGAAGGGGTATAGAATCCAAGTAATGCGTGGATGGAGAGGAGAGGAGAGGAGAGGAGAGGAGAGAGAGAGAGAGAGAGAGAGAGAGAGAGAGAGAGAGAGAGAGAGAGAGAGAGAACTTATAGTACCTTCCTTGCCTTCTCTTCCTGTGGCCAGTTAGCCGTTAAGAGGAGTTGGGAAAAGCAACAATAAGCCATCTGCTGGGGACCAATACACTAAGCTCTTCTTTACCATCTGCCCACACTCTTTAGCATAGTTTATGTATTAGTTCCTTTGCATACTGTGGTGGCAAAATACCTAACAAAACAATCTAATGGAAGAAAGATTCACGGCTTCAGAGGTTCAGTACATGATCACCTGGCTCTGTGTTTCTGGGCCCACATGACAAAATATGACCCTGGGAGCATCGGGCAGAAGCTGTTTATATCTCACAGACAGGAAACAGACAGTGTGGCAGGAAGCAGTTAGGAATAATACAGCTCCAAGTACCTTCCTTCAATGACCTACTTCCTTTAGCAAGGCCTACCTTTAAAATTTTCTAGAACTTTCCAAAATAATACCACCACTGGGGAATTGATCTTTAATCAGTACCTGAGCCTTGAGTGGGGCACAGTAGTGAATGCTTATAATCCAGGCCCTTGGGGGATGGAAGCAAAGGATCGAAGTCATCCTTGGCTATATAGCTAGCTTTGGGTCAGCTTGGGTTACAGAAGACCCTGTCTCAAAAGACCAAACCAAAGGAAAAGTTGAGTCTTTGGGGGTGTACTTCATATCTAAACCATAACAGTCTACACTCCTTACAGACAGGCCTGTGCGGTGCATTCCTTGGGGAACTCTAAAAAGCAATTTGAACTCCACACGTAGGTGACTTAAGCAATGAATATGGCAGCTGTAAAAGGATCCCAGAGACCCAGATGTTGGAGTGCAGGGCACAGGTAGGCATTGCCTTACCTTACCAGCACCTCTATAAGACAGATACCTGTAAACTCATCTGACAAACTGGGGCAGTGGTTCTCAACTTGTGAGCCATGACCCCTTTGGGGGAGATCCCATATCAGATATTTACATCACAATTCATAACAGTAGCAAAAATTTGTTATGAGGTAGTAATGAAGTAATTTTATAGTGGTGGGGGTCACCACAACATGAGGAAGTGGATTAAAGGGTCACTATTAGTTATTTAGGTGCTCTTACCCCGCGAGGAACACGTCCCAAACACGACAAATCCACAGAAGAGCTGTTTATTAATATAGGATAGAGGATAGAGGTGACAGGCCTGTGTGAAGCACACACGTGAGTGAGGAGAGGAGAGGAGAAGAGGAGAGAGAGACCTGTGCAAAAATGGCGCCGGCTTTTGAAGAGTGAGCCGCCCATGCGTACAGGACCGCATGTAGCTACTCCACGCACGCACGCACGCACGCGCGTAGATTACATGGCCACGCGTGTTACGCAATCATGTAAAGCCACAGAGTCTTAGTCTCGCGAGATGGCTATCTTGAACTGGAAATAACTAGGCGGTCCGCCGGGAAAGCCCATGTGGACACGTTGTGATTTCCTATCAGTCAGAGCATTAGGGAGGTTGAGAACCACCGCTCTAGGGTCTAGAAATGGAAAGGGGCATTTTCAATTCCACGGCTTTGAAGCAGAAGTACCAGGCTTATTCACACCCAGACACCTTGGTACCATTGTCGAATTCTCTCTTGTTTCCCGGGCCTCTCTTCTGGGTCTACTCAGCAGTCTTCAAGAGTTAAACCCCTGGGTTTCCCAAGTTTTACAGTCTCGATCCACGCAATATCCTCAATTAGATGCTGTCAGACAGGCCATCTAGCTGACGGTGGTTGTGTGCGTAGACTCTAGAGTCAGGAATAGCTTGGTTCAAAGCCCCACCCTCCCATTTACCAGCTTTGTGATGGTGACTACATCCTGGCAGCCCTGCCATGCCTTCATTTCTTCTTCTACAGAGCGGAGAGATGTTTTCCACCTCCTGTTTGTTGACAGCAAGTCTGCAGGAGCATTCAGGGTTGTGAAGTCTCCATCACTGTCTCCATCCCCGCCCAGGAGGTGGGAAATTCTTCGCCTCATCCATCCTGGTGTCTGGTGCTGATGTTGTTGAGAATGAGAGAGAGGGTTCAAGTCTTGTAAGCTTGAGTCACTCCTAACAGTTTGAGGGTCTTCTGTCCAAAGACAGCAATGGTGAACCAAGGGAAAAAAAGCAACTTAAAATTTCCGTTTTCCGATTTAGGATGAAAAGAAAATAGTTCCCCTCTAATTAAAGAAGACATGTAGATATTAGAAGGACAAATAAGCAGGATGGCTGCATAAGAACTCTAGAGCTTTTTTTTTAGTAACTCTGAGTTTCCCTCATCAAAGGGAAGCAGCCAGTGTCTTTAGCTAATATACCTTTTGCATTTGTTTCTACGACAACAAAGCAGAATTACAATCCCACACCAATGGTGTCAGATACAATTTCAGGACTTATCTCAGGGATTCTTCTGTAAGAGGAAATATACAGAATAAAAATTCTGGAAGACTGTTCATCAAAGGATTACCTATGTTCATCTCAAAGTAATAGATTTGTGGAAAACTTAGGTTTACTTTATTTTTTTTATTTGTTTATTTTTTCACTCATTCATTTTTTTCCAAGACAGGGTTTCTCTGTGTAGTTTTTTGGTGCCTGTTCTGGATCTCACTCTGTAGTCCAGGCTGGCCTCAAACTCACAGAGATCCTCCTGGCTCTGCCTCCCGAGTGCTGGGATTAAAGGCGTGTGCCACTGTTGCCCACCATCATTCTTTTATTTTGGTGTATGTATGTATCTGTGTTGAGTGTGGGGTGATTGTCATGGTGTATGTGCCGTTATGCATGCCCGTGCATGCACAAGGAGACCATAGAAGGATACTGGGTGTTCTAATCTATCTTTCTCTGTCTTATTCCTTTGAGACAGGTTCTCTCACTGAACCCAGAGCTACACTGATGGTCCCTACCCCACTACACTGATGGCCCATTCCCTACTACACCCCAAAGGTACGCTGAGGGTCCATTCTCCACTACACCCCAGAGCTACAGTGATAGTCCCTTCCCCACTGTATCCAGAGCTACGGTGATGGTCCCCTTCCTCACTATACCCAAGAGGTACACTGATGACCCCTTTCCCACTACACCCCAGAGCTACAGTGATGGCACCTTCCTCACTACACCCCAGAAGTACACTGAGGGTCCCTACCCCACTACACACCAGAACTACACCGATGGCCCCAACCCTACTACACCATCTGTGCATATAGGTCAGCACATGGCTTTTTAAAAATGTCTTTTATTTTGTGTATGGGTGCTTTACCTGCATGTATGTCTGTGCACCCCTTGCATTCCTGGTATCTATATAGGTCAGAAGAGGACATTGATGCTACAGACAGTTGTGTGCTGCCATGTGGATGCTGGAATCCAAACCTCGATCCTCTGGAAGAGCAGCCAGCACTCTTAACCCCTGAGCCATCTCTCCAGATTCGCACGCCCTGCTTTTAAGGTAGGTGCTGGGACCTGAGATCAGGATTCTTACATTTGTGCTGCAAGCACTCAGACACTCTCTCCAGCTTGTGTGGTGCTTCTGTGTTTTTAAACATAAATGCATGTTGTTTTTATATCAACAGGAAGGAGAAAGTCATTTTAAAGAACAAGAGCAGCTCACGACTCACTTTAACTAGGACTCTACAGACACTTCTGGAAATCTCAACTGTAGGAACAATCTTGGCTGTGGTAACAGTTCAGTTTGGGAAGGACCGTAGCTGCCCACCTGCTTCCTGTGCCCTTTAGAAGGCCAGTGTGATGTTTCTTCCTCTTTCTTTGAGGAAAAATGACACCAATTTTGTTGGTCTTTTCTCCAAGAACCAATTTTCCCAAGTCTTTCATCATGGTAATGCTTCCCATTAGCAACACCCACAGCCATGAAAATGATTACATCTCATTGACCATCTTCAAAGCCAACTGGCCACACTTGCAGTGGACATTTGGAGACTGAAATAAAAGCTTGTCAGATCACTTGTATCTCAGGAAGGGCTGCACAAGTTACAACGACCAGATGGGTTCCGGATGGCCTGCAGGGATGGCCTTGCCTAGCTATAACTTCAGCTGCTACTGCAGCTCTTACGAAATTGGTGTGAGCACTGAAGTGGAAAACCACTGTTCCTAGGAGTCTGAGGCATCTTAAGGACCAAAGTCCTCTGGTCACATTTTCATCAACTGATTAATGTGTAAACTTGTTTTACTTGTGTGTGAGTGAATGCAGTGTATGCATATGCATGCATACTTACTCATGTGCTTGCGTGTGTGTGTGTGTGTGTGTGTGTGTGTGTGTGTGTGTGTGTATCAAAGGTCCATGTTGCATGTCTTCCTCTATCTCTCTTCACCTTACTTTTTTGAGACAGTAAACTTGGAGATCACCGAGTCAACCAGAGTGGTTGGCCAACAAGCTTCTGATATCTTCCTGTCGCTGTCCTCCCAGCCATCAGATTATGGGTATGTGCCACTGCACCAAATTTTTTTTTCCTCCACATGGGTTCTAGGGATTTGAACATAGGCCCTCAGGTTCACTGTCTAAGACATGTCTATAGCCCATGTGTGTTTCTGTGTAGAGACACCTTACTTGTATTGTCAATCATTATCATTGAATTCATGCCAAGTCATGGCCCTGTAACTCAGGGCTGAACAAACACTCACACTTTCACTGTAAGGCATCAGAGATGTCTTGTGTTTGGGAGCACAGCAGCACCAAGCACCTGAGCTTTTCCAGTAGTAAAATCACCATGAAAAAGCACATAGCGGTAAAAAAATGAAAACCACCATGTCAAATGGACCACAAAGAAGATTCTTGTTCCCAGTCTGAAAGGTGAAGCAAAGTAAGAGCATTGCCCTGTTCAGCCTCAGCTGAGTATGGACATTGACTCAAAGGTTTTTGACATTCTGCATTTTCCCGCCAAGACTTCCAAGGCACCATGGGTGTTAATTGGCACAAATAAGTTTTAATTGTTTTAAATCAGTAGGTAGTTTCACAAATACAAGTTCTTCAAACAATGAGAATGGACGGCATATGGTTTTTCCTGAGACAACTCATACTTTCTACAGAGCAAGCGCTCTGTCAAGTATTCTGTGTGCATTTTGCTAATTAAGGCTTTACAATAACCAGGAGGCAGGCTGAAAAGATGCAGAGGATTAAAAAAAAGCCCCACCACTTCAGGATCTGGTTTGTGTTTCTTACAGGAAGTGGGGGAGGGAGGTAGAGATAAAGATAGATAAAGAGAGAGAGACAGAAAGAGAGAGAGGAAGAGAGAGAGAGATGGATAGAGAGAGATAGAGATGGATAGAGAGAAAATGGGAGGGGAGATTACTCACAAAGACAATATTCCCTTTCCAGAGACGAAATCATGATATCAAATGCACCACACAAAAAAAATCCTATTTACAATCTAATAAAGATGTTCTCTGAACTTTGTCAACTTGGTACAGCCTAGAGTCATCTGAAACAAAATCTCAACTCAGTAATTTTTTGGATCAGATTGGCCTGTGGGCATGTCTGTTGGGGGTTGTTTTGATTATTAATTGACATGGGAGGGTCCAGCCCACTATAGGCAGTGCTGTGCCCTGTGCAAATGATTCTGGGCTGTGAAAGAACTCCCCCAACAAACAAACAAACAAATCACCAAATCCTGACAGGGGAAACCCAGGGGAGTAGGGTGCCCATTTAATCTCACAAGTTACAGTCCTTCACTGAGGGACATCAAGACAGGAACTCAAGCAGGGGCTGGGAGCAGAAACCATGGAAGAACACAGCTGCCTGGCTTTCTCACTGGCTCAGGTCAAGCCAGCCTCCGTACACAGCCCAGGACCATTTTCCCAGGGAACAGCAACAGAGAGAAAACGCGAGCAGATGTTAAAACAGCAGCTGGACCTGCTCTAGGCCAGTGTTGGAGTTTAACCTCAGCACCTCTCTCTTGTCCTTAAACCACAGCACTACACTTCAGAAACTATCCTGCACTTTCATTTATGAAAGGATTTCAGGGCAACAAGTCAACCATCTCACCTCTAACTTAATTTTTAAACTTTGCTTACCCTTTGAACTTGCCTATGAATTACACCTGTCAAGCAACACAACTTCAAAAGCCACAAAGTCACACTCAAGTATGATTGTCTCTCTTGAAAAACCCACACTCACACTTGGGTGTGTATGGACGCTCTTCCTTCTGCTCCACCTGGACTCATTCATAAGGTCCAGGCCACACCTGAGAGAAGGTCCTTTTGGGGAAGGAACTCCTAGTCTTACAGCCTGCTAGCAGGCCTCTGCCTGCAGGTAACAGCCCCATTGAAAAGAGCTATTGTGATCACCACTTACCTATGAGGAAACTGAGTCTCAAGCAAGCTAGTAATAGCACAAGTCATAGTTAACTTCATACCCAAGCTTGGCCAATTCTAAGGCCCATGAGCGTATCACTCTGCCCCATGATCTAACATGGCAAATTTGAGGCTTGCAAAGACCAGTGAATGGACCACTAGCAGGGGCAGTGACCTTCACTGAGAAACAACCGGTACAGAGTAAAATTCATCGGGGTTTAGAAACAAACAAGAACATTGGGCTTCAGATCTTGACTGGGGTACTGTGTGAATGGAACTCTGAATCAAGTGAATCTTTCCTGAGTCCACTCTGCCTCCTTTTCTTTGTCTCATTTTTCGATTAATTTAGAACCCTTCTGGGGTCCCATACATACCCTGTGCAGGGTAGAGCTTGACTTGGGGCTCCCCAATATAGAAGAGCTCTACTTTCTTACTGTTGACTTCTGAAATGAACAGAGCTACGCAATTTTTCAAACATATCCATTTTCCCAGCAAAAAAGAAATGCTTTATAGTAAAAACAGTGTGAGAGAAACCACCCAGGAGGCTATAATAAGCCTTTAGGCTTGGCTGACAATTTTGTTGTATTAACTGCATCTGCCAGGCGTTGGCTCAGCACACTAGGACCACCCATTTCACTGTCCTTGTGTACACAAACTTGACAGGACTCCCTGGTTATGTCATGGCTAAATATTATCCAAACACTCACAAGAAACTCAATTGCCTGTTGTGAGTTGGATGTATTTTCTTTGTTTTGTTTCAGAGTATATTATCAGTGCACCCAGGATATTCTTTTTTCAGAAAGATGGTCTCAGAGAGCGGTGGGTGGATTTTTTGCAGTTTGGTATTGTTTACACAGGCCTGGGTTGGGGGTGGCGGAAGTGAAGAAAAATCTAAGCCTAATTTCTGTGCCCTCCTCTCTTACCTTAGATAAGAGGAATGCTGCCTATGTACAAGAACATTCAACAACACGGAGCAATGTTGAGGGGAAAGGTTGGGTTTTGTTTTTAGCAAATGTATCCCTCATTAGGGCCTCTCTTCCAAGTCATTTTAAAATTATAAACTGTTCTATTCTGTTATCTCTTCCCTTGCAGTTTGGAAATAACCTGGGTGCCTGTGGTTAGAACGGAAAGGAAGGCAGCTCTCTCGTGGAACATTTGTTTGTGAGTGAGGAATGAGACACTTTGACAGACCTTTAAACTCCTCATAGTCATTGGTGAATTGCTGAGTAGTACTCAGTTTTACTGGTGAAGAAAAGCTGAGGCTATCACCTGTGGGTTAGGTCCCCAAGAACATCCCCACCCCACCTTGACACAAATGGCAGAGGTGTCTGTTAACATGTCAAAGCAGACGTTGGCCCTGGCTCCTGGCTCTCCCAGCATCATGAGTACCTGTTATTGTAGAGTTCTGTCTCAGCGCTTCTCACTCCCACCTCCTACCCTAAAGCTCTGCAGCCTCAGAGCTTCCCTTCCCCCAGATTCTCTTTCCTGTATAAACCTGCCATCTTAGTGCCCACACTTTCTCCTGGCTCCACCCTCGGCCGGCCGCTTGGTTCTTCTCCCTTTCCTGGTTCCCTCTTGTGTCCGCCCTCCCTTCTCTTCCTCTCTTGCTCTCCCTCCCCAGCCCTGCCCCTCTCATGAACATCCTGGCCATGTTCAATCTGCTGCTTTCTCCCTCTGCTCTGGACTCTTCCAGATGTCTCTGGCTATTCACTCCCCCATATCTACAATTAAATCCTTCTCCTCAACCGTACCATGGAGCGGTCATGTCCTCATTTCATCCATCATGTAGCTTGCCCACAGCCACCAGAAAGAGAATCAAGGTTTCTAGGACCAAAGTGATAAAAGGATTTTTTTTTTTTTCTTATTTGGACCCAGGGCCCAAAGAATAATGTTTCGAAGTACATTTGAAAAAAATACAAACTGGGGTTAGAGAGATAGCTCAGTTGATAAAATGCTTGCTGTGGAAGCCTGAGGGTCTCAGTATGCGACCCCCATCTGTAATGCTGAGATGGTAGAGACAGGAAGATCCATAGGGTCCTTGGAAAGCTCTACACCAGTGAGAGACTCTGTATCGAAAAACAAGGTGGATGGCACCTGAGGATCAACAGCCCAGGTTGACCTCTTGTGTGCATGTGCGTGTACACACATGTGTGCACACATACCACACACAAATACAAAAATCCATGTGCATAGCACAAATACCTGAGTTAAACAAAGTGACCCAAATGTCCACATCCCAAAGTGAGGTGCCTTGTGAACATTTATGCAAAACTTGCAAAGGATGTGTAGAAAGCTCTCTTTGTGACGTCGTAGTGGATGATCTTGCAGCACCAAGGGCGAGGCTCTTCTATAGAGAGATGTGCACAGGCTATGCAACCTGTCTTCCTCACGTAGGTCAGAGGGGAGGCTCCTGTTTTCTCAATTCAAGCCAAATGTGATGGCCTCGACTGTGTCCACTGGGCTCAGAAGAGCCTAGGAAGTGGCATTTGATGCGTGCCTGACAGATCCCGTAGGCAGGTGACCTGTGAAGTAGCTGTAAGTGGCCAAACAGGCTCAGTGAGGACAAATGGTAACTCACCAGTAGACAAGTGAGAGGCTCTGGAGTCTGGTTGCGGGTTGGGGGCAACTGGGAGACATTTTGGGAGGATTCAGATGAAACTACCTTGAACTCTATCCACAGAACTTTCTGGAAGGCTAATGTGACTCCAATAGAAAGTGGATGCCAGATGCCCACAGGCTTAAGAGGATTTATATATATTCTATCCAGCGGTGAAATTGTAAGCATTGCAGCTCAGATGGAAAGCTATCCTGGTAGTCGGGAGTGGAGGAACACCACAAAGTCACTGTAATCTCGGCTCCAGGGAAAGGTTCCCCTCGGCAAGTGTAACAACTCTGCTCTGGCAGCGGAGGGATTCCCCAGTACATTTGATACCGCTCTGCCCCAGAGAAGTGTTACAGCTCTGCTCCACTAGGGGCAAGTTTCTCCAGAGAAAGTAGTTCTGCTGTGCTCTGGTGAAAGTTGTTATAGCTGGGCTCACCCCAGTGAAAATGTCAAAGTGCACAACAAACTTCACTCAAGAGATTTACTGGGAAGGAAGAATCCAGGAAGGTGGCTGCCTCAGGTGAGAAACAGCAGCAAACTGAGCATGGCGCAGAGCTTATATAGGGTTTCTTGGGGTGGGGTGGGGGTGCTTTCCAGGGTGGCTTGGGATTGGTGGATTTTTGTGGTCTGATTTTAGGGCAAGCTCAGGGATTGGTGGGATTTCAACCCTGGTCATGGAGTCAAGTCAGGGTCAGGGTGTTTTTCCCCCCTTGGCCCTTTTCCCCCTACGGGAAAATTATGGAGAAATTATATGCAGTACAGAAGCTGCAATCCCATAGGCATCTCTGGAGAAACCCATGAAAACACCTCACAAACTAACCAGCTTTGGGATTCTGTATACAGTGGAGATAATTCTGTACATTCCAAATCCCAGGTGCAGACCACATGTCTGAGCTTCCTTCCTTCCTTCCTTCCTTCCTGATCTCACTTCCAGTGGGATCCTCAATGCCACTTCTCTTTCCCCACTATCTGCACAGCTGCTGAGAAGCCAAGGGCTGGAGGAAGCAGGTTCTGAACTCCCAAGGGGCAAGGCAGGCCTCTGCTGACCTCCTCAGATGTTGATTCATGTTGCCTGTGATGTGAGTGAGGAGCACACTTTCCCAGTGAAGGCGGCTTACCATGGCGGAAGGGCAAAGGAGTATGTGTGTCTGTGCTTACAGTCAGTCTAAACACGAGTAGTATATATCAGCACCTACCTCTGCCACATTCTCTCTGAGACAAACAGGGAGGGCCTTTCTGCCTGTTAACTCTTCCTCCCCAACCAACCTTGCTCTCCAGCAGTGGAGAATCCATCAGACCTGGTGTTTGACTAGGAGGAGATGAACTTGGAAGAAAAAGAAGCAGCTAGCATACCCTTGACCCACTCCAAACCAGACTTTCAACTTGGCTGAGGGGACAGGGCATCCTTAATTGGAATAACAAATATTTTTAATGTTGGTTTGGGCTAGATATTCAGTTTAGTACAATAAGAGAAATCTTACAGTTAAAACTTTCAAGTGTCTTTGAATGATCTTAAATACCTGGGAGAAATATGAGAGCAGCTTAGAATTTTACCTAGAGGCACAACAGAGCTGGCCACTGAGTAAGAGAATAGAAAATGTTGTTTTTATTGTATTCTATGTAGTCAAGCTCATTTAACGTAAGATTAATATGTCTGGATTGTTGCCATTTTGTGGCCAATGTTATTCAGTGATTGACTTTGTACCTAAAAACAACAAAGTTGCTCTCTCCTGGAAGCCAGATGTCTGACTCAGTGTGCTACTAGGGCCTCTTTCTCTCTGGAAACTTGTGGGGAGAGTCTCTCTCTGTCCCTCTAGGCCCCAGAAGTTCCATCATCCCTTGGCTCCGTTGGCTTATGGCTATATCACCTTAAGCTCGGCCTTGCTTTCATCCCATTGTCTTCTGCCTGTGAAATCTCCCTCATTCTAAGCAGAACACTCATCATGGAACTTTTGGCTTGCTGGCCTGGCAACCTCAACTTGATTATAAAATGCCGTTTTTTGTTCCCCCAAATAAGGGAAGGGATTAAATAATTCCTAGAGTCAAGTGAACATGAAAGCAAAACGTTTGGGCTATAGCCAGGGCAGTTCAAGAGGTAAAGCTATAGCTCTAAGTGCTCACACTGAGAAATGAGAGTGCTCAAATAAATAACCTAATGATGCATCTCGAGCCAGCACCTAGAAAAACAAGAACAATCCAAAACCAGAAGCAGTAGATAGCAGGAAATGATGAAGATTGGAGAAGAAATTAGTCATGGAACTAAAAGATCAGTTTACATGATAAAAAAAAGCTGGTTCTTTGAAAAATAATCAGTAAATGTAATCACCTCCTAGCCAAACTAACCACACGGAAAAGTAATGAGCAGACACACACACACACACACACACACACACACACACACACACACACACACATACATATACACACACACACACACACACATTCACATACATACACACACACACACACACACACCCCTGCCAGAGCCCACTAGATTGTAAGTTTCACAAGTTGGGTGGGTGGGTGGGGGGCAGTTTCTATTAGCCATTTACCTTGGTGCCTAGAACAGGATCTGGTTTGGAGTAGAGACTGGAGAAAAATGTTCAAATTTGGCCCTTGTCTGTAAAAGGCAACTCAGCATCTAAGCTTTGTGTTCCAGCTCCTTGTCTGAGCTCTGCCCATTTTGACCTAGCACTGTCCCAAACAAATACTCACTGGTGATGCTTTGTTTCTTCTTATCTGCATGTCGTTTCAAGCGTTTGTATGTGTTTCCAAAGCCTCCCTTTAAGCAGAACTGAATTTTCTGGCTCTGTTTGTCTCTTGCCCCTTCTTAGAAATGTTTTAGGCAGTTAAAAGATTGCTGATAATTCTCCTCATTAAATTAGGAAGATGAGATTTATGTAGACTGACAAGTGCTGACAGCCACCCAGGAGAATCACACTGATTGGTCTCCTATGAGATAGAGGTCAAAATAATTTAGTTCTTACTATGTGGGTGAAAACATCTCCAAGCTTGTTTATATTGCTTCTTGATTACTTTGCTGAGTCTTCTTGTTAACACATTGGGGAAAATAAATATAATTCAAAGTTTGAATTTGAGAAAACGATCCATCAAAAATAAAAATAAACTTCAAAAAGGAACCAGTGAGGTAATTTGTGGACAGAGAATGAGTGGTTGTCATTCAGGCTGTGTACCTTCCTATGCACAGGACAGGTGAGAACATTGGGCTTCATACTATAAAGAATACAGCTGGGATTTAGCTCAGTGGTAGAGCACTTGCCTAGCAAGCACAAGGCCCTGGGTTCGATCCTCAGCTCCAAAAAAAAAAAGAAAAAATACAGCTGTTGTTCACTGGACACCATCATGCCACAGGCTCAGCAGAATCCTATGAAAAGGCAATACTATCTATCACCTGATTCAACTAATATGCACATTGAGATGTCAGTGAACTGTCCCAGGCCACATGGAATCTCAGGGGCTGAGCCCAGTTCCTCATGACTTTCCAACCTGCCTCAGAGCTGGTTATTGTACCCAGCCTGGTACTGAACATGTCTCCAGGGGCACCATAAGCAAAGGGAAGGAGCTCTTCCCACGACTGGACCTTTCAGTTCTACATTGTATTTTATAAAGGATTGGGCATGATCTGAATAGGAATATAAGTGGCAGACATGTCTAAAGAAAGCATAAACTCCATTTGCTCAGGGAAGAGGGTGTCCCACGTCTTCTTGCTATTAACAATGCTGCCTTAGACCCTTCTGATTTTTTGTTTTGTTTGTTTTTTCGAGACAGGGTTTCTCTGTGTAGTTTTGTGCCTTTCCTGGAACTCGCTTTGTAGCCCAGGCTGGCCTCAAACTCACAGAGATCCGCCTGGCTCTGCCTCCAGAGTGCTGGGATTAAAGGCGTGTGCCGCCACCACCGCCCGGCCCCTTCTGATTTTTTAAAGCCACAGAAACAACACAACAAAATCCCTACAGACTTCAAGCATTGTAAACAGCACCGATTTTCTCCTCATAGTCCTGGCAGCCAGGAAGTTCAAGATCAAGGGGGGCAGGCTTGGGGTCTGCTGAGGGCCTGTCTCCTGGTTCACAGAGGTTCATAGACTGACATCCTCAAGTGGCCATGCCTCTGGGTCATCTTTTACAATACAGGCCAATTTTGGACCTAGGACCTTGCCTCCCCAGTGGTGACTGATCTCAATTGTGTCTATTGTAGTTGGTCCTGATTGCTTTCACAGCTTCTCCAGAGCCCTGTGTAAAGGCAACAGTGGTGTGTGTCTTCCTGTGAACCAGCCACCCCAGCCTGGCCTTCCCTTGGATGATGTGGCAGGGGACCCCCATCTTGTAACACAGGGCAGGCAAGCAGAGTCACCAGCTTAGTGGGATCTGCATCATGTGAGGCCACCACTAGCTGAACTTTCCTGTTCTCCACCAAGGTGGTGACTGTATTGATCCCTGCTCCAAGGACAGGAGGTCTCTTAGTGTGGATGCCCCTTTGGTCAGCGGCCTTGCTTCTTCTCCAGCTTCTTCTCTGGCCTGCACTTCTGAGCAAGCTTGCACAGCTGGGTGCTGTTTGATGGCTCAGGGCCTGGGTGAACTGATTAGTCTCAGGAAACTAAGCCCCATACAGAGGACAGCCCTTTGCTGCTGCAGCCTGGCGGGACCATTGGGCTAAGCGAGACCATGTGATGAAGCAAGTGGGGTATCTTTGGGGATGGGTGTCCTGTGTGACGTCAGAGTTCTTAGGCCTTTTCTCAAACAGGATTCACAATCTTTTTGACTTCCCGCTTCTTCATGATGGTGGAGGCTGGGGCCTCTTTCTTTCTCTTGACTTTCTTTGGGCACCTTGCTCTGCTGGATAAAAGGGAATTTTACTCGTTCTTAACATACGAATTTGGAAGGATCCCAAAGCCAACATTAAATCTATAGGATACGTGTTTCCTAAACCTTCTCATTATAAAATAACTATTTTTCCTGCACCAAATCCAAATAGGCATACAGAATAGTAAAGTTAATTTAAGATTCTTAAGGCCAGTATTGCACTTCACAATGAGTCTTTCACAGGAACCCTTAGGGTAGTGGGAAGACAAAAAAAAAAAAAAAAAGCCACTTAAGTACCGTTCTCCATACAATTCCAGACAAAATGAAGCTGGAATTTCGGCATAGCAGGTCATCGGATCTTATCCCATTTCACTGGCCTGATGAATGTTTGCTCTGGCGATTGTGTCAAGCAGCATCCGGGTCTTCTCTGTAGCTACCCTGGGTATCACTTGCTGGCTTTCCTTATGTTAAGTCATGGGGACTAATTTTTCTACTGCAGGCAAATTAGACCACTCCCAAATCTGTGTGTGAGTAAAAGGTGAGCCATGCCAGGACTGTCCTTTGGAAGATTTAGACTCTTCGCTGAATTCAACTGGCCAAAGTGATGCTTACTGTGAGTGGGTTAACTTGAACACCCAAGCCAAAGCAAGTCTTGGCGAAATAGCAGCTGTCCGGGGTGTGTCTGGGGTTGGACTTGAACTCTACAACTGCACATGTCTATTGTCTGGTCTCCTTCTCCTACCCCCACCCATTGTAGAAGAGCTCTCTCCATGTGCTCTTTGTCATCAAGAAGACTACCGGAAGCTCCAGCTTTACATTTTAATCTCCCCACACTCTCATTTCCCCATGAAAAATTCCCAGAGAAAGATGATTGTCTTGCATTTGGCCTTGTTTTTTTCCTATCTATCTTTTTCATTTTTTCCTGTTACTGTGATAAAATACCTTGACAAAAGCATAGGGTTTATAGTTGAAGGTTGTAATCCATCATGGCAAGAAAATCCTGGTGGTAGGAGCTTGAGGCAGCTGGTCACATTCAATCCATAGTCAGGAGGCAGAGAAAGATGAATACTTATGCTGTCATTTACATAATCCAGGATCTCAGCCCAGGGAACGCTACTACCCATGATAGGTACATCTTCTCACCTCAATTAACCTAATCAGTATAACCCCCCACAGGCATGCTCAGGGGCCTGTCTCCAAGGTATATCCGGGTATCAGGCTGACATTTGAGATTAACTATCATATCCTTCTCAGACCTGTCTCTGTGTCCCAGGGAATGGGGAACTATGACCTTCCACATGAGCATGTCTGAGAGATGAGTTCAGGCACTCTTCTATTGAATGTAACTATTTGATTCTCTACCTAGAGATGTGCCCAATGGGCAAAAACAACAGAGAGTTACCTCAGAAGTGTTTGTGTATTTGGAGTAAATCTTATACTGAAGTATTTGCTGAGTCTCTGAAGCTTAGCATTAAAGGTTGATGCATTAGCTTTCCGTTACTACAATTAAAAATAGAAATCATCAGAGAAATGGCTTAATTTTTTTTGCTCACAGCTTTGGAAGTTTCAGTCTATGGTCAGTGGGTTCCATCACTGTAGATCCGTCAAGGCCATGCTTCATGGCAAGAAGCACATGGTGGAGCCAGCTGGTCAGTTCCTGGTAGCTAGAGAGTAAAAAACAAGAACAGATCAGCATCCTCCATCCCCTTCAAGGGCCAGCATCTCTTAGTAAACCACATCTCTTAGTGGTTGCTGTAATTGGTGTAGGAGAGGTCCAGTCTACTGTGGGCAATGCCATTCCCTGGCAAGTGGTCCTGCATTACATAAGGAAGCTAGCTGAGCATGAGCATGTGATGAAGCCATCAGTGTTCTCCCATGGTTTCTGCTGTACTTCTTTCTCTGTGAATTCCAAGATCAAAGGTCATGCTGCATGAAACAGCAAGCAGGGCTGCTTTCAGGTTTCTGCCTTCAGGTTTCTGCCTTGACTTCTCTCAATGATGGACTATAACCTGGAAGTATAAGACAAAATAAGCCCTTTCATCTGCAAGTTGCTTTTGGTCTGAGTGTTTTTGTTTTTATTTATCACAGTGGCAGAGATGAAACTCATCCCTAACAAGCCTCTGTCACTCAGGAGTCTTAAGCCACATCTGGCAGGCAGCTGGATTTCCTGCCACAACGCAGGAAGTGACAGGAAGGCAGGCTTCTTTTGCTTGGGGACAAGAAGATCGAGGACTGAGGAAGATTTTTGCATTTGTGATTAAGGTTTGGGAGGCATGGAGTCACACTGTGGGGTCTTTAAGAACGGGGTCTGAACACATGTGTGTTCTGGGGATGGTGTCGAGGATGAAGCCCACACACATGTGGTTCTTCAAGCCACACATCACCTGGTGGTGACCACACAGTCCATAAACCTGGCAACAAAGAGAAGAAATGGAATCACAGAGAAAGGCTGCAGGACTAGGTATGAATGCTGGTGCCTGTCTAAGTTTAAGGAGGCATCTGGAGGAAGTAAAGATATAGGAGAGAAAGTAAGGGTCAGGAGCTCATGAATATAAGAAGATACACATTTTTCAAAGCCTTAAAAATTTGAGATCATTTTATTCCTATCAGTAAAATATTTTTAAGAAGTTACTCCTTACAGTATATTCACTTATTTATAATCCCCAGCACACACATGTGTGCTCAGACCATGTTCTTAAAAACCCCACAGTGTGACTTCATGCCTCACAAACCTTAATGACAAATGCAAATTTATAAATTATTCACATGTATCATTCTTACATGAAATTTAAGACTGTGCAAAAGCAGATATCTTGAAAGGACAATATGAAGAGAAACCCTTTAAAATAGCTTTGATTGTTTTGAATATCAATTTATCAGTTCACATTATAGCAATGAGAAGGTAGGCTCTAACCTCAGCTCATTTGGCATTTGATTTTATGTCACAGCTATAGAAAATACTTCACCAGGACACACAGTCTAGCTGGAGGGAAGGCATCATTTATTTTGCTCACCAAATAATGATGCTCTTTTTCATTCCCACACATCAGTTTTGTGAGTATTGTTGAATTCATCTAGGAAATTTCTACCTTCCCACTGCCAATCACTTGTTCATGCAAACAAACCAAAAGATGCTCTGTCCATTTCTTCCAACAAGAGGCATGGGGACCACAAAAGTTCTTTGCTAGGAATTTTCTTTTCTTGAGTGACAACTTACATAGCAACATACACTTATCCAAAGATCATTAGAGATTTTCAAAGCCCTACAAAGTTCAGCTACCCAGTGTTACTAGTTTTACTCAACATGGCCATTTTTATAAGTAAAAGCAATTGTTTGGAGAAGCATCATGAAATTTTGAAAAACTTCTAATATCAGTTTTAAAAAATGTTATCTCTGTAGCGTAAATACGTCCCAGAGAACAACGACTTTTTAACTGGCTGGCTTTGACAGAGCTGGAAGGTGCTGTGTATGGAACCAGAAGAGAAAAGCAATCATCAGCAACACCAGCTGTAAACCTTGCTATGCATAAGGATGACTAGCTTGGCAAAATATGCCCACTGGTGCAATGGTGTTACCAACGTTATGGTAGTAACCAACTATTTAATTGAATTTAAGGCTGTGGTGATATTTTATTTGTATGTTAATAAATAAAGTTGCCTGGAAACCATTCTGGATGTTGGATTCCAGCTACATAAGGCCTGCCCGACAAGACAGAACCCATGCCTGGAACCATTATCAGAGTCACAAACTTTTGGCTAGATTGGACATAGCCTTTAGGAGAGAAGCTGCCATTATTTTGCTAAATGAACATAGTATTAAGCTAACTCCAAATGACTTCTCAATATACTCATATGTGGTGGTTTGACTGAGAATGGCCCCATAGGCTCATGTATCTGAATGCTTGGTTCCACTTTGATGGAACTGTTTGGGAAGGATTAGGAGGTGTGGCCTTGTTGGAGGAGGTGTGTCACTGGTGGTGGGCTTTGAGATTTCAAGGGTTCATGGCATTTCCAGTTAGTTCTCTCTGGTGTCTCAAGATGTGAGCTCTTAGCTACTGCTTTAGTCTTATGCCTACCTGCTTCCCTGCCATGCTCCCTGCCATAATGCTAGTGGACTTTAACCCTCTGAAACTGAAGCCCCAAATTAAATGCTTTTTTTAAATAAGCTGCCTCAGTCATCTTGGTCTATGGTGTCTTATACTTAGCCTTAGATGGGACACACACACACACACACACACACACACACACACACACACACACACAGAGTTTCCTCTTCCTAAGACTCTGAGATCATTGCAGAAAAAGAGGTGGGAAGATCGTAAGAGCCAGAGAAGGTGGATGACAATTAGGAGACAGTATTTTCAGGACACAACATTGCAGATGCACGTAGGAACTCACAGAGACTGGGACAGCATGCACAAGTCCTGTGACAGGTGAAGCCAAACAAATCTCAGCATGGAGTGGGTAGGTGGCATTGAATTCTCTCACCTCTTGCTTAGTAGCTCTTGGCAAGTGATAGCTACTTGGAGAAAGAGGGCCAGTGTCCTCTAAGGCTGTGACTACTGGTTGATTGAAAATCGACTCCTGAAAGCTGTCCTTTGACCTGAACATCTTGATGCTTTCATCTTTGTCTAATGCTTTCATCATTCAGAAATGGACCGTGACTCAGCTGATTGCCCCAGAATAGTCTGTCTGCTTCCAATCAGCTCTGGCAATGTGAAGTCATTTCCCCCTTCCTGAGCCTAATAGATACCTATTTATGCAAAGATAAAGAATCTTTGCACTTCCAGGAAAAAGGAAAGCTCTGGGGACTGAGAGTCAGGGACCGGACCGTGCTAGGGCTAGCGGGATTTCATGCCACTCAGGAAATGAAGCAACGTGAGCAAGGAAAAAAGCCAACTGCAAATGGATTTCTTTTTAATATCATGTCCAAAGAGTAAGACAAGGGACATTAGGCCCCCCACACTCGGAAAGAGGACAGATTTGACTTGTTGCCGTAGTGGACTCTGAATCATTGGCAAGTGGGCAAGGTTTATCTCTGAGTACCCAGCCTCCCTGTTCTTAGCAGGATTTCTAATATTTCCTACAGCCTTTTGCAATTTACAGAGAGCTTTCCTTTGTGGTGGCACCTTCCTTATATCCTCCCTGGCTCCCATGGGCTTTTTATCAGATCTAATCCAGTAAACAGTGTCAAATCCTTCATGGAAGACAGGGTCAAACTGAAAAAAAAAATTATTCAAACAAAGACAAAAATTACTGACAATGTTGAATGTGTGACCTTTCCAGTGGCATTTGTAATTTTTCCCAGAAAATGAGGTCCTAAGTTAAACAGATGAATCTCAAATTCTCTGTGTCAGGCAGTAGGTGGGGTTTTTCTGGGCATAGGACTTGAAAATGTCCTTTCATGATAGTCTTGAAATAGCTTTTATGTACAGGAAGTCGTTTTGCTAGTTGGCTAGGTATTCCTTTCTCTCTCCAGGCCTGTACAGCTGGTAGCAGGCATTTCTTAGGTTGGCTGAAAGAATTAATGAGTCTATATTTCAAAATTATCCCAAAACATAGCTTCTTGGGATGTCAGCAGTTGGGGGAATCTCTCACGTTTGTGTGGTTGAGCCTTTTATAGATAAAGCACTAAACCATAAGGAATTTTGGACCATTTTAAAGCTAGAGCCACAAAATTCACAGGTTTTAGAAATCATAGAAGTTGGCAGTACAAAAACAAAGCATCGCATTGACTGAGAAAGTCTCTTTAAATGTATTATAATTTAGACACACACCAAAAGAAAGACCTGTTCTTTGTGGCCTTGTTATTGCACCAAAATGTAATTAAATCATATTGGAGCAGTGTAGATGGTACCATATCTATCGGTGCCTGTCAAGATATTTGTCTGTCATAATGTAATCATTACTTTTTATTCCTACATCAATCAATAGTTCCTGAGTTTGATCTTTTATATCCTGTATAAATATAGAATATTCATATTCAGTATATCAAGAAATTAATATGTAGCAGAATTCTGGAATACTCATCAGGTTTTTGTTAATACAGTTTTTACTATATTGTAAAATATTCCCCTCCTGGCAACACAGCACTGTTGAGCTATTGGGCCCTGTGTTAGCTTCAGACCATCAGAGACTTGTTTCTTTTTGACACAAAGCTCCCCACTAGTTCACGCCTCAAACTTCTTATGTAGCTCATGTTAGCTTTTTTTAAAAATTTTTTAATTTTTATTTAGTTCAAAATATTTTACTATTTTTACTACAACATAAATACTATATATTTTCCTTCCTCCAATTCTTCCCATGTCATTTCCCTCCCCACACTCACTATCAATTTACTTCTTTTTTTTTATTATTGTTACACACACACACACACACACACACACACACACACACACACACAAATTACTACTACATATGCAGTCCACTCAGTGCTGTTACTAAGTACATGTTTTCTGAGCTTACTACTTGGTAATGTATGACCACTTAGGGGGTCTTCTCTCATGTTAGCTTTGAACTCACCCTCTTCCTGCCTGAACTTCCCAACCAGCAGGATTACAGGTAGTGCCACCACACCAGATTCCTCAGCTTATCTTTAAGAGAGCTTGTCTAGCCATATGACGTCATCACGACACAAACACAGAGCTCTATACTACCACTTTCTCAACAAGACAAGAGTGACAGCCATGTGTTCCGAGTGCTATCGAGGTCTCTATCACCATAGCACAGGCCGCCATTTGTCAAGTTCAGAAGTCCTTGGTGGTTCCAAAACAACACTTGTCCCATATCCTTCAAACCCAGGGGCCATTGACTGGCATGGCTTCTTTGGAACACACCTAATTCTACAGGAGGAGAGAATTGGCGGATCTTTCAATTCTTTCCCTCAGTCTCATGAGATCACTAGTATGTTATCAGGTAATGTCTTGGTCTCTAAGAGTTTGATTTTCCATTCGCCTCCACATTTTCCTCTGCTTGGCCTTACAAGGAAGGAAAATTCCAGGTGATGATAAAGTCATTAAGATCTCGATTATCTGTTTGTTTTATGCTTTCTTCCGTATTTCCATTTTGTATTTAAAACTCAAGAGTTCATTTTAAAGGGCAAAGGTTACAACCAAGGTTAAAGTCACAAAACGGATTTAGAAACCGGGTTCCTAGGCCCCAGAGAGAATGTCCTTTCTAAGCTAGGCAGTGTTTTGTGCTAATTTTAGACATCTGAAGCTGGAACATTTAGAATTCAAACAATTTCTTGCTTCCATCTACCCTAAGTCAACTGGAAAAAGTTGAAAAAAAATTCAACAAAATAAAACAAGAACATGATACAAAACAAATCCCAGTCAAGTGTTTGGGTAACGTTGCCACATTATAACCAATATAACTATTTGTAAATATCATATGATAGCCTGGTACCTTTTTTTTTTTTTTTAATCAGCCATCTTTACAGCCATCTACTCTGAAATTCAAACTTGTATTATCATCAAGAAACAATTTGTTGCCACGGGAATATAATTGGAAATTTCAGCTATGAGTTTTGATGATTACTATCTTAATGAATGAACTGAGTTTAGCTGGATGTGAGGTCGTACAACTAAAATAAACGAAAATTAGCTGAAAGGAAAATAGCATGTGAAAGAAAGGCTGTAGCAATCCAGATGCAAGTTGCAATCAGAAGCCAGCGCCCTTTAAGCATAATGAGGTGCATTTTACATGTAAATGCTCACCGAGATCATCATTTTAAAGTTTTCAATATGATGCCAGAGTCTGGGCAACGATAAGCACAGAGTTATACTGATTACTGACAGGAAGAAATATCTACATAGAACTTGCAGTTTCAAGGATTCATATTTTTCGGGGTAGGAGTCTGCAAAGAAATCTCCAGAGTGCAAGAAACTACTGGAGCAGGGACCCTGCCCCACGTGATTAGTCTGTTTGCATCACTGCTCTCAGCAAACCTCTCCCCACCTGCAACTGGGACTTCATGTCCTTCACTTTTTATGTTTGCACAAGCACTAACCACAAGAAATTGCCTAGATTAGGCTGATCGGAGGGCATGTCTGTGAGGAATTGTCTTGACTATTGACTGATGTAGGAGGGGCCAGGTCACTGTGGGCAGCATCGTTCCTAGGTTGTCTGGGCTCCAGCCAAAGGCTATAAGCCTGGGCCAATGAGTGAGCCAGAGAGTGAGCCACTTATTTGCATAGAGGAAAGCCAAGAGCATTCTTCCATGACTCTGCTTTCAAATTCCTGCCTTGAGTTCCTGCCCTGACTTCCCCCGCTGAAAGACTGTCACGTCACCCTCAGCGACATGGAGTATGATATGTAAGCACGAAATCAACCCTTTCTTCTCCGAGGTTGCCTTTGGTGATGGCATTTAGCGTAGTAACAGAAAGCAACTAGAGAAGGCTAATGACTCTAGCAGCCAGAGCCAGCCTGGTGGAATGTCATTGCTGTCCCTGACCCCCCAGTCCTCGGATACCTCCACCTTGTCACCGTGTCTCCTTTTCACCAAAACTACTGCGGTCATTTAAACTGTTCCATTGTTGAAGAGTTCGTCTGTCTGCGCTTCACTCCTTTACAGAGCGCAAACTTGGCTCAATCTGGTGCCTTGCCGGCCCAATTTGTATCTTCATCCTTTCTCTAGGACGGTCCAGCATATGCAAGACACCTCAGAATCATGTATCCATAAAATATCTGCAACTTGAGGCACATAGGCTTAATCGGATCTCTTTCTTTCCCCTCTAAAATGAACCTCATTTCCAAGTTGCCAGGCAAGGCAGGCATGGGTAGAAAACCATGGAGACAAAGAGAGAGACTGGAAACAAACAGGAACAAACGAAATGCAAGGCTAAATAAACATTGCAAAGCCAGAGAGTGGAACGGAGTCAGACCAAAGTTTAAATGATTTCACAGGTAAATGCTCAAAAGCAAAACACAAAGCATTTAAAAAAGCAGAAATCGATCTGAGGGAAACCAAAAGAGGCAGATGTAGGTTAAAGCTTTAAACTGTAGGCTCAGTTGAGGGGTCAAAGAGGGCAGAGGACCTGGAATTCCTGGCACCACAAGTGAGCTTGGGCACTGGAAACATTCACCTCAGATGAAAATCCAGATTTTCCCCTTTTCTGCGGTGTGACCCCACTGAGTCCCACAGGCCAAGCTTCACTCTCCTGGAGTGATGTCTTAGATCACTGTCACCAGATACATTGGACTGGGTTAGCCATAGACAACAGAAACCCGTTGCTTCCAGCCCTGGAGGCTAGAGAGTCCAAACTACAGTGTGGCAGATCTGCTGAGTCCCTTTCTGCTTTATAAATGGTGCATTGCAGCTACATTTTTCACATGGGGTATCTCTAAGGCCTCTGGTTAAAGAACACTGATTCCATTCTTGGCAGCAGAACGCCAATGATTTGCTCATGGCCCAGACACCCTCATCTCTTGATACTATAAAAAAAAATGGATTAGATTCTTCTAAACTTTTTTTAAAAATTGTTTATTTATTTATTTATTTATTTATTTATTTATTTATTTATTTATTCTGTGTGTTTGTGTACATGCATGCCACAGTGTGAGCATGGAGAGGAGGACCTATGGTAGCTGGTCCTTCCCTTCTACCATGCAGGTTCTGGGGATCGAACTCCAACTACCAGGCTCACACTCTTTTCCTGCTGAGTCATCTTGCCTACATGAGGATTAGATTTCAACGTGCATTCTGAGGGGCACAGTCCGACCATAGTGGCTAAAAGTATAGATAATTCTGTTCCAGGGGCTTAAGGGTGATGGACAAGTAAGGATCCTACACTAGTTCTGATTCTTACTAAGACTAAAAGAGCTGCTCCTTTTATTTAGGCATTTCCAGTTCATAAAGAGAGGGCTCATGAGCAAAGCCATCTTGCTTCCCTTTGAGACGAGGTATCTCCCAAAATCAAAGGAGGAGTGGAGGTTTGTATAGGAATTTAGTAACAGCCTGCACGGAATGGTTTGTACTTTCCTTTTCCTCATTACTAAGTACTTGGGTTTTGGGGAAATCCTACCTCTGGAATGGAGAAGAATAAATTCCGATAAAGAACGGGGCCTAGCAGATCTGTTCTTCTCCATAGCACTCATTGTTAGGGGCTCTTCCATATGCATGCTATATTTCCACCCTGTTCTCTGCATGCTTCCACTGGTACACTCATCTCCTTCACTCATGCCCATGTGTTCTCATCCTCTCCTGGAGCCAATTCTTCACAGCAGAGGTCCATTCATTGTTACCGATGTACCCTGGGCTCCCCAGACCCACAGGTGGAAGTCTTGCCCCAATTCAACTATATTCGGAGATAGGGCCTTTCAAGGAGTAATTACTGTTAAACGAGTTCCTTACAACCAGACCTGATCCAGTAGGAATGCATTTGTAAGAAGAGACTGAGCTTTTGTGCTCACAGAAGACACAGTGAGGACGTAGCATCTTCAAACCAAGGAGGAGAGAGTGAAGCCAGGAGAAACTAGCCCTGGAACACTTTCTCCTTGGATTTCTAGCCTTCAGAATTCTGATAAACAGCTTTCTGTTGTTTAGGGCATGCAGTTGGCTACATTTATCTACTGTGGCTAGGGAAGCGTCTTCTCTGACTTCATTCCAGTGTGTCTTCTCCTGCTGCCCAAGAGCTTGAAGTGCCACTGTTTGTTTTGTTCTTTCCAGTCTCCAGATAGGAATTTGATTCCCCAGTCGTGTATGCGCATATGAGACATGGAGGGCTAAGGAGGGGAAGGGAGCACTTTCGGATGCTGCAGGCACTGTTGAAATGAGCATGGTCTGGAGGGGGAGTCCCTTCAGAAGACTGTAGTGTCGGGATCCAGCTGTGAGGGTGGCCCAAAGGCTCTGAGACAGTGGTCAAGATGAACTTGGGTTCATCAAATGGTGCCTAAGCAGTGTGTCCTCAAATTCAGTCATTCCTGAGGGTGGTCATCCCTCTTCCCCTGCTCACGGCAGAAGTAGCAGCTCCCTTGGCCAGGCTACTTTAGAACTTGCCCAGCTTTTCCAACTCATTTGTTTTAAGTGTTTAAGCAGCCTTTCCCGAGTGCTTTACTGGGTAAGACAGCTGAAGTGGTGTCCGGTTTTCACAGATGAACTGTAACAGATATACTCTTATCTGCCCCTGGCATTGAGCACAAAGTTTGACCCATACAAAAGATTAACAGATGTTTATTGTCAGTGTTTCCATTGGTGATTTTCTATCAGTGTGTACCATTATCAGACAGAAATCCTGGGATCACTGAGATAGACTAAAACCACTGTCTTTGAATTTTTAACATTTCTTCTCAGTGATCAAATACTCACCCAAATTTGAAAAAGGTTCAAACCTTTGCTGAGGCCTATGAGGAATGAGACATACTTTGAATCACTTGAGGTTCAGTGTCTCAGTTAATTTTCCCAATAACCTAATAAAGTATGAAATGTTATGGCTCCATTTTATAGATAAGAAAACTGAGGCACACAGACCTTAGAAAAATACTCAAGATTACAGAGCTAGTGAGTAGGAGATCTTGATATCTAACTTTATCTACATGAACACAAGCCACAGGCTCATGACTCATGAACTCTTCTATTTGAATGATTTCCCTTTTGTAGTCCCCAAGGGGAATTCATATTCAAGTTTAAACTTAATTCCTCTAAATATTTTTCACTTAATAATCTTTCCCAATCTTTCTTGCCAAGCCATTAATTTGCTAAAGGCTTTCAGCAATTCAAATTACCAGCTCCCACTAGAGGCTCATTGAATCAGAACCCACATTTGATTTAGCAAAATCTCCTGTGATTCTTAAGCTCATTAAAGTTCAATGTAATTAGACCAGAGTAGCCTTTTCAGCAATCTCAGGCTGTTTTCCTGAAATGCTACTTTTGCCTTGCTTAAAATACATGTACACACACAAAACTGAAATTAATCCTTAATTACTCCAGTGATATTATTCTAATGTGTAATTTTACCCCAGGGCTTCTGTTGAGCTACAATTGGCCTATGGGTTGACATTCAATTAGTTAAATCAGTTCTTCTAATTACAAATGTCTTTTATATATTTCCTTGAGGGCAATTACTGCATTTTATTAAATATTTGTGCTCACACAGTTCCTTGTATGTAAATGTTTGATAAGCTGTAAGTTGAACCATGACTAAAAGACTGAATGAACACATGGAAGAGGAGATCTCTAGATGTAAATTTCTTGAAGACCAGGACAATACGTTAGTCATCTTTGAATTAATAATGGTAAAAAAGAAAAGGACTTGTTATGTTTGTTGGTTCATTTCTATGTGTAAGGAGACTAGTCTTAGGTTATGACTCTAGAGAATAAGAAACAGTAGAAGAGGAAACAAAAGTGCAACGTCATGCATTGTTTCCTACCTCACCCAACCATCAAAAGATCCTGTCAACTGGTGTAAACTGAATTCTGAAATTTAAGCACTTCGCTGAAGTGAGACAGCTAGTATCAGAGTCCACAATTCTTGGGTGGGATCACCAGCAATTGTGTTCACAGGCGTGTTCTGAAGAGATAGACTGGTTGAAGAGTTATGAACCTGTATAATTCAGAGTCTATATATTAAATTTCAACACACACACACACACACACACACACACACACACACACACACACACACACACACACACACACACACCGTTCTCAGTTCTTTGCGCATCCGAAACTTTGTGGCTGCCTAAGAGCAAGCTTTTGCTCTGGGTTTTCGATCAAACTGGCTGGGGAGGAACAATGAAATGAAATCTACTTCCCAGCCCTGGGCTCTTTCCGTCCTCGGAACGCAAGTGCTACGCCTTTCAGATGCCAAGGGGACCAGAAAGGGACGGACACAAGGCCCAGCAGTTGCCTGGCAACGCCCGCTGGAGGAGTCCCAGCGTAAAAAAGGTCCGGGAGAAGTGTCAGCGGCCGGGAGTGGGACTCTGCAGCGCATTCTTTCCGTGCCAGCGGCTGTCCCCGCGGCTGGGCGGGCTAGGGCAGGGGAAATGTTGCAGGAGGAGTCCGACCTGTCTCTTATCATTGCCCAGATAGTCCAGAAACTCAAGGGCTCCAATTTGTACGCTCAGCTGGAACGGCAGGCCTGGGTAAGCGGGGCTGATGGGAAGCTATGGAGACCGGCGGGCCGCAGGACGTCCTGTCTGCCACACTGCTTTCACCCAAGCCAGAGCTGTCTGCTCTTCCCACCTCTTATGGTGTCTTAAACCCCTCCCTGAGCCTCGCACCTTGGTTTGCTCAGACCCGGGGTGGGGCGATTGTATTTTATTAAAGATGGGTGGGGCACATCATGCCTTTCTTCAGGCTAGAGAATGGCAAAGGCATCTCATTTCTTTATCTATTCTTGTAGTCATTTAAGGGACCTATTCTCTAAGCGTTGGACTCATTGACTGGCATGCCTTCCTTCTCTTTTACTGTCTTGTGGGTGGATTGGGGCCCAATGTGCATTTTTCTTTAAATGTGTCACTTTGTTGCATTTCACTGTCCCTGCAGTGATTTCCGACGTGCCCACCTAGCATTTATTCAACACATTCAAACAGACTAGGCACCGCGAGTACATAGAATGACCGGGCGATCTTTACTATATGAGAATGTCATGTAAATGGAATCATACAGGATGTAAACTTTTGTGGGTGCTTCTGTCAGCGTTAGGCTTTTGGGGCCCACCCATACTGTTGGTATTTCAGTATTTCTGTTCATTTTAATTGCTAAATAGTATTTCATTGTTTGGAAGCCTCATTGTTAGTTTTCTGTTTAGTACTTTCCAGGTGGATATTTAAGTTGTTTAGAAATTATGGGAAATGTCAAGATGTATTTTCTGTGACTTTATCTTTGATCCATGGGTTATCTAGAAAATGCACTGTTTAATTTTCAAATTTTGGGAGACCTTTCTAATATCTTTCTTTTGTTGATTTCTAGTTTAACTCCATGATGGAGAGCATTCATATTATGTTAATTATTTACATTCTGTGGAAGAGAAAGATTGTAAGAGCCAGAAGTGATGGGTGATTCTAAGGAAATGGTATCTTCCAGACACAACAGGACCAATGCACATGTGAGCTCACAGAGACTGGTAGCAAACACAGGACCTGCACAAGTTCAAGTCAAATGGAGTCCGGTCCCTGAGAGGGGAAAGTGGATACACTTTCAATTTCAGTCGTCAGTTGGTGTCCACTGGCAAAGAGAAAAGCAGTTTTTTCCAATAGATTGTAACTGGGTCTATCAGTCATGCTCCAAGGCAGTCCCCATGCCCAGGAATAGTTAGCCGATACAAAATGAACTCAATGGCTTTTTTTTTTTTTTGTAGACTTTCTGTTTCAATTTGCCATTTTTTGTCTTATTGATTTTTTGCTACTTTATTTTGATTTTCTCTACCCTTTGTTTTTGAGAGAGAGAAAGAACATAAAATTGGGTGGGTAATTAGGTGGGGAGAATCTGAGGGACATGGGATGGGGAACATGATAAAAATATATGGTCGGAAAATATTTTAATTAAAATAGAAAAATGTAACAGTTAAAAAAATCAATATAGCAAAAGTGAAAAACATCAGTCTATATGTTTAGTAGTTGATTGCTATTGCCCCTGTGTGTCAGCCCCCCTTTCCTCCCATGCCCTGCCAATAGTTTGGAGACCAGTTTGTCCTTGGATGACCTTGTTTAGAATCTCGTTCTTTTTTTTTTTTTTTTTAATACTTTCAGGTTTTCTTTGGGGGTGAGTCAGAGTGGACTGAAAGTTATGATTTTTCCAGGTGTTGGTGGCACACACCTTTAATTCCTGCCCTTAGGAGGCAGAGGCAGGGGGATCTCTGTGAGTTTGAGGCCAGACTGGTCTACAGAGTGAGTTCCAGGACAGCTAAGGCTACACAGAGAAACCCTGTCTCAAAAATCCAAAAGAAAAGTTATGATTTTATTTCAAATGACCTGTTATTGGTGAGAATTGGATATTGAAATCATTCACTAATCCTGTGTTGGGGTCAAACTATGGTTTTAATCTTACAGTGTTACTTTCATGAAATTTTAAAATAATAAATAAATCAATCCCAATTAGGGTTTTTGCTAAGGTAGCACACCCAGAGTGCTAGGCTTCTCATCTCTGTACTGTTTTTCTCTTATGTGTTTGTCAAGTCTTATATAAAGTATTCTGGCCTCATAAAATGAGTAAGGGAGTGTTACCTACTTTTCCATTTGCTATGCTCTGCAAGTGTTAAGAAATTTTGTTTTATTAAACATTGGGGGCAGTTCTCCAATATAGCCAGTGTTTAGGGTTTTCTGCTTGGGAAGTTAAGTTTTAAAATCAACACACTTTGTTTTAGAGTAGCTTCTGGTTTATATAAAAATTGAGCAGGAAGTACAGAGTCACTGCTCTAACCTTCCAAGTAGCTCCCTTTATTGTCTCGGTGGTGTGTGGTGCAGCTCTTATGGATGACTAAAACTGACTCCCTATTACAGCGTTCTGAAGTTCACACTAGGGCTTCTTCTTGCTGTACAGCTCCAGAGCTTTCAGAGATATATATCATGTAAAATTCCATGGGCCCTGCTGTACTGTTCATCCTCAAAGGGATAAGTTTAGAGTCAGAAAATGATGGTGGTAGATGGAGCCTGGGATTGTGCTGAGTGCCCAGGCTCCATCTACCACCATCATTTTCTGACTCTAAACTTATCCCTTTGAGAATGTTGTTCCATCACACCTACACAGTGTGTGGTCTTTACACTGGCTTCTCGAACTTACCAATAATGCATCAGTTCGAAGGGTCTCTTGCATGACTTGATAATTTTCTTCTGCTAAGTAATATTTTACTGTGTAAACTCACCATTTTGTATACTTAACTGCTGAACAAAAATCTTGGTTTCCTCCAAGTTTTGGCTGTTATGAATGAAGCTTCTATAGACAATTCATGTTTATGCCTCAGGTGTAGACATACATTTTCAACAATACGAAGGACAGTGATTGATGGGTTGCACGCTAAGATTATGGTTAATTTGCAAGAAAATGACATCTGGTCTTCCCAGGGGCTGCAGTGTGTTTTTATTCTCATCAACAACAGATGACAATTCCCATTGTCTTACATTCTCTCCAGTACTTGTAGTCACCATGTCTGGTATGTGTGACTCATTGTGTTAGTTTTCAGGTTCCCAATGGCATAGCATTTCTTTGGGGACACATTTTCTAGATCAAATTGTTAGCTTCTGCATGGGGGCTTAGTGTGCTAGGGTCTGGGATTGATCCAGAGTCTTGCTTGCGTTCCGTTTTTTGTTTTTTGTTTTTAATCTGTCTGGTGGGGTTTCATTATCTTCAGTTTAAAGGATACTTCTTTTGCATGTGGCTTTCTAAGTTGGCAGCGGTTTTCTGGCAGGTGTTATCCATTGTCTTTCCCTTTTTGACTTCTGTGTATTGCCTGCTTCTACCTGGTGGCTTTTTAACATTTTTCTTTCTGTTTGGGGGATTTCAGCAGACTTGTTAAGATGCAAATTGGTAAGGTATTGTTGTTTTTGTATTATTATTGATGATCATTTATTCTGTTTGGGTCTGTGATGGCTAGTCTTATGTCAGTTTGACACAAGAGGGACTCTCAGTTGAGAAAATGTCTCTGTGAGATCATGCTGTAGGCAAGCCTGTGGAGTGTTTTCTTACTAACTAGTGATTGATGGGGGAGGGCCCAGCCCACTGTGGGTGGTGTGACACCTGCACTGGTGGTCCTGGGGTCTATGAGAAAGCAGGCTGAGCAAGCCATGGAGAGCAAGCCAGAAAGCAGCACTCCTCCATGGCCTCTGCTTCGGCTCAGCCTCCAGGATCCACCCTGTCTGACTTCCTTCAGTGATGAACAGTGATGTGGAAGTGTAAACTGAATAAACCCTTTCCTCCTCAACTTGCTTTTGCTCATGGTGTTTCCTCACAGCACTACTAACCCTAAGTAAGACAGGGTCTGGAGCCTGTTTAAACCCAGCACCAGTTTGGAAAATCATCTGAATGGCATCTTTTCAAAGACCTGTTCTGCCGCTTGTTCCTTGGTTCCACAGAGGGCCTCGTGGCTAACTATGTCTCTAATACATTTTTGTGATTGCCCTGCCCTCTTCCTGGTTAGTTTAGAGATTTCCTTTGTACCTTCTCATTCATTCATCCCATTTTGTGCTGTTTCTTATCGCTGATAAATCCACCCAGTGAGTTCCTGTTCATATATTATATTTTTCAGTTCTGAAATTTCCAGGTGGTTCTCTTGTAAAGATGTATGTGTGTGTGTGTGTGTGTGTGTGTGTGTGTGTGTGTGTGTGTGTGCGTGTGCGCACGCGTGTGCGTGTGTGCGTGGGTATGCACACACGCCATATGTGTGTGTGCAGGTGCAGGTCAGAAGAAGACATGAGGTCCCCTGGAACTGGAGTTACAGGGCACTGTGAACCATTGGGTCTGGGTTTGGGGAACTAAACTAGAAGATCAGTGAGTGCTCTTAACCACTGAGCCTTGTCCCAACCCTTTCAGGTGATTTTTGT